>NC_085987.1:26021035-26330540 GCF_910591565.1 Cydia splendana
TCGGGGATCGCGGAAACGGCTCTAACGATTTCGGTGAATTTTGGTATATGGGGGTGAAAAATCGATCTAGCTAGGTCTTATCTCTAGGAAAGCGCATTTTTGAGTTTTTATATGTTTTCCGAGCAAAACTCGGTCTCCCAGATATTAAAAACAATAACGATAACATACACCATTATTAACATTAAACCAGGATGACTATATTCATTACTTAAAATTACGTTAAATTACTACAGACTACTGCTAGTGAGTTATTGGCGTTATTGCACTCAAAAGACGTATAAGAGGACACGTAGAGAAATCACACGCGTATTATGAGAAATAAAATTACTCTTAGCCTTCACGATTTTTTTTTGTCAAACATTAAACCAATACGAAATATGCTTTTTATTCAATATTGCACATCAGATAGAAGAAAAACACAAATGCAGTTTAATTTGAAAACGACAAAAATTAACAGTTAAAAGCCGGTCATCACTTACTTGAATTTTCGTAAGCCCGGCCCCTACACAATCAGTTATATTCTTATATGTATTATTAGTTTCTGAAAGCACAATAATATTGTCGTAACCGTTATAAGTAGATACAATCCCCCAACAAGGCGGTACATGGAACGCTATTTCCTTGAATGAAAAGCGGGGGCGGGAAAAATCAATAACCCCTCCAGGCGCCGCGCGGCCCTCGACAATATCTTGGTAATGGTACGATACACTGCATATTGCTATGTACAGAGCATGTATGTGAACAATAATCGTTTTATAAAATATACTAATTATTAAGTACATATTATCTATGCACTGAATTATACAATATCACAATTTTAATACGATTTTACATTTAATTTTATTAATGAACGCTAGATTCTCTCCAAAAAAGAGGAAAATCTACACCCCCCTTGTGTAGTTTCATGGTCCGAACATTAGTGTTTGTGACCCATATGTGGGGCACGGAATGTGGAGATAGTTCGTCGTGACCCATAAGATAATATATGGGGCATTGAACTGTGAAGAAATATAGGTCTTATAATACTAAGTAACGATATTATTTCCGATATTGCTGACGCCATCACATTGTCTGTTCACGAAAAATTAAAATGAGTTTTAATACTTTTAATGTAAATAAATAGACAAATTATCAAGTGAAGTTGCATATATACTTTACGTATCTACTATCTACCTATTCTTATTACATTTTTAATTCGTAGAAAGTATCTTAAAATATAATCATTTACACAATCACAAATTCTGACGGTCTCTCGGCTTAACGCAGAAAGAACGTGTGTCTCTTGTTGAATTGTACAGAACAGAAAGACTAATATTGCAATTATACAATTAGTCCGTGGCGCTCACGACAAAAAAGTGCGATATATATAATTTATGATTTTATGGGACAAATCACCCCCTCACCCTACCCCAATTTAGTGAGCTTGTGTTCGAAAGTAGGTCAAAATATATATTTTTTTCATCCAGAGTTATCAAATTAACATATTCATGTTTATACTTTTTTTAATGAGGAATAATAGGGCTATTTCGTAAATTTTTTTTTGTCAACATATTAAAATAAAAAAAATATTGGCTTTTATTTGAAAAAAATCATAACGTCGAATTTAAATTTTTCATTTTTTTTAAGTTTTTAAATGAAAACGTATAAATTAAATTTCAGAAATGAATTCAGCATCCTTAAATTACACGAAAATGATACCAAACTTGACCACAAGGCAAAACATTTTTTTTTACAAATTTTGGGGGGCATCCCTCCTTAAGTCAAAATTTTGCATCAAAAATTCGATTGGCTCCCCTTCTTAAATCAATCTGAGAGATAAATGGAGCAACTCTGTAAAAGGAAATTCCATCATCATCATTTGCCGTATAATTAAGTGAAGGCCACGGACTAAATCGGAGGGGTTGAAAATAACTTGCTTATAATTATATTCGCTTTCCGTCTCCGTCCGATCAGTTTTAACGAAAGCGACTGCCATCTGACCTTTTAACCCAGAAGGGGGACTAATGCGTTTTCCTGACGATGTTTTCCTTCACTTAAAAGCTATTGATAAATAGTAAATATACTTCGTACATAAAGCTTAAGTTGTTCAAAATTGGAATTGTTTAAATTGACTCCACGAAACAGGCCTAGCCTAGTGTGGCGGTCATAGGTTACGTAAACCATATGTATTCTTTCTGGTAAATAATAAAGTTTCAGGAAACTCGTTGGTTCCAACACGCGTCCTTCAGTTTGTAAATAGCTTACTGCTAAGCTACTATTTTAAAAAGAATTACAAAGATCTATATACCAAACAAAACAAATAATAAGAGCTATCCAAAGACATTCTGTTTGTTAAGTAAGGCGTACTATGCGGTACATGATTTTATAGATGAAAATGCGTTTAAGTCAGTAAATTGATTTTGATAGTATGATAAAGTATTTTTGTTTTGGTGTTTTTTTTTCTGTGAAATAACTATGTAGAACTGACACAAGAGACCACCATGTTCTCGTTTGATTGAATTGTATTAGTTAATTTTAGTTTTGGACATTTGGAAACCTTATACATCTCTAAGATTTTAATTTTAAATTGACTTTATTCTTATGTTAATATATCTTGTTTATAATATATTTTGCGACACAGTTCACACTACTGCAGCTGTCTATGATCGAATAGTTATTTAAATTTATTTTCTTATGTTCAATAAAAATCTTTAATCTTTACCTTATCTACTACATTTTTAATGTTTCTGGCACTTACGAGACCTCTACATCTCTAAGTCAATTTAAGCTTGTAATTTAGTTATTTATAGATAGGCATGCTCCTTACGAATATTATGTTGTTGCGTTGATGTGCTATGCCGTCTTTAACGTAACATACAAGCACAAATGTTGTATGTCACTTAATTAAATGTTTTTTTTATATATTAATACAGCCCGGCAGCTTGAACATGTCATGCTCGCTTAAAAGTCTTTGCTTACGGTGGCGTTGTTGATCGGGTGGCCATTTTCCCAAATGATAGTTGAGGGAGGCAATGGCTCAGATACGCGTCATACTCGTGAACGGATGCTGTTTGTGTCAGGCAGTTATGTATGTTGTCATAGTCCATACATACAGTGTGGAAAAATAAGTTGGGCCCTGGAGGGAAACTACCATAAATCCTTAAATTGGCTCATTTTTTTTAGCTCTTTCCTTTATTTCTAAAAAGAAACAATACTGCATTCAACGATAATTAAGTAGTAAGGGTGCAATGACAGGCATTGAAAGCTTCAAAAAATAAGGTTTGGTTTAAATCAAACCAATTTATATTTATACATAAATTGGTTTGATTTAAACCAATTTATGTATAAATAGATTTAAGCATAAGTTGATTCACAACAGGCTTATATTACTAATTTCAATTGCCTGCCTGCTTCAAAATGTTGTTCAGACTACTTTTACTTTAGTCTGACTGAATTCCAGATTAAACTCTGTCGTTAACCCTGAACGGATATTACTGGCCAAAAAAAGCCTACATTTGTCAACATTGTGAAAAAAAAAATGTATCTTCTACATTACCACGGTCGGAGATCTACATCCAGTATTTTTGAAATTCAAATATTTATTTCAAGAAAGGACCATGGGCAAATTTGTATGGGCACTGTCCCCACCCACCAACAGAAATGAAACATGTCTCATTTAATAGATCTTGGCAAACTGATGATTTTTTACTATGACGAGAATCACCCTATGTATGGGGTTTTTTTCTGTCCCTAAGCAGTTATGTTTTCATGGCGGTGTTCCGGTTTGAAGGGTGAGACATGGCAGTGCAATTACTGGGTATTGTGGCATAAGATCTTTACGTCACATGGTCGGTAACGCGTATTACGTGATAACTATGAGTTGTTACATCCGTCTATAGGCTGCGGTGACTGTTTACCATCACGCAGCCCCGCATGCTTGTTTATCAATCAACTAGTATAATAAAAAAACAAAAACTTTCAATGAAATGAGCAAAAAATATGTAAAAACAAAACACGGTTTTCCAAGAAAACCCCATACATATGGCGATCCTCGTCATAGTAAAAAATCATCAGGTTGCTAAGATCTATTAAATGAGACATGTTTCATTTCTGTTGGTGGGTGGGGACATTTCTGCCCATGGTCCTTTGCATTCCAAGAGCTCATTTTGTGCCCCGTGTTTGTTACATATGGAGATTACCGGCCATTTTAACCCCAGTCGCAGTTTAACTAAAATCAAAATAAAGCTGCTTTTTGACTGTGCATTTGCTTAGGTGCAAAAACTCTGGGGTGGCCCGCGCAAGGTGGTGTTATTATAAGGTGTTTTCTAACTTAGAAAACATTTATTTAAAAAGTTATAATTAAATTTAATATTTACCTTTTTGTACACAGACTGATATGTTGTGCTCATTTTAGGTGTTGTAGACTTCAAAGGAAATC
Organism: Cydia splendana; assembly: GCF_910591565.1. Lineage (NCBI taxonomy): Eukaryota > Metazoa > Arthropoda > Insecta > Lepidoptera > Tortricidae > Cydia > Cydia splendana. The sequence continues at coordinate 26,025,453 of NC_085987.1, forward strand.
TTTCCATGACTGCTTCGCTGAAAAAATAAACATTGTAAGTACTTTATATGTGGTAAATTGATCGATTTTTCCTTTACCTACCTAATAATATAAAAGTACAGTAACGCCCCTTTAAATCAATGTTCGTTTTACCGAATACATATATTTTTTTACTTATCCTCCGGACAAGTATAATTTGTAAGCTCAACTTTGAAGACTTAAAATGTAATACAGTAATAATAAATGAAACACACGCAAAAAATATGTAATGGAAATCATAGAGTAGGTACCTTTTATAAGCCTATTGATGTTGCATCATTTCAAACCCAAATTTTCCTCAATTAGTCATTTATATGTATTTTAATTTTATTATCATAATAAACTCGGGTTTGAAACAATAATTTAGTTAATTTTCCACTTCTGTGAGTGATGAAACATCTAATGCCAAAATAATGACGACAACGACAGTCAAACAAACGTCAAGTCAAAATAAATCTAGGTATCGCGTTCGTCGTGTTTCGCTTTCGTCAAATTCTATTCACAATTTCACCAAAAATATGAAATTTGGACTGCTAAAATTAAATAGAATATTGAAATTGTAAATCAATTTTTAATAACTGTATGAAATCTAGTGGTATAGCAATTATATTAGGACAACCCAGCCGTAAGAAAGAGATATCTCTTTGTCGCTCTCACTTATGGGTGCGGCGCACTATGGTCGCGGTGCGGTGTGGTAGTCTGTTACGACTTAAACTTGCGCATGTCGGTTGCTCAAGTAGCAGCCCACTAATATTGAGAATGAGGCATATTTCTCTTTTACTCCAATTAAGGCGTCATTGAAGTGACAGAGATAATTGCTCGAAATTTACGAACTTCGATTTTCGTGGTTATAGTCCAATATCACTTCGTACGCGAATATTGGGTAAAGTATGATTGCTTTTTAAAGCCCCACATAATATCAATAATAAGATTATTGTATTTGCGTCAATATTTGGTCAATATTTTGATAATAATATGTACCGCCAAAGCGATTTTGTGTTGTCGTATTGTTTAAAAACCGGTAATTTAGTATTCCGTTTCAACCGATTTGTCCGCATTACTGCTCCATGTCAGCCGGTTTATATAAAATGGCGTCAGCCGAGTTTTTAGAGCAAGCTTTGTCCACAGACGTTGACGAGAACGCGGTGAATGCTATCGTAGGTTCTCTGGAAAATCAATTGGTTACGTCCGTTCCATCAGTGTCGTCACAGAACAATACAGTTAATGTTATTCCTAGTCAGCTTACTAATATTACATCAAATCCGAGTTCTATTATTGGTGTGCAGAAATACAATACGGACCAAGTGAACGTTGGTGAAATAACGACTGGTAATTTTCAATCAGTGGGCCCAGCTGCTGGCGGTGTAACTTATAATAATGTACAAACATCCGTTCAGGGCTTCGTTTCGCAACAATCGTTAAGTAACTCCAGCGAACCCATTAAAGTGATATACTCTCCTCAGACATCACAAACATTGTCTAACAGTGTAAACAGAGTGTCATTTCCCTCTCAAGCATTACCGAATGGGAGTATCGGCCTCGCAGCATCTCAGAATCAAATAATCCATACTGGAGCTTCCTGCGCCGTCATCCCGCAGACCGTGAACAAAACCATTACTATGCAGCAGCCCCTCGTCATCAAGCAAGGCGCTACAGCTGGTCAAGTCGGCATGCAGCCTGGAATGGTGACAGTGCCCATGACGGTTAATTCAAGCATGCCTAACTCAATACCTAATGTTATGACTTTAAATAAGCCAGGAGGGCAAAATGTTGTGGTAACAACTCAAAATTTAGGCTCAGGGCAACCTGCAATAATCCCTAATGTTCAAATATTAAATATGAGACCAGGAACTCCATCGGTTGCAGCTCAGAAATCAGTAGCCACAGTTTCACCACGGGTAGTAATTGGAACACCTCAAGTAGTAGGAGCGCGAGCTGCCACACCAGGGGTAATTTAACTCTTATAATAATATACTGCTTTTTATAATGCTGACTAGCACTCTCACCAAATTTACTATAAGACATTGCCACCACTAAATCTCATTTTATTTTTCTCTAATCTAACTGCATTCACTATTATTCATCATGCAATGGAACACATGCTTTTGTATATAAATTATACATGTCAAGGTATTATAAAATAATCATGATTAGTCACTGCCATATTTTAAATGATGCTTCTAAAGTCACTTGAATTTTGCTAGGGACGGTGAATGGGTTAACAGGGCTCATCTGGATAACCAACCCTATTCACAACTCAGCAGGCTTAGCACAGGATCGCATGGACAGTAGCTCGCGCACGAGATAGACTACCTGTCTTTTTCTAACCATATTAATTAGAGAGGGATGGGTAGGGTATATCATACATGAGATACTGTTGCTGTGCTCCTGTGCTAAGCCTACAAAATAACACATTTTATTTTAATGGGCTTAACACTCAAGATTTTAATGCAGTTATTGTAAACACCTGCCTAAGTGGTTACCAAATCTGCTTTTGTTTAAACAGGAATAAAAATAAAATATCTAAACAAAACAACAATTTATTCTTCTTTAAATCATAATATGAATAATAATTTTGTGATATAATATGAAAGTTAATTGTTTAGCTAGGTATTGAGCCTAAGGCTACATAGGTAGTCTTATTCTAATTAAATATATCCATTAGTCTGTCTGTTAAGTGCTAGTTGTGATGGATTTCACATTGCATTTTTTTTTCAAATATGTCTTCCATAAACTTAGATTTTTCATTTATTTAGATTATTACTAGTTTTGGCTGTATACATAATAATAATATTAAGCTACTTGGCAGTTACAACATTTTTATATTTAATAGACTGTGACAAAGGTCTCAATATCACAAACATAAAAAAGGTAAATAATCAGTATCAAAAATTTAATCTAGTTATGTTAAGAATGCACTTTGAACTTATTATATGTAATCACTAAATTTATAAAAATGATGTGCAAATTGCACTTGGCAGGTGTAGGTGGGTTATATACATATAATATAGAACACTTTAACTATTATGTTATTGAGTTTATATATTTTATTTAATAGCAACTAATATATATTAAAATGAAATAATATGTTTATTTAAATATTTAAACTAGTAATAATTTATTTCGTAAATATCTCATTGTAAATGATTTGCTTTTTATTTTTAAACCAGAATTAAAGTATATTACTTCTGTACAAATTATGTTTTGACTATATACATGGTATGTTTTATACAATCGGAATGCCATTATGAGATTGGAAACTGCCAATTGCTGACAACCAATTCCTCGGTTTTTGGGAAAACTATAAAATTCATAACCTATGGGATATATTACCTGTTCTTAAGTCAGTTAATGTTCATACAAATAAATAAGTAAATATTATAGAACAATTTTACACAGATTGGCCTAGTCCAACAGTAAACTCAATAAGGCTTGTGTTGTGGGTAACAATATATATAATATATAGTTATATGTACATAGAAAACATCCTTAACTAAACAACAAATACCTATTTGCGATAAACACATAGATAAATACCCTTACCTGGGACCTCCTGCTTCATAGGCAGGGTCACTACCGACTAGGCTAGAAGGGTATCATTGCTCAATTCGGCCTTTGAAATCAAACATGCGATTGCCCTTTAAGAGATGCTCTAGGTCCTAGGAAATATTTACCTACTACACCAATGATATTCTAAATACATTACAACTAAATTCTTACATATGCATATTGCAGGCAGTATTGAAGTATAGCAGTATTGCAATGTACTATTACAATGGCTTAACATTTCAGTCATCATACAGTTCACTACTTTCACTGTCAGATGAGTCAATAATATGTGGTTGACTTCAAGATCACTTACAAAAATATGAAACATGCACATCATTTATTAGCTCCATATATATATTTGAAAGTTTGAGATAAGTTGTTTGAATTATATTCAATTGTGTGCCTTTAATGAGAAGACAGTGTTGTGAGATAAAATCATGTTCTTGATGTTCTCAACTGTCTCAAAAATAAATAACATATTTATGAAGGACAATCCTTCTCAAGCTTAGAAATACTTGAACATGCAGCTGAATTCCATCATGAATTTATGATACAGTCATGTTCAGATAGTTTTTACGTTTTGTTTGCTCTGATGGTGTCTGTATAAAGGCAAGCTGGTACACATCTTGGAGCTCCTGCTGCTCAGATATTTAGAATTGTGCTTAATATCGTGCCTATTTTGTCCAGTCTTTTATGTATGAAGATACTTTTTTGCTAACAGTCTGTTCTGTTGTAGTTCATTCACTATTTAAACAAGCCATATTTTTCTTATTATTGTAATGATAAAGTTTCTTATATATTACAGTGTATTTGCCTAAGGCCGTTTTTTTATTTTCTTTAACAAAATAAAGTAATCCATATGTTTTATAATATTTCACTTTATGTGCACCATTCATCCAAAATATCCACTAAAATGTGTACCTATCTAACAAATGACCTGCTTCAGTATCATGTTTATGGATTCTGCTATATTATTGTTTTAAAATACATATGGAATTTAGAGAAATCACTCATTTAAAAAAAAACTAGAGCTTTAGGTTCAGAATCACAAAGTGAACCATAAATTGAAACAAGGCGTTCATTTTTAGATTACGCTGCAAACTCTGCAGAGTCTACAACCTGGGCAGCAGGGTCATTTGTTGTTAAAGACTGAGAATGGGCAATACCAGTTGCTGAGGGTGGGCCCCGCGCCCGCGGCCAGCTCGCTGGCGCCGCCGGCGCAGACCATCCGGCTCTCGACCGTGCCGGCAGTAAGTAGGCACACCAACTCCGCTACTCACTGAAACTTTCAAATTGGACAAGCGCTTGCACTTACTCACTTGTAAAAGTATATTCCAACAACTGTAGGCATGTGGCCGTTTGTCCCATTTGAACTCATCCTTTGTGCATGTACAAACCTGGTGAAGGTGCATGTTCTAAGGTAATTAACAAGGTAAGCTAATGGAATTACAGCTAATACCATCATGTAATTATAATTTATATGTTCAAATTAATTAGTTACCTGTGCATTTTGTTCATTGTTTAAATGGAGCCAATGTTGGAATAAGATGAAAACATTGTTCAAGTGGGTTTTTCCTCTAGTCGTCTTTATACTTCGCTTGAGAATGATGAAGCTTTGATTGAAGATTAATACGATTTAGCATGGCCGGCAGTGGGCTGTAGGAAGATATTGAGTAATGGCGTTGATTGCAGCATCCCGGCGTACAGACAGTGTCGACGAGTGTCGCGGCTGCGGCGCAGATGCAGGGCCAGATGGCTGCGGGCGCGGTGGCGGCACCGGCGGCCGTGGCCTCGCCCGCGCCCGCGCCTCCGCCACAGGCGCCCACTGTCACTACGCAGGTTGGTGCTGGACAATATACCTTATTCAATTGGGCACTTTTTACGTATATTTTGCCGTCAACTTGAGCTTTTAAATAGGTATTGTAGACGATATACTGCATACGATTTCATACATTTAGAATATAAAACATAATTTCCACCACACCAGAAGGTTCTCTTGATTGTTCAAAAACGCATGAGAAAGTTGCATTTTATCCACAATAGTGGCAAAGTAATATGATGCAAGTTTTGAGTGGTTTCCTTATGTTGGCTGAAGAATAATTACTTTTAAATTATGTTTTTGAATGATATATATCTAAAAACGTTCATTTTGATTTGATCTGGTTTGATTTTTTATTTGATGTTTTACAGTTAGTATTTTCCTTGCGTTGCGTCACGTTGGTGTGGTGAAAATATTTGTGTTTTAGTCGGTGGAAAAGTTTGTTTAACCTTCGTGCCGTGAAACCCTCGCAACGCTCATGATTCCAATTTCAGATCTTTCGTTTGCTCAGGTATCAAAAGTAGCACGAGCGGTTAAACAACAACTTTGCCCCCTTGGAAAACAAATAACTAGTAATAACACAAAAATTTTACTTTTTTATACTTAATAATACGGCGAAATGTAGTCGTAGAATTTCACTGGAACGAATTTTTTCATACTATACTGAATTGTCACCATATAAATGAGAATAACAGCGCCCTCTTGTCAATGATCATATACTGTGGTCAGACTTTAAATAGGTCTATAAGGTGAACTCATACAACCCGGACGTGGGTAAGTTTTGAGGGTGAACTCATAATTATTTATTGTTTCCAGAAACCTTCAGACAACACAAAAGAAAAATGTAGAAACTTTTTGGCAAATCTTTTGGACTTGTCAAGTAAAGAACCCAAGTCCGTTGAACGAAATGTGAGAAATCTCATCCAAGAGCTGATTGACGCCCAAGTGGAGCCAGAGGAGTTTTGCGATCGGCTCGAAAGGTTGCTGAATGCTAGCCCTCAACCATGCCTCATAGGCTTTCTAAAGGTTAGTTAGTATCTTGAACTATGTTAAGTGGAGAAAATGGAACATTTACATACTTAATTGTATTTTTTTTATAGAAAAGTCTGCCCCTTCTGCGACAATCCCTGGTGACCAAAGAGTTGGTAATTGAAGGAATCAACCCGCCGGCGCCGCACGTGGCGTTCTCCTCGATTCCGGCGCCGCCGCACCAGACCATCATGGCCACATCCAACGTGCAGATGGTAAGCAAATCTTATCTACTTTACTCGTTCTCTTCAATAAAAATATAACTAATCTATCTTGAATTGCTTAACATAACATTTTGGGTAGTTATTTGGAACTCAGAAGCTTACCAGTCAGTGGCAACCTAAACGGTTGCAGCGCCATCTGCGTTGAGCTGTGCGCGTATGACCTCATTAATCTTGAACTGTAATGATTTTTATTAGGGCGAGCGAAGCGAGCCCTATCACTATTCGACGAACTATGCATTCTTGTGGTACACTTTACGGAAAAACTACTGCACTGTTAGGTTTGAATTTTGACATAGTAATGTAAATTCATGTCTAGATGTGTTATCAAACATAAACATATAATTTTATAAACCTAAAAAATAAAATAAAGTAATATCACTTTGTATTACTACTAGCGCCATCTGTTGGCAAAATAATGAATATCTACTTCTCTAACAGATGGCGTTACTAGTAAAAAAATAAATAAATATTGGACATACAAATTGACTAAGCCCCAAAGTAATCTCAAGGAGGCTTGTGTTGTGGGTACTCAGACAACGATACCTATGTGGTGTTTTCAATTTCAATAATGTCGATGGCGCTTACGCCATTAACAACGATGAATACAAAAGTGGGTAAAAAATTTGGATTCAGACCCACCTCGCTTCGCTTGGTTTGACTCCCAATTTAGCAATTAAGTTTCTGTGAATACCTACTAGAACAATCAATCTTGCTGTATACCTATTCACTGCGGAGGTCAATTTTGGTTTTGTGACGCTGATGAACTGATCAATCATGTTGTGTTAGCAAACTTAAATCAGGGTATTTTCAGTTCGAGAAACAGTTTTGGCGCCATTAATTTATTACGTAAGACGATTTTGGGGTGGAGGGGGGTCGAACATATCTTATTTTTTCTTACATGGGGGAGGGAGGGGGTTTTCATAGTTCTTACGTAAGATCACAAAGATGCGACTTTTTATTTAATTTCTATGAAATTATGACGTTTAAAATACATAATAATAATACTTCCACACTATGCTATCAAACACGGTGCAGAGTTAGCTTAAACGAGCTCAAGTACCTTTGTACAGGTACATATATCACATGCAAAAAAATTTTTTTTTTAAATAAGCACTAATACAAACCAAACGTGTAGGTACTCAATTTTTCCTTTAGATTCTTACGTAATATATGGTAATATAGGGGAATGGGAGAAGGAGGGGGTCAGCCTATTCTTATTATTTCTTACATAGTGGAGGGAGGGGGTCAAAAACTGGCAAAAATTGTCTTACGTAATTAATGAATGGCGCCTTTAGTGTTACTATTGCTTGGAACTGCTAAAATTATAAATAAAGATAAGCATATTAATACAAACTTCAGTGACTTAGGGCCGACACACGACTGCAACTTGTATGGGAACTACACGCCCACTGCACGCCAGTTGCAACGACGGCGTGCAGTTCAACAAAATGACCCAGAACCCTGGCAGTTCCTAGTGGAACTCAGGTTTGGTGCAACTAAGGCACATTATGTTTTGGTCATCCGACTCATCTTGATGAGCACTTAGGAGAGTTAGTTCCCAAGATAGAGGTGATGCTGAACCCTGGCAGTACCTAGTGGAGCTCGGGTTTGGTGCAACATAGACACACGCTGTTGGTCATCCGACTCGTTTTGATGAGCAATTGGGAGAGCAGTACCCAGGATAAAGCGGATGCTGAACCCTGGCAGTACATAGTGGAACTCAGGCGGTGTGTAGCATAGGCGCACGCTGTTTTGGTCATCCGACTCGTCTTGATGAGCACTTAGGTGTAGTACCCAAGATAAAGCTGATGCTGAACCCTGGCAGTACCTAGTGGAACTCAGGTTTGGTGCAACATAGGCACACGCTGTTTTGGTCATCTGACACGTCTTAACGAGCACTTAGAAGAGCAGGACCCAAGATAGAGCTAATGCTGAACCTTGGCTGTACCTAGTGGAACTGTGTGTGTGTGTTTATGTGCGGAGCAGTGTGATTACCGCCAGTAGGTGTCCAGACGGAATAGATTTTCGCTGAATTGTGTGGTGTGGACGCAAAAATAAATTCAAGGACATTAGCTCGCTGACCCAACATTATGTAGGAAAGCCAGTTGGCATCCTTACAAAAAGTACTGGGCGACCGTGTAGGATCTAATAAGCGCTTATGAAATTGTATATTACGTGTGGATGATATTGGCAGTTTGATTTTGTCGTCTGGAGACGTTTTTAATGGACAAAGTAAAAGCTGTAACAAACAGGCGTACTTGACAGCAACCGGGGTCCGGTTAGTATTTGTCTTTCTTGCTCTCACTTATAATTGCGTTCTTAAAGGCCGTAACACACTATCGCACCGTACCGCGACCTTGGTGCGGTGCGATAGTGTGTTACGGCCTTAACTGACTTATTACATACCCACCCACTCGATCGAACATGAAATAAACCTCGGATTGGATCAAAGTCGCGGTCCGGTACATACGTTTAGGTAGAAAAACTCCGCGAGCCCTTACAAAGCTCTGCTTTTTGCTAGTTTTATTTTATATTCTAATTTACCTTAAGTGCCTTTCACTGTACAGTGTACAGTTAGGGTTTAATTAAAATTGGGCGGTTGACTTTATAGTGACATGACGATACTCGTGACGAATAGTTTAGAAAGTCTCTTTTTAGCAAATGTTTGGTCACTTCTAAAGACTCAAAAACGTTAGCCATTCCCAATTTGTTTCACCACGGCAGTACCTAATCAAGTTATTGTCAAGTTAAGTCTTCCTAGACTGTAGGAAATACTCTAGGACCTAGAGTATTTTCAATGATATCTAAATTAACTGTGACCATTTGTTAACGAATGTGTTTACGTATATCCATTTTAATGCAAGTGCAAGTGTTTTTGTGCATGTGCAAATTCGTTTAAAAATTATAAATTGAAATAGATGTCATATACTATAAAAAAGTGACCAAGCCCTCCGGTGGCCGGAAACGTACCTGTCCGAATTTCTGTAGTATATAATATATGCAATCTTTGAAAGGCTACGCGCGTTTGACCAGCTCGCAAGGGCGAGCAGTACGTGCTTGCACCTCGTAATACGAATCAATAAATATTTATTTTACATAATTTCATTTGTTCCCTAGTTGTCGTTTAAAAAACCTGTAAGTGTAAACTGATTCGGGCGTCGGGACTACGCTTTCGCACTAACGCTTAGTCGCACCTGGTGAGCGCGTTCCCGTATTGTTTGAAGGACAGGATCTTCTATGCGCATTTCTCAGTTTGACCACGAGTAGAATTCGTACCGTGTCTCAGTTTACCCACGAGTAGAATTCGAATCGTTTCTCTGTTTAACCACGAGTAGAATCCGAACAGAAAAGTGTGAGACTGACCTATGCTATTGAGTCTTTTTAATGTGTACGAAATGTATCTGGAGGCTTGACATATAAGAAAGCCTGTAACACAACAATTTACACCTACATTTTGCTTATCCAAGGTGCATGAAATGATATATTCAATCATACCAGTCATAAAATGATGAGAATAAAGGGTAATACGAAGTCTAATGTAGAATAGCGTTTCGGTTGTACTTTATAGTCAAATGCAAAATTATGGAAAGCAGTCTACCTTTCTAAATACGACCCTCTTTCTGATCCTATATAAAATATTAAGATCATCACTGAACATTTGAGAACTTTGAATGCAAAGTTGAAAAATAAAACCCACGATATTTTCAGGCAGCTTGTAGTATTATTAAAGCAAGTTGCGTTAAACATAAGTAGGAAAAAAGATGATTAGCATTTGGGCTTGAGCACTTTAAGAAGACAACAGGCATAGAAAAATATTAATAAATAGGCGTTATGAATCATATTATAATGTACTTTAAAGGCCGAGCCACACCGGCTGCGTGTGCAGCACGCTGCGTGGCGTGCGCTGCGTGACGTGCGCAGCACCCCTGTCACACCGGGTGACGCGCACGTCACGCAACGCACGCCACGCAGTGTGCTGCACACGCCACGCAGGCGCACGCTGCAGCTCAGTCATGCGTGCAGTAAAATAAAATACGCCTGCGACAGTACCTACATCATGTTATTATAACTCCCGTTGCAAATGGAAGCAGCTCACCTAATGCCGCCATTGCAATTAGAGGAAAAAAATGTCTCATATTTGAATCGAGATAATTGAGAGTACATAATATTATTCACCGACGCACAATAGTTCACAATACAACAACCTTGTTTTCCAATAGTATCGTTAATACCTAACATCGATTTGTTCCCACAGGCGAAATTAAATTTTTATAAGACGTATTTTTTGTAATCTTTGTGCTATGTTGTAAATATACATTCGTATTGACGAACGATTTTAATTAGTTTTTCTTTTATCACTGAATCCATATTAAAAACCAGCACGCGCACCGGCCGAGTTGTAAATAAATACAAGCGAGCTGCGCGTGTACACGCACAGCACCTATGCAGCACCGAGCTGTGCGTGTCCGAACCTGCTCGGTTCGCCCTCTCATAGGGAACGCAGTTAAACACAACGTCATCACTGCACGCAACGAAGCGACGTTGCCGCTCCGCTGCGTGGACGCGTGCACGCAGCACGCAGCCGGTTTGTCTCGTCGGAGCTGCGTTGCGTGAAAGTGACGCGTACGCGCACGTCACGCACACGTCACGCATGCGGTGTGTCCTCTCGTATGAGTTTTCGTATTATACAACGCATCGGGACGCGTACGTGCACGTGCACGTCTACGCACACGCATCCGGTGTGGCTTGGCCTTAAATTACTACTCTTCTTCCTCGCGTTATCGCGGCTTTTTGTCACGGCTCATGCTTAAATGGATTACTACTGATGACGAAAAAATAACACGAGCGAGACTTGAGGAACATTTACACTGCACTGTACAGATTTCTTCACTTAATTGTGTAAGTATTTTTGTAATGGTTTATTCGACATCATGCACATTGCACATTACTTTGCGGGCAGAAAATACAATAACGTAAATAACTAACGAACTGTTTTTCTGCAATGTCTTTTTCACGGAGTGAAATATTTCCAGCTCGTTGTAGAACCCAGTGAAGAGTTTTTTGATGAAATTGTTGTGCTAACTAGTGAGACGATGTTACAACAGCCGTATTTGTTTTTGTGCGTAGCACGACGAAGATCCTACTTGCGCGTCTTGGCTGACCCCGTCGTTTCCATTAACTCGGGCTTACAGGTACGGCACGTCATCCTTGACTTCCGTGAGGGCCATACCTGTTAGTGCCGAGTTTCAGGTGTGTCTCAAAAATCATTTTGATTGAGCTTCGCTCGTGACTCAATCTCGCGTTGTTTTTAACTGAACAAGATAATAGATATTAACCGTTTGTGCCCTTACACTCTACATTGATACTTATTTCTATTTAGTTTGACTATTCTCTCTGAATATATTTACTAGTTAGCATTAATGTCGAACATGCAATCGATTGGCAATCACGTTAATACTGTGGGTAGAGAACACCAAATAAATGACCCGGTTTCAAAATTATGCGGAGTAGTCAGAGCGGCCTGTCGGCGAGCCGAGTTCTCCGCGGGCGTGTAAGCCATAAACCATCGCATGAGCGAGGCAGTCTCACGCGTTTTCATGCTTAATGCGTATACAGCAGGCGTGGCTCACTCCGCGATTTCGTCGCTTTGCTACAGGTAGCTAAAAGTACATCCGTTCCACATCAATTTTGGTGGCTAGCCATAAGCCGAGCGTGGCGCTGTCGCCACCTAGTGGCCATACCTGTCCTGATTGTAACAGACGCGTTTTGTTAGAGAGTGAGTCTTCTGTACCTAGTACTATTATTTATTATGTGGTATAAGCACTTCATCAATTTCATGTCATTTTACAAGTTCTGTGTCAGATTTTTTCTAGTTTAAATAAGTCTCGGCGGTATCCCTGAGATTTTATTTTGCTATTTCATAAAACTACATACTTACTGTCCAGAATGTATTTCTGTGCTACCCTTGATAATGCCTCTTATATTGTAGGTTGTTGTTTTAATGTTCATTGTAAAAGAAATGTTAAATGTGATAAGTAAGTTCCTTTTCTTCTGATCAATAGGTAAAAAAGTAAATTACGACTTTTTTAAATGGAACGCTGGTTAGTAGACCACTGGGCTCTGTCTAAGATTATAACTAGTTAGATTTACAGAAAACTAACTACACCGACTGGCAAGCGATAGAGTATGGAAATGTCAAAAAATGAAGATTATAGCGGTACTTTTACACTTTGCCACTCCAATGCCTGTGCAGAGTTATCTAAGACCATTGACATATATCAGGTGTCACGCACACGAATTCGAGCCGATGGTGTAGTCTCGCCACAACATCACGCGCGCGATTGGTCGCAACTAGTTGCGTTAGACTGCACAATTGGCTCGAATTCTTGAGTGACACCGCTGAACTAGCACCATTCTAAGTAGCCCATCTTTAGATATTTGTCAATATCTAAGACAGACTATCTCTAAATTGTCTAGTCAAGCTTGGGACTATAATAATAAATTATAATAATTATTGTGCAATTGGCTATGTACGGCTATTTGGAGACCTTTGGCGGTTATGAACCACTTTGGTTATTAGGCAGTTGTAAAATGTTGTAAAAGTTCGAACCCACGAAATGTCTTGTCGTAGTGCGATGTCATGGCCATTAGCTTTTCCACTACGCACTTCGCCAAAGGTCAATTCTATTAATTTGGCAAAAGTGTTCGGATGTGTTCGCATACTGAGCCTAATGACTGTAAATTTGAGATCGAATAATACATGTGTTTATGTGACGCGTTATATTTGAAAGCCTTATTGAAAGGTTAGTTAGGCTTTATCCGAGGACACGTGGTGTTGTGTACCGTAATGAGCAGTTGTGTTGATAACTCAGCCCTTGGACGATGATGGCTCAAGCCCAACGCTGACAACGCTGCTGCCGCCCGTGCTGCCCGCCAGCCTGGCGCCGGCGCTTGTCCCTACTGCTAAGACTATTAGCGTTGTGTCGGTGCAGACTTCCAACCTGCAGGTTTGTTTGCCGTCCCAACGGATCTTACGTGCATCGGTGTCAACTTGTAGTCTTGTTTGCTCGTTTTGTCGATAGCTTTCCTTCAACTGGTACGAGTTGCCATTTTTTTATATGATAAAATCAGTGGAAATTTAAGATATAGTGGTCAGGATCACATTAAACATTAGGTAATATTCAGAACATATTTTATAAAGGTGCTTCGTAACAATAATACATAAGTTACAACTCGTTAAGGTTGGCCGAAGGTTTATGTAAGGCTTACCTTCCGGAAGGTGCCCATAAATTTTCCTAAAATTATTTTTTAAATTATTATTAATACCTTTTATTCATGTGAATGTAAATTTAGTAAGTCGTTGTTTTATGTGATGTAAAATAGCTTCAGCTCTGTCGTGTTCGCCCGCGAGTCAGGAATAGATTTCCGTGACCAGTAGCATCCCGGGATAACTCGTAAATTGGTTAACGGCGACGTGTTTGGGTGGCTGCCGTTCCTCAACCCACCAACGGAGCGGCAGCTGACGTCCATAACGGTTCATTGCACATCGCTCTTACTCAACCCCTTTACGAGTTATCGTCCAGGATGCCATGACCAACGAAATTAGCGCCTGGCCCGCGGCCTATGTGTCAGATTTACTAGCTCCAATTGCAATTAGCTGTAGTGCATGTTTTCTTACAATAAGGGCTTGTGCACAAATCACGCGAGGTTCGATAGGGGGGGGGGGGGGGGTCACGAAAAAATCACGATAGATCACGTTGGGGGATAAGGGATAAGGAAACCTCACGTGTATTTTTCTACAGTAAACGAAACTATGAAAAAACACCTACCACATGAGTAGATACTTTTTCTCGGTTTCGTTAAACATAAATCTTCACTCTGCACTTCAAAATAGCGAGTCTATTTAAGGAAAATAGAAAAATAAACAAGATTTTCTATATACAATACAATTTTTCTTAAAATTAGGTCGAATGAAAAAAAATAAAAAAAATACACGTGAGGTCGTGTGGGGGGAGGGGGGTAGCGAAAAACCTCACCAAATATCACCAGGGGGGAGGGGGGGGGTCAAAAAGTAGCCGAAGACACCTCGCGTGATTTGTGCACAACCCCTAAGAGGTTTAAAATATTTTGAACATTTTCATTATGTTGTTAAAATAAATAGGTATCGTTAACAATTTTAATTGATTTTATTAAGGGGACATCTTACTCAGATCAACCTAGCCCCAAACTAAGCAAAGCATGTACTAAATAGGTACATTCTTATATACATAGAAAACACCCATGACTCAGGAACAAATATTTGTGTTCATCACACAAAATGACACAAATAAATGCCCTTATCGGGATTCGAACCCAGGACCGTCTGCTTCGCAGGCAGGGTCACTACCCACTAGGCCAGACCGGCCGTCAATTAAAACATTTTAAAATTAACTTAATCGGATTTGGTCAATAATATATACATATACATATATTATTGATATAGTGTGGCAGCGCAAGGGAATCCCAAAGAGAATTGATAGGTTTGTGTAACTTTCGGTACCCAAATAACTAATGTGATTGTTATTTAAATATGTACCTAGTTTGCAACGTTTCCTTTGACGTTATTGGCTTACTGGATACCAATATCTTAGGAATGAGGTTAAACAAGAAAATCTTTGGTCTACATTAGGCTATATTAACGATACGGAATCTTGGCATTATTTTAAATAGGTAAATCAGTTGACAATGTTACCTACCATTAATCTAAAGCCACCTGCAATAATATGTTACACAACGAAGGCCGCAAATATATCTGACTCGATCTTATTTGTACAGCCATAAGACCGTGTCACATATTTTTGCGGCTTTCGAAGATTAACATATTATTGCAGGTGACTGTACGAAATTGAACAATACTACAAAAAAACGTGCAATCGAGCGTTCAATTTTCACGAAAACTAAAACAAAATCTTCCATTTGGCTCTCAGTCATACCAACAAGGAAAGACCATTTTGATTTATCGCCACTAGAATTTAGAGACGCACTGGCACTGCGATACCACAGAACCTTCTGAAGACTTCTGAAGACTTCAACGTCGACCACGCCCTCTGCTGCAAAACGGGTGGTTTAATAACACGTCGCCACAACGAAATTAGAGATCTGTTCTGTGAGCCATGTCAGCACGCTTGGGGGAACGTGGTCAAAGAACCCATCATCACCGAAGGCGACGGTGGACTTCGCGGGGATCTCTGCTGCCGCGGCGTCTGGGATGCACAGAGGGAGGCGTTATTTGATATCCATGTCGTAGACACCGACGCTCCTTCCTATATCTCACGTCCCGTAGCATCCGTCCTAAAATCCGCCGAAGAAGAGAAAAAAAGAAAATACTCGAACGCCTGTGAAAAGCGTCACGCAACTTTCACTCCCCTCGTCACATCCGTAGATGGAGTCTTCGCTCCGCAAATGTCCACCTTCATCAAACATCTCGGTGAAGCCAACGCTGACCGTTGGGACAGATCCCTTAGTGTAGTAATGGGCTGGGTAAGATCCAAAATTATAATTTCAATAATCCGAGCCACCAGCATGTGTATCCGTGGGACACGGCACAAATTCAAACCCATCCAACATTTCTTCGGTCTCAATGACGGTGTAGCCCTACCTAACCCGTCTACCTCCACTCTGCATTAGCGCCATGTTTTTTGTTGTTGCTCATTCTGTTTTTTTTTTATAATTTTACATTTTTGATGAATAAATTATCCAACAATACTTTATTTATGTCATTTAGAAAACAGAACTAGGTGGCACTGTACGATAACGATAACTCAGCTTTACACATTTTTATGTCTACGTAAACCTCGTAAATAATAACTATTTGTTATGACAGGACACTGCTATGGGGCTGTCCATAAATTACGTCATCGATTTTTGACGATTTTGGACCCCCCCCCCCCTATAATCATCCAAAAATCATGCTTCAAATGACCCTATTTCCTCCTACTTCATGCTACCGTCATCCGATGTCCAGACCCCCCCCCCTAATTTGAAATGACGTAATTTATGAATAGCCCCTATGTACAGTCGACGTCAAATATATGTTTACACTTTTGCACCTTACTACTTTGTAATAAGGCGAAAAGTGTAAACATATCTTTGACATCGACTGTACAGTACATAATGTACTCCACTTTTTTTTTTAAATAAGTGTAGGTCTTGATATTGTAGGTACTAAAGCACACCACTGTACCTAGCGTAGAATACTTGTACGACATATTGGTAAATACATAAATACAGTGCAAGTAAATATTATTATGCGGGAACCCAAACGAATTAAGCAGAAAATGAACGATAACCGAGAAGGATATATTTCAATAAGTATAGGTATGTAGACTATAGTAAAAACCTTGTGACTCGCGGCCAAGTCGTTCGATCGTTCGGTCAATTATGCGGAGGCTGCTGTGGCTTTAGAATCTATGGGCCATAGACTATGGTTATTTCGAAATTGAGCAATGATGATAAAAGACGACAGATTTCATGCATTTCAATTTCCATTTCCTGTTCAGGAACGTGGTAATAAACTCCACGATTCGGAAATCCTCTTAACAATTTTAGTATTGTCTTTGATTCTTTTCATGAAATTAATGTAAAGCTATCTCGGCTTGTAATTACGTTATTTTTTATTTATAGTAGCTTGGCATGAAACTTCGCCAATGTTCCTCAGTAAATTTATACACACGTCCATGTTACTAAATTAATAGAGATATTTTTTTTCAGCCTAAACCGGCAGTAAAACCTGGAAATACGATAGCGGTGTTACAAAATATACCTGTTCATACAAAGATAAACGTGAGCAAAGTGGGAGGCAAAGCGATGACTGTCAACAGTAAAGCAAATTTCAATAGATCAGCGGCGGCGACCGCGGCACTCTCCACGGTATTGACCCCCGGGAAGTCGCTGCTCAAGGAGAAGGAGAAGAAGTCGTCCTCGCAGTACTCGCAGCCGTTCGTGGACGACAAGATGGCCGGCGACGACGACATCAACGACGTGGCGGCCATGGGCGGCGTCAATCTAGCCGAGGAGAGTCAGAGAATACTCGGCTCCACTGACATGATCGGAACACAAATAAGGTGCCACATTTCATATATCAACCGCCACACATTTCATACATTTTTAGTCGGTTCGAGTCCCGGGCGAGGCAAGCGAGTTTTAGAAAATATTTGAATGCAGTTTTGTTTCTTTTTAAAAATAAAGGAATGTCTCCTTCAGCTTAAGGATTTAAGGTAGTTTCCCTCCAGTGCCCGACTTATCTTTCCACCCTGTATATGTAGTTACATTGAGGGTTGTTGATGTGTAAGGTCGTGCAAGGACGAGTACCTGGTGCCGACGGGGCTGATGTCGGCGCGGCTGAAGGCGGCGGCGGCGCGGCACGGGCTGGAGGAGCCGGCGGCCGACGTGGCCGCGCTGCTCACGCACGCCGTGCACGACCGCCTCAAGAACCTCATCGAGAAACTGGCGCTCATCGCGCAACATAGAATCGACCTTGTTATAAAGGTAACTATTAACCACCGATAACATATCAAACTATATCCTCTAGCCGCCCAGAGACCTATAAAAAGGTATCCTGTTCCATTCTAATTTAAACTTTGTGTTGACAAAATAAAATTTCATTTTGCTTGGCAAGGTGTGACGTATGGGCGGCTAGAGGTTATAACCTCGTAAGGCTCAATGTGCATTACAATAGATATAGGAGTGTCCTATTAAAGCTAATTCGAATCTTTAATAAATGAAAAAAAAAGCATTTACGAGGGCTGATCCGAAAGTTTTTAGTTGCTCCGGCTCTACTCATGCGATTGCAATATTATTTATACCATTGTGAGGGATATTTCAGTATGTAAAGAGGTGACGTCAATTCGTTTTTAGAAAACGCATAGTTTTTTTTTTTTTTTTTTTCTGCGACGTGCCGAAGCCTAACCATCAGCCAGGATGATTAGTAATTGAGACTCCATTATGTGATATCATTTTATAAACATTTTTAGTTTAAAAACATATAATTTTTTAGGTGCTGCTAATTGCGAATCACGATCGTCTTTTTACGTATAAATCATTTTGATAGAGTAAACCTAATTATGACTTCACAGGTGTCAATAATGAGTCATTTCATCAAAAGTAGTAATTTCAGATACTTATTCAAAAATGTGTTTTATCATATAAAATAATTATCCATTATACATCGAAAATAGCAGAAGGAACTGAATAATTAGACCCGGGTAAATATAAGTTGATTCTTAAAGATTTCAATACGAAATTCATCTAATTGTAACATACAAAACAGATTTCAGTAAAAAATAAACATATAAGTAAAAAAAATGGCCATAATTAGCATTGAAAAATCCCTCACAATGGCATAAATCATATTGAAATCGCATGAGTAGGGCCGGAGCAACTAACAACTTTCCGATCAGACCTCGTAATTCTGTTTCATTGCTTTCTCAAACTAACGAAATTCATCCCAATTTACTATGCAACAAAGCTCATATTAATAATATGGCAATTTTGAATGGTGGGCCTTACGAGGTTAAACAACAACATATATCTTTTTAAATATATAATTATTATCCTCATACTATTTTTATCTGTGTGCTTAATTCCATTCATTCATCATATTTATCCCACTAGTTAGGCATTTCTAGTAACTAATACTCTTAAAATTATGTTCTCAATTATTTCTTTCGAAAATACTTATTTTCATGACATGAGCTACGAACAAATTCGTTTTAAATTAAGCACTGCTTTTCCTTTGCGTGTTGTTATGGTACGTGAATTTCATATAAGTTTCATTGTTGTGTAAAAGACAAGAGCGAGTTGATTTATGATAACGCAATAATAAAGGAAAGCACGACCAAAATTATAATTTGCCTTTTCTTGTGTATAACAAAATGCTATACACTGTATCGTAAACCTTGTTGCTAATGAATACGGCCCACCACTGGTCTGTTGAGAGCGCTGCTGCTAGAACGCATACACGGGCCATTTATTTAGATTTCATCATGCCGATGCGATTGCGCCACGCCGTTTTGAACACTGCATAGCCAATTTTTATTATATTGCAAAGCGAATTTTTATTACCATGTTAAAAATGATGATTAATTAAAATTATGTACATTATGCATGTTTTGGGGATAAATTTGATGAAGTTGTATACTGGCAATTGTAATCCCTATAAATATTATAAATGCGAAAGTTACTCTGTCTGTCTATCTATCTGTTACTTTTTCGCGGTCATTTAACCTGCTGAACCCATTAAATGTAATTTGGTATGTAGATAGATTAAGGCCCGAGGACGGACATAAGATAGTTTTTATCAATCATCATACTATGCAGACAAAGTCGCGGACAGAAGCTAGTAAGCACAAACCGTGAAATGTAAATTCTTTTAACTTAGAAACTTTAGAAAGTTCAGATAAACTGTCAGTAAGTAAGTATAGTACATTGTAGGAGGACGGAAAACCGCTAAAAGATGGACGAGTGCATTTGAGGGCCGACACGGTAGTGGAGGCCCTCAAATAATACGAGTCCATCTTTAGCGTTTCCGGCCGAGGCATTACATAGTGCTTTTCACGACTACTGCGAGGAAATAAGAAAACATTTGCATAACTATAAGTACTTGCCCGCGATTTCTCAGGTAGCAAATTACTAGCCACTGCCTGTGCTGTCTCTTGAATTTCGGTAGGCGTCAGTGTAAGAATATCATTTTCTTCACTAGAAGAACTCATTTTTATAGCGAGCGTAGATATACGCGTTTCTTGTATTTTTTAGTCAAACACAATTTACACTATCCAATTCAGTAAGTATTTTCAAATCCCGCCTTTTTTACTTTTTTTATCACTTTTAAGAGGCGTTTTTCTGTTATTTGCTTCAAACCGACTCTAAACTTAGAAGCGTTTTTGCTAAAAAAAACCACAAACAGCTACAAAAGTAAAAAACGCCTTAAGCGTGAACTGAATGGATAATTGTTAAAAAAAAGGAACTGAATGGTTTTGACATTTCTTTTTTTTTTCAAACAAGAAATTGGTCCTATAAATAACCTTATTTTATTTTTGAAGGAAAAAGTTGCGCCAAAAAAGACCTTTTATTGATTTTTATGTTTTAAATGATACTCATTGCTGTAGCGAACCGTCACCAATGACAGATGATGATAACAATGAAACATTGTAGTAGTGGTGGTTCAGGTGCTACAGCTATTGCCTACTTTCCAGCTTGGTTTTAGACCATCTATTGCCACATTTCCGAACAGTGGCGTGAAAAATATAAAGATGCATTCAGTATCGTTTGCTCTTGCGATTCCTATGTACGTGGACGTGGTTGTAATTGTTTCGTAACTAATTCGTAAGTAACTAATATACCCTTTATTATTATTATTAATGCATTGCGATTTTAAACTGTTCATCGTAATTTGCTAAACTAAAACAAAATTTGATATCTAAGCATTTGCCAATAAGTAAATATAAATTTGTATTTGACATGTAAAAATAATGTTTGTTTTGTTGCATTTATCAGACCGACTCCAGGTACGAAGTGACACAGGACGTGAAAGGGCAGCTCAAGTTTCTGGAGGAGCTCGACCGCGTGGATAAGAAGCGGCGGGAGGACTCCGAGAGGGAAATGCTGCTCCGGGCCGCCAAGTCCCGCTCCAAGAACGAGGACCCTGAGCAAGCCAAGCTCAAAGCGAAGGTGATACATTATTGTCTGCTCAAACTCAACGAATTGTAACAAAAAATCTATTACTAAGAACACGTCGCGAGCCAATTATTTTGTTTCAACGTAGGTGAGTATCGAATATTGCAAAAAGTCAGTAATGATGCTAATGATTTTATTTCAATACATATATGATAAGTTTAGTTATTAGATATGAAGACAAGTAACTTCGTGCGCGTTTGTTAGGGAACGGCCTCATAGCCTAGTATGTATTGAAGTATTCATGTGTATTGTATCGCCGTCTATCACCGATAACACAAGCCTAAGTCGATGTGCTTAGTAAGGGACTAAGTTGAATCGATTTATGGAAGATTGTTCCGTAATATTTATTTATATATGCGGTATTTTCTATTTGTTTGTTTCAATAGTAATCTTGTTGTATATCGTTTCGAACAGGGACAGGGAGTATGTAGTTAAACACCTTAAGTGTGGTAAAATTAAGAACGTATATTTTCTAAAAATCTGCTTATATTCACGTTAGGTTGTGCTGACACAAGCAATATGCGTTTATGTCACAGTAAACCAAAGTGTTACTGTTAAACACTGAAAGTGGCTAATTGCGATATTATGTTTAGGCCAAAGAAATGCAACGTGCGGAGCTGGAGGAGCTGCGGCAGCGTGAGGCGAACCTGACGGCGCTCCAGGCCATCGGGCCGCGCAAGAAGCCGCGGCTGGACGGGCCCGGCGGCGGTGACCTAGTGCCCAACGGCGCCGCGCACAACAACACCGGCTTGGTAACTCATATTGCTCACTCCTAAATAACTACCAAAAACGGGGTCTCTCCGATGTTACACCATAAATCGTCTGTGATAGATGAAAGGGCCCATGGTGAACTATATTCATGAGACAATCTGTCAAAAGTAAGGTCGAGGTAAAACTATCAATTTTACAACAATGGAATAAAAGAAAGTTTCTTTATTTGTAATAAATAATGATGTGTTGGTAAAAGTTAACAGATGAACATAGTACGTAATGTGATGTATTGTGTGGTGCGCAGAGCGGACGCAGCCAGCTGGCGCTGCGGTCGCGGCTGAAGCGCATCAACCACCGCGACATGGTGTTCCTGCTGGAACAGGAGCGCGACACGGCGCACTCGCCGCTCATCTACCGCAGCTACCTCAAGTGACCGGCAGACCCCGACCACAGGCCCGTGCTCGGCTACCCGCCCACCACCATCAATCCCAACTACACGACCAACGAGAGGGTTCCGACGAAAACGTATGTCGCACCATCTGCTAATTAGAAGCCACGATCTGAATGACGAAGTTGTGAAACCACTGAATGGCGTGTCAGACACCCGTCTATACTTATTTCACTCTTCTTTGGGACTCGCGCTAACATATGTCCGTTAGTGTCAGTATGTGATAGTAACGATAGGACTGACATTGAAATTATTCAACACGTCAAACAGTATGATATACCTAAAAGTAAATTTAATTTGTATATACAATCTAAGGGACTGTTAGATACATAATATATTAGTTTTTTGTCTATAAACAAAGAGCGTAAGCGTTAAATGAATCAGACTTTCTTCCTTCAGCTGTACATGGAGCTGCAATGTCTTGCTTAATTATAAGTACTTATGAAGTTGTTGACAGCGTGGAACGTCGCTTACAACGTTCGTTAGCGTAAGGTGAGATGCAAAAATATCAATCGTAGTTTCTACACTTGATAAAAATGGTTTTGTAAGAATTTTCTACGTTAATTAATTATACATCATGTTTTTCATTATTGTTTAAATGTTTAATGAGATATTTATTATAAAACATATTCATATTACAAATCTGTGATTACAAAAAATATGTATCATTTATTTCTCAGCATTATCTATCTATCTGTGTACTAAAATTAATATACAAAAATAGTATTTATCTTTTTTACCGAAGTGGTAATGACTATAATTTAGTTTATTGACTAGCGACCCGTCCTGGCTTCGCAAGGGGTATCAAATTATACACCTAAACCTTCCTCAAGAATCACTTTATTGATAGGTGAAAACCGCATGAAAATCCGTTCAGTAGTTTTTGAGTTTCTTGCGAACATACAAACAAACACACAGACAGACTTGCGGGGGACTTTGTTTTATAAGGTGTAGTAATATATTGAAAAAGTAGCGATTAATGCATTGATATAAATGCTGATATGAATAAAAATACTAGAACAGTACCTATTTAACCCTTAAATGCATGTTTTTTTCTTTTTGCCCGAAATTAATATATGTATCACTTAATTGTTTGCCGATTCTAGAAAAAATAGTAAAAAAATATATATCTTCGATTTTCACTGCGAAATCAGTGTTAGAAGTTGAATTGGCTAAATCATATTTATGTAAATATGTAATTTTCAGTAATAGATATATGGTTTTTTTTACTACCATTAGAAAGGTACACTATTTTTGATATACTTATGAAAAAAATTTAAATATAAAATAATTACAAACCCCGAAAACACTGTTCATAATCACATACTAAAAATTATCAAGCCTAAGCTTTCCGACTTTTCGTCTTAAAACGAATGTAATTTTTATAAATTAAAAATATTGCGTAAATTTAACCCTTAAATCATCACCCTACTACTTGACGTTTAGTATAAAGGTGCGTTCAAGAACGTAAGCCATTTTTTTAAATCTGTGAGCTGTCTAATGCTTTGTAGACATTTGGCAACACTATGCATTTAAGGGTTAAGAACGGGGTTGATCGATAAATCGAGTTATAGACATTTTGTCTGATATTGAATTAAGCTTTATATAGCCCTGTGAAGAGTGCAGCGCATCTACTGTAGCTAAAACTCAACAACGCAGTTTGCCAGTGTTGGAAATCGTTAACAGCCATTGCCTCTTTCCAAAGACTGATATGCAATCTTTTCCGCCGGGTACTCGCAAAGTTTAAAAACCGATACGGCTATGAGAAGTAGGTTAAAATCAACTTGCATGATTTTATTACGTTGTTTTTTTGCAAAATTGATATAAATGTGTCAAAAAGAAGTACTTTGCAAAGTAAGTATAATTTGTTTACCTATTTTGAGAAAATCACCCACCTATAATTATTATTGTATATAGTTGGCAATGTGTTGCAGTAAATGCTTGGTATATTTGTTGGCTATATGAATTAAAAACTAAAGTAGCTAATGATTTTAAAACGCACACGTATATGTATTCAGAATATAATTTTATGAAATTAATATATAAAAACTACTTACTCCTTAACGTCACTTCCCATCCCACTAACCCGGGGTTAAGCGGTTAAACCGTTATCCCAGTGTCAAATGGTACTGGTAACCATGGCAAGAGTGGAATGGTGCAAATGGCCCTTAGGGTGGTATTCCACCTGTCCAATATCTTGGTCCAACGTCTCACTCTCTCATTAAGCAAAATGTAAGACAAAATACACATTTGAAATTTTAACTACTGGATTTACAATATAGGTATTTAAAATCAAAATCATAATAAATTTAAGAAATATTATTATTCACGCAGGCTTGAAATGAACTACAACAACTATGAAGGTAACGGAAATCTTCTTATTAGTTACTTTAAAATTGACACAAACATATATGGATTAAAGAATTCATTTTATTATTTTTGTAGGGTGGTTTCGCTTATGTTGCTCCATAGAAAAATTAATCATATGTGGATTTCACGATTTATGGTTATCACTCGTACGTTCCGAATTAAGTATATTCTAAATATAAAACATACCGTATTAAATTAAATCCCATGTTTATTCTGAATGTGGGTACTTGAACACTACTCCATATAGGTGAAAAGTGGGGCACTTTTTACCATGATGTTCCATCCATTACTCCCCAGGGAATAAAATGGGCTGTTACTCCTCTCGCTACGCCCGCGTGTAATACTACGACATGTGATGAAAAACCCATTTTGCTTAAGATGATTAGATGTATGTTAGTAATATTTTGCAATCGCTAGGTAAGTTTGGTAACGTTAGACCAGTTTATTACAGATAACCTTTTTTTATTGTATATATTTCGAACTGGTCCCGGTTGTAGTTTTGGCCATAGTCTAATAAAACATGGTCTTCCATTCCCAGAGTGACACGGGCCTACGTCACAACAACATGGCCGCTATATATAGCGCTATCGCATATTATCATATAGCGCTGTCGCATGATGACGTAGGCCCGTGTCAGTTAGGTGACCTAGAAAAGACGGGAATGGAGTACCAGGCGGAGTATATTATTATACCATGGTTTTGGCTTGTACGAGAATATTACGTAATCCTTTCACCATTGTACCTATCAGAAAATGCAATGATGTTCTAAATTGCTTTGAATATAGGTAATTGCCACATCAATTATGTAGGTATGTCTGTTAAATCTTTTGTAATTAAAATACTTGTGCAGGTAATGCTTGCAATGAATGTAAATAGCTTTTCTATCTTATTACAATTGCAGTAGCTGGGTTTTAATGGCCGGTTTTTATAGTGCAATAAATTATTTAATACATTCTTACACGCTCGGCTAGCAGAATATTAGACTGTTAATTAACCAAGGGATGAAAGGCACTCATTTCAGTATGTAGATGTAGTTTGGTCACCAATAGTCCGAGACTTAAATGATGCCTTTCACCCGAGTTAAACCCACTATTTTCAACAAAAAATGTCTAAGTATAAACTTTTACAGTAGGTACCTACGTATTTCTTGAAGGTACTTTCAATTAAAGGTAAAAATATCGTTATTTACGGAATGGGGAGTAAAATATTACAATAGAAATTGTACATAAATCCATTTAAAAACAAACCCAGTTAATTGCTCATCGTAAAAAAGGAAAGAAAAACGTACTTGGGGACAAAATGCTCTAGAGCAGAAACTTATCACCTTCTGCGCACTTCATGGAACAACAATGACACACTTTTAGAGCATGAGAAATGAAATATAAACAAGTGCGAAAAGTACGAAATTAACAACGAGTGGCGATAAGCTAAAACACGACCGAAGGGAGAGTTTTAAATCGACACAAAGCATCGAAACTGCTGGGCCTGCCGGTGCGCTCCCGACCGGCGTGCCCCTCGCCCCCAACAACTGGCCAGAGTACAATTTTTTTTAGTATTGAATAAATACGGTAAAATAACCTACAATATTGGATACTTTTGTATATTTAACTTACAATCGAATTGAAAAGTAGAGTGTATAACCCAGGCATAAATTTAATGTCCATTTTTATCCTCGACTATACTCGTCAGACAAATCGGTGAAATTTGACAAAAAATATATATTGTTTTCAAAAATTATTTAAAGATAGCCTTGACCATATTTCGTTAGGCAACCCTATTTATTTATGTTCTGGAACTGGAACATATTTTCTTTCATAAAATATAAGTAAGTTTCTTCGGTGAAGTTCGACCACGCATTCGGGTAAAATGGAACTTTCTTATCACTATCAGTTTTCGAAGTACAAAGAGAGCCTTTACCGGCTGGTGTGGTGAAAAATATTGTATTGTCTTCTCATTCAACATTAATTTGACTTCCTTCAGAACTTAATATACCTATCTGTTTTGAGTAGGTTATATTAAAACAGCTGTTATTATTCCGATAGATCCGTTCCTTTTTGAGAATTCCGGGATACTATAAAAGTTTCCAGATAATTCACTTTAATTAAAGACACAGAACCACTGGCAAATCTTATCACATAATAATTACGTTTACATGTGGTCAATTAACCGTGTCGATGAATTGAACACTAGCTACTGAATCATAAACTTATGAACAAAATGCCGAGGCTAATTCTTATCGGTCTGTGTCATGATTTATTATGGTTTTTTTACGACAGGAACAGTGTCAATGATAAGAAAGGATATTTTAGTATGATTATATTGTTAACGTTCGCAATTCGCGACAAATATACAAGGTAGATACTACTGATTGATAAAAAAGTTATTTTTTGCACAGTGTTGAACAAATTCCATGTTAGTAAATAGATATTTAAGAATGGACTGTATAAAGTAATGGGGTCGTGTTAATAATCCTTGGTGGCGAACACTAGAGTAGACAAAAATGTCTCAAAAATATCTTATCTTTTAGTTAATTCCTATATTGCGAGGGATGCTAAGCCGACCATAAATATTTGCTTGTACAATAAAAAATATAGTTAATGTAATATTAGTAGCTAAATTAATGTTGTAAATATATCATTTTCCGAAGTTATGTCTTTCATTTTCGTCTTGAATTGCAAAAAAAATTTGCACATAGATAAGAACCTGTAATGTGTTACGACGATTAAGCCATTTCTATTATTTTATGCTATATGAAAGAAAGTGTTTTTGCGTATGCTATATACTTTATATTTGTATGAATTAAGTACAATAAATACAATACAATTTACATGGTTAATTTTCGTAACGCAAATGAATCAATTAAATTAAGACTAATCACAGCTTCTTACTCGTAATTACGTTCAATTTTTTTTTTGCAATATATTCTCTTCACATCACGTTTTATACTAGAAACACTTGTGTTCTAGTTCCCGCCGCCCTCGCCGCTCAGCTACGAGCGACTCGGAACAAAATGTATAAAGCAGCTGTACTCAACCTGCGGCTCGGTGATGCTGGTATAGATATGTCGCAGGGAAATGATAAAACAAAGATTTGAACAAATCTCTAAGGGATATGATCAAATCATTTCACTAGATTTGTTTAGGAATTTGACAAAATCCCTAACCACGACAGTAAGTTGACGAAGCGAACTCAAAAAGTCAACTAGTTTTATCATTTCGCTAAACAGGTTTAGTGAAATGATAAAGTCTCAACTGGAAGATGGTATATGGTGATGGATAATAGACCCTAATAAACTAATACAATAACGTTACAGGAACTTAATAAATACAAAGGCCGCGCGTAGCATGCAGTGCAATAAAAACAAAGTGCACTTTTATGGCCAGACAATAATTGCCGTTACAGGACCGGCCTACAAGACATAACTGTTTATTTATTTATAAATACGTTTACACGACATTACAGTAAACCAATACGTCGTGAAACCAACACTACATATAACAATTGATACTATTTACATTACATGTCACACACGGATAACAAACGTTACGTTACACTCGAAGGCCTAGCATCCATCATCTCACAGAACCTCAAGCATTCGTTTCTCACAGCCGCCCATCGCCATGCAATCAGATCGCATTCCGGTGCTGACGTGAAGAGCGCATTAAGTAGAGAGAGAGCGCGCGGCAGTGGCGAGTTCTTTCGCTACACAGTTCGCGCAGCCGGCACAGCTAAAATAACGCGTCTCCGAGGCCTGAGCTCTATTCTGGAGACACCTGGAACAAATAGTCGCACGAGGCGGCTAACTAGTTCCGGACAATCCGACGCTCCGCGCAGTGTTCGGCACGCAGTAATTATCAAATTAAAAGTCCGTCTGACCTCCAATGAGTTGTATCCAAGGGTTCCCAAGAGGTACTTGGTTGGATATAAAAACGGGTAGTACCCATAAATCTTTTTGTACAAAAACCTTAAGAAAGCCTTTTGCACTTCTCCAGCAGCAACGCGTACGTTGATTCATGTGGTAACCATGCGATCGATGAAGCCTCTAACTTGCTCCTAACCAAGGCGTTATAAACTAGCTTAATAGCCAGTGGATCTTTGAAGTTACGCATGTTGCGGATTACAAAGCCCAGTCTTCGATAGCAGTCGGTAGCAAGTGACACTATATGCTCGTGGAATGTGAGACGCGTATCGAAGACCACACCGAGATCCTTAACAGAAAACACACGATTTATGGGCTCTGATCCCAGAAAGTACTGTGCAAGTATTAGAGCGCGCGAGCGGCTGAAAGTACAGACACAGCATTTGGCAGAATTGAAAAGAAGTTTGTTCTCCATACTCCACCGAAAGGCCAAGTTGAGATCCGCCTGCAATGATTCACAGTCTGTTCCTTGCTCCACACAGTAAACTAACTTTAAATCATCAGCGTACAGGAGACATTGACAAGACTTTAGAACAGACTGGAGGTCATTAATCATAATTCCGAACAGGAATGGTCCTAGTATGGAGCCTTGACTGACGCCCGATCGAGTATGATAAGGAGCCGAGACAAAGCAACCATGCCGGAAAAATTGCTGTCGATCACGTAGATAACTTGCAAAGAATTTCAGCAATCCAGTAGAAAAGCCAATGCAGCTTAATTTTTGCAGCAAAACATCGTTATCCACGCGATCGAAAGCCTTCCTAAAATCGAGATACAGTACATCACCCTGGATACCTCTATCAAGGTATTCCGAAATGCTATCAACCATGATCAGAAGATTTGTGTTTACCGAGCGATTTGGTCTGAAACCGTGTTGAGCATCACACAAAAGAGGTCTAGTCTGTACTGATAGAGTTCGATGGAGTATGGACTCAAACAACTTAGCCAGTCAGTGTAGGAAGAATAGCTATTGGCCTGTAATTTTCCACCGTAGTAACATCACTCCCCTTTGGGATCGGCCTTACTCGAGATACCTTGCATTGATGCGGGTAACACCCAGTACTGAGGGCCAAGTTGAAAATAAAAAGCAAAGGAATCTTAAGGCTCTATGCACATCCTTTTAAGATATACGCCGGCACGTTATCGGGCCCGACCGAAGAATTGGCCTTCATTCGTTTAATTCCTGTTTCCACCTCTTCCACTGATATACACTTAATGTGAATGAGGTTTGCATCAAACTTTTGATCTCCAGTCTCCTGCACGGTCGGGTCCAGACGCGGAATATCAGGAAAGAATACCCCTGAAAAGTAATCGGCAAACGCACTAGCTACCTTATTTCCAGTAAATTTTCGCCCACCAGACTCTATACTAGAGACAAAACCACCCTTTGTTTTCAGGCTGTCGAGATGTTGCCAAAACGCACGGGGATTGTGTCTTACCCTACTCTGGATTCGATCGAGGTAATCATCATAAGCAGACGCTATACGTTCCTTATCCTATTTGGTGTACGTTTTTTTGTACTTATTTAATTTGCTGTACCTAATGTATGTTTTTATGCCAAATAAATATTTTCTATTTCTAAGTATTTCAACTATGGATCTCAATTTTGAGAACTCGTAGTAAATGTCTTTATTTTTAGTGGCTTTCCACTTCCTGTGAAGTTCGCCTTTTCGTTTGAGGTCATTGATCAGGTCTGAAGTGTACCAAACGGGATAACGTCTACTTGGTTTCCTCGGTCGAATCCGTTTCGGTATACAGAGATCAAAAACCTCATACAATTTTTTATACAAAATATCAACAGCACTGTCAACATTGACAGAACTGACAACTTCCTGCCAGCAAATCCCCGAGATTAATTCATACAGAAGTTCATAGTTTCCCTTAGGAAAGTTCCAGTCCTGCTGCCCGTCCACATTGCCAGGTTCCAGGCGTTTGGTTGGGGCTCGACACGCGAATCCATTCGTTGGAACCGATATCTCCAGAGGAGGATGGTATGCGTCTGACCTTGGAACCAGTCCACCATCCGGCATCTCTAGTACCACGCAATTAGGAATGCGCTCTGACATCAGCACAACATCTAGTTTACCTCCATGAGCATTCACCATGAGCTCACCTCATTTATTTCTTTCAAACCACAAACAGTTAAAAAATAACAATAATAACTTAGAACATTCTGGGACGAATAAACTGGATTCAAATTTAGGTCACCGACAATAAACACTGCACCTTTTAGCGGGTCAATCACAGACTCTACTTTGTGAAACCAGGTGAAATAAGTATCGTCTGTTGCACTGGGAGGAATGTAGACAACGCACATATAACACGTGTACACCACTTGTTCAATAACAAACGACACCCATAAGTCTTCACCACTTGAGGTCTCCAGGTGTTGACAGCGAAGCAGTTCCAAATCAGGTCGCGCGCTAGCAGCACACCACCGCCGCGCGCGCCCGTGGCGCGGTCCCGGCGCAGCATGCTCCATCCGCCGCACGTTAGCTCAGCGTCATTAACCGCATCAGTGAGGAACGTCTCGGTCACTGCTAGAATATCAGCGTCTAGTGATAGAAGACTTTGTTTGAAGAAGCTAAGTTTACTGTTATTTTTAGCTTTACTTATTAATACTATTCTATACATATATATTCTAATGCTACATAAAACTTAATCACTTAGGGTCGGTTGCACCAAACTCTTTGTCATCGTTAAAGAGTTCGCTAAATTTTATTGTACGGAAAGTTTCACAGTAAACCGCTGCGGCGCGCCGGCTGACGTTGATCAGTCTGTCAAGTGCGGATGGTGCAACTGGCATCTAGTCAGAGATTTGATCAAATCGCTTAACTGTAGACTAAACTGTTGTATTCTGTACTTGCTTTCGTCATTTCACTAAACCGTTCAGAGATTTAATCTACTATCTTGCAATTGAGACTTTATCATTTCACTAAACCTGTTTAGCGAAATGATAAAACTAGTTGACTTTTTGAGTTCGTTTCGTCAACTTATTGTCGTGGTTAGGGATTTTGTCAAATTCCTAAACAAATCTAGTGAAATGAAAAAGCGTTTCGCGTTTATTGGCCGATTTTGTCTTTTCACTAAACAGAGTCAGTGATTTGGTCAAATGACTTAATTTTTCTAGGGAAATGATGATATGGATTCGCCATTTTAACATCCTGCGTGATTTGATCATATCCCTTAGAGATTTGTTCAAATCTCTGTTTTGATCATTTCCCTGCGACAGATACATAACTGTGCCATCCGAATGCCACATTTAAGCAAATTCATCTTGCGGCCCGGGATTACAAGGCAAAACCGCCTTTGTATCCATCATAAAAAAAAGGTGGAGTACCTACCGATGGTATAGACTTGAACGAATCTGTTTTGAACGACAGCGGTGACGCTCGCCACTCTCCGCTGCCCGTACCGCCGGTCGCGTGCGTTCAGTCCGTGGCCTTAAGTTTTGTCCGAAACAGATATCTCAACGACTAAACATAAATATTGCCAAAACCAAGCAGATATACTAGAAAAGAAAACAAATTTAACTATGCACATTATGTATTACTGTACTCTACGTAAGTAACAATAAGGGTTAAGTAACAAAACAAACATTTCAGAAGAAAATTTGTATAATAGGTACTTTAATCTTACATGTATTAGCACTTTAGGAAATACATACTTTATGATTGTAATAATAATATAAAATAAAACTTTAAATACACTTATATGTTAATCGGAGGAATCGAACCGGAGGAAGCTGGACTCATCTGACGACAACTCCTGAAAAAAGAAACTATTAAAAGCTACTAGAAATGGTAACTTTACGGTACAATAAGGGTAACCTAGCAATTAAAGGTGAAAACTTGTATGACATTGGTAATGGCTAAAAGCACTTTTAAATGCTAATATGATTACTGTAAAGTAAGTTTAGTTCCGTTTTATTTAGCATTAGAAAAAAACTACGCGATCTTAACGTTAAGTATTACTTATGAAAGAAAAAGAATGTAAATAATCGTATATGATTCACAATTGTTACATATATGCCATGACTTATTTATCAAAAGTGTTTTTCAATAAAAAGACACGTCAAGATTGTTTACCTTTCTTCTAATGCAAAAAAACGAACTATAGAAACTACTGAAATGAAAATTGTCTTCAACATTACGTGCAAATGCCATTCTCTTACGTTAAATCAAAAGTCAAAAATGTACCTATCAACAGTTTTTTTATGAGCACTTTCACTCCCTCTTCGTGTATAGACTGGCCAACATTTTGGTCTTTACTCGTATAGGTTTAGGTCATACTGAACTTTATTTACCCTTTATTGAGACAAGTTTACCCTTTGAGATGAGTTTCGAGTAAATACCAAAAAATATGTTCTGGGAATGCACTTTCGAGAAAATTGATTTACGATCCTGAGCTCAAGCGATAATTTAGGCATTCTACTATAATTATAACCGACGTACGATAATTTGATACAGGTACTATTAACACATTCAGTGCTGAAAACCCGACTATCGAGTATTTTATGATTTCGTTCCCAGGCCGGACGACCCGATAGTCGGGATCGTGGTACTATATTGCTTTTTATGACGAAATTGTTGTGGCCTGGCGCGGACGTCTTGTTTGGCTGGGTTGCAATGAATGTGTTAATAATACAACCGCGAGCAATTTGTTTTTATATTCTTGTTTGTAAAAATAGATAGATTATGTATCTATTTACAGCTAGCAAATAAGCGAGACGGTCATGCCTGAACAATGATCTAAGTTAGTGCATATCAGCATATTCCACGAGAACAATTACGCAATAATTACATGATATGGGCACACGACAAAATAAAATCCAAGCATTAAGGGGCTACCCCACGCCAATGACCTTCGATCTGAATCCTTTAGTTTTCTAATGTTTTTTGTAGCTTATTATTTTAACAGCAACGGCTTTAAGCAATATACATAGTATCCCATATTTACTTCAAAGTTTATTGTCTTCTAGATATTTGGCATCAAAGTTGAACAATTTTAGGCTAAAAAACTGGTTTTCTGGCCATAACTTTTGTGTTAATTAGTTTAAAATTAAAACCCTGGACACGTTTTACGAGACGTCTAAGACGAACCCAAATATGTAGATTTCGTTCATGTAAGGATCTTCACTGCAAACTAGATACGAAAAAAGTGTTTTTTTAGACAATGTTTAAAAATTTCATAAAAAAATAAGTATTCATTTCTTTTAAAATCCGGTGGACAAAACCGGAGATAAAAGATTGAAAAACCGATAACCGTTTGTCTTATAATTCTATCTGTAGTGCAAAAAAAGGACATACGATTAAAAACTTGTCAAAAATCGATGAAAACCTCGGGTAGCCCCTTAAGTAAGCCTTGCAAGCCAACACTCCGTTAGTTCGTACGTCACTCAAGGGGGATTTGGCCCAACCTATTTTATATTGATTACCTACTACATATTAATGCAGAATTACGTTTACAGGTTTGGTTTTGGTTAAAGATTCGGTACGCGTCAAATATTTACAGCTTCGAGTTCATTATCTTACAAAAGATACGTGAAATTACGAATTTTAAGTTAAAAGTGATGAAATACAGAATATTCTGGGATTTCCATTCCGCATAAACTATATACGAGGGCTGGCCCGAAAATTGTTAGCTGCTCTGGCTCTACTCATACGATTACAATATTATATATGTTGCAGTCAAAAGTGTGAACTGGTCAAAAGAACTTTTAACCGACAAAAACAGGCAAAACTGCTTTTGACTGAGCATGTTGGTCAAAAGTAGTTTTACCTGAAAATCATACCTATTTCTGGCAGCAGTTTCGTTTTTAGGGCGTAGCAAAAAAAAACCCTAACCTACCTATCTCTGGGAACAGTTTCGTTTTTAGGGCGTAGCAAAAAAAAATAACCCTAACCTACCTATTTCTGCGAGTACTTTTGACTGATAGTAACAGTCACAATTACTATTAACCAATGATTTTCAGGTAAAACCATGGTCTAATAAAACATGGTCTTCTATTCCCAGAGTGACACGGGCCTACGTCACAATAACATTGCCACTTTATTTCAACATAACTTGTTACATGGGTACATTATATCTATGGTTAATAAGTTAAATTATTTCTTTATAATTTTATAATTTTCATTTATATGTATTTTATCTAGTGTCCGACCGAAACAAGTTTTTTTGCCGAAACCGAAACCGAAACCGAATGTTCGGCTTTGGCTCTAGTTTCGGCCGAAACCGAAACCGAAACCGAACCTTTTGTAGATTTGTTAAAATCGTTGAAAAAATGTCATAAAACCGCTTTTACACACATATTATGGGGCTGTCAACACCCAATGTCCTTGAAATTGATGTTACTTAAGCAGTTTTTTAAGAAAATTACTAGAGTTAGACCAAGATAATTCTGCATCGATTTTGATAACACACGCAGTGCAAGTGTTATTTTAAACGTCAAAACTTTTATGAAATTATGACGTATAAATAACATTTGCACTAGTTGCATTGCTATCAAAATCATTGTAGAATTTTCTTGATCTAACTCTATTCATTCACCAGCTTCGAGCAACGCCGGCTTCCGACACATCGGAAGGGAGGGGCCCAAGCGATATCTCACCGTACAAATCTTTCTGCCATTTTTCGCGGGGGGAAAGGTGCACACAGTCGCACTTCTCACACACTTACATACAAAATCCAATCTGTAATGACGACACAAATACATACATAGAAAATGACACACGTCAAAGACAAATCTTGCAAACCTCGATCTCTTTTTGTGTACTGACGAGTGACAAGTGTCACAACACGCACACTAACACATTTTCGTTGACGTATGTTATTGTATTCTGAGAGATGAGAAGTCGGATTTGTCGCTCGACCGATCCGCAATTTGTACTGAGCGAGCAAAATCGATAAATCCAACAATTACATGAGACTAAAATATAATAATTGTGTTTGAATGTAATTAAACGTATGATATGTAAAAAAAAATATTACATGTGAAATGTAACACTTTCTTTTTGAAAATATGATGTCCCCGACCTCTTTTTATAACAAAAAACCGAGCAAACAGGCATTTTTGTGCAGCAGTGTTCACGTGCGCGTCTGGACTCGGTCTAGTGAAAAATCCAAGTTTTATTACCCGCGCTAGATTAGATTGACGCGCTAATCTTGTACCTCGGCAGAGGGGAAATAGTGCGAATACCGCCTCCCTTCCGTGTTGCTCGAAGTTCACCAGTCAAGCTAACATGTAGATATAGGGTCAACTAAAAAACCAACCATAAATGCGAGCGCAGCGAGCGCGAAATTTTTTGTTGACAAATATCGCAAAGCCGGGTACCGATCTTCAACTGGGCATAAACGTCCGAAGTTCCCCAGTGAGGTGAACTTTCATGCGAAGTTAAAGCCGTGCTTCAGGCTTCAGGATAAGTAGTTGAGCACAGACTCCAACCAATGTCCATTGTATTAAAAAGCGAGACCGCAGGCCGAGCATGGCGCAGCGAGGCCAAAGGCTAAGCTAATGTAGAGGACATGTGGAACACAAACCAATGGTAAATTGAGGTAAAAAGTGAGGCTAAGGTCGAGCATTCGTATGATAAACTGTACTGGGGACACTTTTAAGAGTTTTTTCTTCGTTTTAATCAATTATCAGCTGTTCAGCCTCGCAAAATATAAACTATTGAGAAAATCAACTTTGCGGCACTAGTTGAGCGTAGCCTTTAGCCTTGCTTAAAATTTGCCATTAGAGGTTATGTAGGCAAATAACTGAATAAGTGAATGAATAAGAGCGAAAAAGACATCGTTCCACTCGGGCCGACCTGATACTGGGGGCCCCGACATGCTTAATCCGGCCCTGCTTAAAATCACCATTAAACGGTTCTAATGTCGTGAGGAAGCCGGACTAGTCCCGATAAGGCCTAGTTTACTCTCTGGGTTAGAATATCAGTCTGATGGCAGTCGCTTTCGTAAAAACTAGTGCTTACGCCAATTCTTGGGATTAGTTGTCAATTGGACCCCAGGCTCCCATTCCCATTGCCACGACTCGGCAAAAATTCCGGTATCACGCGAGGAAGATGATGAGTTTTCTTATTATTCTCTTGCCCAGGGCCCAGTAACATGCGACAGTGCTATCTCATTCACTCCGATACAATTAGACAGTGTGCGCGTTATAGGTATTGACAGCCTCTTAAGACTGCGTCGACCGTCCAGTGGCGCCCTCATTAGTGGAATTGTATTTTATAATAAACCAATGAATTTCTGTACCTATACATGAATCAGTATCAGTATATGTATGGTATTAATATTGTCATACTTATTCCCCAACTTGGTCTTTGTCCGAAGTACCATTTCGTACGTTTCGGCCCGGCCGAAAGGTTCGGCCGGTTTTTGGCCGAAACCGAGACTCCAGCCGAAACATGTTTTTTTGGCCGAAACTGGCCGAATCCGAAACCGAACCTTCGGTCGGACACTAATTTTATCTTAAATTTTACAATAACACGTCATTTTTAATTATTCGTTAGCAATATCTTCCGATTCACGACAGAAATTTCAGACGTTCGGGTAATTCTGTTTACACTACTGACAACACAGGATAGCGCTGTCACATTTGACAATTCGGATCTAGATAACTTCATGCCCTGACCGTCATCCTTGTCGAACGCGTGTTAATTGTTATTTCCTTCTCGCTCAGTGTCAGCAGTCGCAGTGTTTTCCAAACTTTTCACGCCGTAAGCTTGGTAATTAATGTGTAACTGTGAATTAGTTTTTCAAACGTTTGTCTTGTATAGATAAATAAAGTTTAATTTAATACATTAGATTTGTGTTATTTTACTATGTTTCTACATGAATAACTTAAAATTAATGCCGTTAAAATAATTTTCACCGTTGGTTAAAATTCTCCCACGATCATACGCGAATCTCGGAATAGAGTACCAGGCGGAGTATATTATTATACCATGGGTAAAACTACTTTTGACCAACATGCTCAGTGAAAAGCAGTTTTGCCTGTTTTTGTCGGTTAAAAGTTCTTTTGACCAGTTCACACTTTTGACTGCGACATATATACCATTGTGAGGGATATTTCAATGCTATAATTGGCCATGAAAAAAAAGATAAACTAATATATGCTAATAGTTTTTATTATATATTTTTTACTGAAAGCTGTTTTGTATAGAGTTAGAAATGGCTTAGAAATATTTGTTACAACTAAACGTATTTCTTATTGAAATCTTTAAAAACGATCTCAAATTTACCCGGGACTAATTATTCGGTTCCTTTTGCTATCTCCAATGTTCAACAGATAATTTTTATATGATAAAGAACATTATTATCTGACATTTCTACTTTTGATGAAATTACTCAATGTTGACCCCTATTAAGTCATAATTATGTTTAGGTACTCAATCAAAACAATTTCCACGTAAATCAAAGGTCGAGATTCCCAGTAAGCAGCACCTAAAAAAATATATTTCTTTATAAACAAATACTGTTTATAAAATGATAGCACACACGGAGTCTCATTTACATATCATCATATTCATGACTGTTGGTTGGGCTTCAAAAAAATATTGTCAAAAAAGTAAGCGCCTTCTAAAAATAAATGCACCTCAATAAGTAAAATCCCTCACATATATAAATAATAAATAATATTGCAATCGCATGAGTACAACAGTAGCAGCTAACAACTTTCGGACCGTTCGGACCAGCCCTCGTACAAACAGCAACCCTCCTAACTAGTGATCCAAAGGACTCGAGCCTTTGGAGCTCTTTTTTTAGGGCTCGCCTCATCTCTTAACGCCTAAAAGGCTAAAAGCCTATTTAGCTCTTTAGCCCCCGAGCCTAGTTCTATTTAAGAGCCTAGACTCTTGGGGCTAATAACCTTATTAAGCCCCTAAAAAAAAGGCTATTTAGCTCTTTAGCCCCCGAGCCTAGTTCTATTTAAGATCCTAGACTCTTGGAGCTAATAACCTTATTAAGCCCCAAGAGTAGTAAAAATTAAATAAAACTAGGCTCGGGGGCTAAAGAGCTAAATAGCCTTTTAGGCGTCAAGAGATGAGGCGAGCCATAAAAAAAGAGCTAAAAGGCTCGAGTCCTTTGGATCACTACTCCTAACTGTACATCGGTGGACCTTATTACAAAAGGTTTCATATTACCAGACTTAGCTTTTGCATTTTCAAACCAAGTATTATCGAAATCAAATGTCAATTGCATTGCATTATAAAAAAATATATTGTTCATAAATCAATAAATGACGATGAATGTTAAAAATATTATCATAAGTCATAACAATCATTCATTCATTCAGTTTCACTTTCCCAATTTAAGATCGAATTGTCTATGGGTTTAATTTTTTTTTCCGATCAAAATGTAAATGGCGCCAATTCCAGTCCCTAATTCTCTTAACCGTTAGATCAGAAGAAATATATCTATATCTAGCGAGTCTAGCGACCCACCCCGGCTTCGCACGGATTAACGAATTATACACATACACCTACACCTTCCTCAAGAATCACTCAATAGATAGTTGAAACTCGCATGAAAATCCGTTCAGTAGTTTTTGAGTTTAACCCGAACATCATACAAACACACAAACAGACAGACGCGGCGGGGGACAGTTTTATAAGGTGTAGTGATACTAGTGATAAACCTACATTTCTTGTGTTTGACTTTACTCGTTATCGAAATGAATAGTACCTAGATTGTTTAACTTACTGATATGATTCACTTTCCACCCTTGGTTAACAATCTACTATACGTACCTACCTTATTTTTCATAGAACTCAACTAAGTAAGACTTGTAATTTTGGATATATAAATAAGACAGTGGCTAGAGCAGATAAACAGACCGAGGCGTTCTACAACTATACCAACATAACTTTGCATCCTAAAAACAGTAGTACAAGTTACCTTCTACCATTACATCCATTTGTTTACGTTTAATGCAAACAGAAAAAGAAAAATTGTTAATCAATTATACTAATGCATCTATCTCTAACTCTTCACCTTGACATGATACCTATAAACATTATACTTCATTATAGTGAGCTCATACCGTTCTTTGATGGTTCTTTGTTTACAGCTGGTCTACGGTAGATAGCTTGAACTACGTCACAGTCCAAACTTCTATAATAAATATAGCAATGCCTAGATATATACTTCTTACTAATACAAGTCACACCATTTTTACAGCCAGCGATGTCTAACGTTGATCACACGCAATAGCTTGTTCTCGCCAAATAAAAAAACCAAGCAAAATAATAAATGTTAGACAGAATTTAAACTTTACTGTGTTCCTTTTGATTTCAGTTTATTTCAAAAGAATATTTTTCAGTCCTAGTCAAGTTTGGTAATCTTTGAAGACCTTAAACTGGTTTGAAGATGTTTTATCACTTATTTTTTCTTATAAGCACATGATCAGTGTAAACTTGCCCCTGATTATCAGTCTCACTGATATACTGTCATAAATATCTATTATTTAGTATGTTATTTGGGTCCAGAAGTGAATGCCTATCAAAATAACTATACTGCAGAAAAACTACAACGCAAATTGTCTGGGAGGAAAAAAAAACTTACAATGAAAACCCGTTTCGTTTTTGTTGACCGTATATTTTAACAAGTAGTCATTTTGTGAAGTCATTTAACGATAGATATTCAAGTTAGTGCGCTTAATAGTTCCCCATTGGCTTTCTGCTTTATATATTTTTTTCTACGTAAACATTTTGCATTGTAGGTTTTTGTTTTTCCTCACAGACAATTTGCGTACCTAGCAGTTTTTCTATTTTGAGCGGTAAAGATTCACTTCTGGACCCGATATTTTTACATTAACTGCAAATATCGGGCTTTATTGACATTGAAAGTTAAGTAAAGCCCTTCTTGTATCTGTGAGTGAAGTTTTCAGATAGACATTCCAAATTAGAAATTGTAATTTACCGTAGGGTCGGCAAACTAATTATTTTATTTTATTTTAAGATTTTGATAAATCCTGCACTCAAATTTAATTGTCACAAATGTCATAACTCATAAAGTTAAGCATTAAATAGTTGTCAACGTCAAGTAACTAAAGTAATTACTAATTATAGACTGAACTATAGTTATTTCATCTCAATATACATGCAAGAGGAGCTTTATTTATCTTTTACCTATACCGATGTTGACAATAGCAAAGAGCACGGAATACTTGTGTATTCTGTATTTAGATTCAAATAACCCAAAATTTGTTACTTTCTAAGTAATCCCCCAAAGGCCTCATATTATGTAGGTATATTTAAGACATAATATAGCAACAGAATATATAGCAGATTGTGAGGGAACGTTTTGCGAAGGAACGTCATGCGAAAGGATCAAAGAAATTTCGCGAGATTATGCGTGCAAATTTTTGTAGTTAAAACAGTCTGACGCGTCATAAGATCTATTCAGTATGAGTCAGATGAAGGCACTGTTGGCGGG
Organism: Cydia splendana; assembly: GCF_910591565.1. NCBI lineage: Eukaryota > Metazoa > Arthropoda > Insecta > Lepidoptera > Tortricidae > Cydia > Cydia splendana. Next base: position 26,066,690 of record NC_085987.1, read on the forward strand.
GACGGGAGCTCACTCACCAGAGCCTCGTCGTCCTCTAGCGCTATCCCGTCGATCTCCTTATCGATCTCGTCCATTATGTCGAGGGGGTCCTTGTGATTAGATGTACTGTCCGTCGGTTTGGTAACAATACTGAAACAAATCACATTTGATTTAGTATAGGTTTCGTGGTAATTGGGTTGTCTAAGTATATCGCTTGATAATTTAGTTTCAATCTCATAGTGACCTCCAAAAAGTAATAATGACTACTGCTCAAACCTACATAATGTAAAATGATAGGCCTGCTTTGCCCACTGGGCACGTTAGCCTTCGCATCTATCTCACGTTTCGTATCATTCTGATTCTAATATCATTTTCCTCATTATCGTAAACGTGCATTTCCCTTGTGTACACGACGGCTCGTAATAATTTCAAAGTACAGAAGCCTCACAGAAGAAAAAGCAAGTTTTGAGCTTATTTTGCTTGCTAGGGTTGTTAAGTTTGCGCCCCATTCGCGTCGCCCAGCATAGCAGCACAGGCTGAAGCCAAGTGCAGGCGCAGGCAACTTGCTCTAAAAGCTGCATATAACTTATATACAAGCTACACGGCCACTGAAAACATCCCCGTATGGTGTACCTAGTAACGCCTGCCAGCGTGTAGTACGAACCTGTCGCTGCTGGGTCCCTGCGCGGCCTTGGCCAGCTTGTCGTCGTCGTCGGGCGGCGGCGCGGCGGCGCGCTCGGGCCGCTTCCACCGCCCGGTTTGCTCCGCCGCCGCCTTCTCCGAGACGAGCTCGCGGTCGATGTTGCACTGCTTCCAGTTCGACGGGTACTTCGCTAGCTGTGAACTGTCCTCGAAGCCAAACTCGTTTTGAAACCTCTCCAGTTCTAATGATTCCTGTTAACAACAAACGTAGGATACACTTCAATACTTGTATATGTAATGTTAATGTACATTGCCACACTTTATTCTTTCTTTATTATCCCAGTGGCTCTGTGAGCTGTAGACCTCGCGAATGTTGCTGAATAAGCTGAATCGACAATTTTCCACATAATTATGGAATCTGCTCACAAAATTTCAAGAAAATTGGTTGAGAAATGCTACCTGTAGAGGAGAGCAACCGGACCAGACGAAATCCTTTGCCCAAACTGAAATTGAGATGCTTCGCGCTCACACAATCATTATGAGTATTATGACTCCGCTTTCACACGCAAAACATCTAATTAGTTCGTACGGTCGTTTCCAATGGGAATATGGGCAATTTTATTCAAAGTTGTACAGTCACTTGCAATAATATGTTACACAACACAGCCATAAGAGCGTGTCACATATTTTTGCGGCCTTTGAAGAGTACCATATTATTGCAGGTGACTGTACACAGTGTTTTCGGGTTGTCCCATACTTTTGATATAATGTTTTGCATATTTATAGGGCTTAATTTAATGAAGATTTTTTTTAAATCAAATCCACATTTAGTTTTTAGTTATTTAGCGTATTCATTTAGTCATGTAGTATAATAATACATTAAATAAAAAATATTGTGTGGTAAAAAACGTCATGTTTTTTTGCTGTCCCAACTCGATTGTTGAACTTATTAAGTATTTTTTTCAAAAACTATTCGTATAAGAACTTAACGACGGCAAAATATATATAGACTGATATATGCGCTATTATGTTATTAAAACATATGATGTTAAAAACTAACACACTATTTGAAAATTATTAAAATTTGTTGAGACGGAATCTGAACATTGCGGAATTTTCCGTTCCGAAACCGCTATTTGATTGTGTAATTTAAAATATTATTGCTGCTATTTGGTATCATTTTACTCTGCGTGGCAAAATTAATCTAAAACTTCAAATATCCGCAATTTTTTATTGAATAGTTGCCCGAAAAACACTCATCGAAAGTGCATGTACGAAGTGGTAACATTTTTTCGTTCCACCATCCGAAACCAAATTTGCTGGTAATTACGTAATGTATATATTTTTTACATTAATTACTTATACAAATAACGTATACAGAATCCAAATTATCTTATTTAAAACGATGTTTTAGATTATTTAATGAAATATTTAGTTAAATGTCGCCGGAGGTAGTATTCTGAAACTTCCATTCCGAAACCCAATCGTCGGCTTCGTATAAGCGGAACGAAGAAAGTCTACGGTATGGAAGTATAACGCGGAAGGGAGGCGACATTCGCACTATTTCCCCTCTGCCTAGGTACAAGATCAACTGATCTAGCGCGGGTAATAAAACTAGTTGCGCTCGGATTTTTCACTAGACCGAGTCCAGACGCGCGCATGAACACAGCAGCAGAAAAAATGCCTAATTGCTCGGTTTTTTGTTGTAAAAAGTTTTGAGGTCGGGGACATCAAATTTACAAAAGGAAGGTGTTACATTTCACATGTAATATTTTTTTTACATATCATACGCTTAATTACATTTAAACACAATTATTATATTTTAGTCTCATGCAATTGTTGGATTTATCGATTTTGCTCGCCCAGTACAAATTGCGGATCGGTCGAGCGACAAATCCGACTTCTCATCTCTCAGAATACAATAAATAAATTCAGCGAAAATGTGTTAGTGTGCGTGTTGTGACACTTGTGACTCGTCCGTACACAAAAAGAGATCGAGGTTTACAAGATTTGTCTTTGACGTGTGTCATTTTCTATGTATTTGTGTCGTCATTACAGATTGGATTTTGTATGTAAGTGTGTGAGAAGTGCGACTGTGTGCACCTTTCCCCCCGCGAAAAATGGCAGAAAGATTTGTACGGTAAGATATCGCTTGGGCCCCTCCCTTCTGATGTGTCGGAAGCTGGTGTTACTCGAAGCATACATATTACATATTTTAATGTGGTGCTGTTTTAGTTTAGGTACTTATATGAGGAATAAGTTAAACCAGACCTGGTTTAACTTTCGGTTATAAAGGGAAAATAAAGGGTATTAAGCCAAATCTCACTACATCTAAAGACTTGAAGCTGTGACTGTGAAAAAATCAAACTTCTAAGTTAACGTAAAAAAATATACGGCCATTTATGCCACAAAAAAACGTATATATCGACACTCTCAAGGGAATCAAAATTTATAACTTCCTGATGACCTAGAACTTCGAAATTCTCAAGTAATGTCGTCTTACACTACAAACACAGCGAAAAATCTCAAAAATGAAAAATAAAAAAATTATAAGTTAAATTAGTACGGAACCCTCGGTGAGCAAATCCGACTCGCGCTTGTCCGGTTTTTAGACAAAGGTTTAATTATGTTGCGATTTTAAAAATAAAGACTTTAGATTTTTTTTATATCGGTGGAAAATATGCATACGGCCCGACTGATGGTAAATAGTCACCGTAACCTATGGACGCCTGCAACTCCAGAGGTGGTACATTGTGTTAAAAATTAGACTTGTATTACTTCTGGACGCGTCTTTAGAAATTGTTCTGTCACTGTCCCGTGCTAGAAATATTTTAATTTGCTAAAATATTGTATAATATGTTTATAAAGTTACGTGTTCATTATTTTATATAAAATAATACACTTTTATCATTTTAATTACATGTGATTCAATCGAATAAACCCGTAAAACCATATAGTAATGGGAAAAAGTTTGATTCATTTTATCCTCCGAGTCACGGAGTGGAATTATGCGAGTGTCTCTAAAAAAAGTTGGCTACATTTATGTTAAAATGAAAGTGCAATATCATAATTTACTCTTTTAGAAATAATATTAAACACATTGCAAACATTCAATCCTTTTGTTTTTATTATAAACGTTCATACAAGTTAGTTTCGGAATGGAACGCTCACTTCGCCCCTACTCAAGAAAAACCTATTTTCTTTATTAATTACTTAATAATCAAGTAAATTATTTACATTTTACATAAATTTACTCATAAAAGTATCCATAAAAAAGCTTTTTACAAAAACTGTGAAACCGACTTCAAAAAGGATGAAATAAAATATTATCCTTTTTTATGTCTATGCGTTACCAACTGATATGTTTGAAGTCGGTGCAAAGCCAAATTTTGAAGCACACCATGACTTTTGTGCGATTCGATAAGGATTTACCTACGTTGGATTGCCTTACACGACGACAATGAACGTACTTTCTGTAAGTACAGTCGACGTTAAAAATATGTTTACACTTTTCGCCTTATTACAAAGGAGTAAGGTGCAAAAGTGTAAACATATCATTGACGTCGACTGGACCTAAGAACACACCTCAGAACACACGATCAAACCTTCTTGGCGCAGTCCGTACCATATTTGTCGGCACATTAGTGTAAATATAAATGCATTTTTTTGCCGTCGTATTTTTTAAAGAGCATTTCTTAGTAATGCTCGAACAGTCTATAGCACGCAAGTGTGGGATTGGAACTGAGTTATTTCCCGTCCCTTATCCAGAGGACTACATTTCAAAATATAAAACAATTCAAGGAAGTTACCTTCTTGCCAAATTTCACCTAAAGCGGTTCAGTTCTTTAGCCATGAAAAGGCGACAAAGAGGCAGACAGAATTCTTTACACATTTATAATAGTTATTAGTACAGTTCTAATGAGATTAATAGCCATAAAGCTGATTATTTTTGACTGGTATTGTTACTACTTGGCTTGGCACCGACTTCAAACATATCAGTTGGTAACGCATAGACATAAAAAAGGATAATATTTTATTTCATCCTTTTTGAAGTCGGTTTCATTTTTTTTGTAAAAAGTTTTTATTTTACCATTTTTAGTTTTAACGCATTGTTAAGAGCGCGACGCATGAATGAAAAACAAGATCATGTTTAACACTAAATTCGTGTACCTATTACTTTAGTAAATATGTAATCAGGAATTTTCTCGAATCCGTCTGGGAAATTATAATTCCTGTCAACTAAATCCATCCGCCCGCCCCGCCACTGACCCAATCCCTCAGCCCCCCGATCACTCGACCTCACAGCACATCAACCCCTGATCCAGGAACCCCTCGATCCTGAACCAGCAACCCTTCAACCGCCATTCCCCGACCCCTTAATCCCTGATCCCTTAACTCCTAACCCTAACCCCCGATCAGTAGCCTTACCAGCTTACCACGAGTTTGACATTGATATATTCGCTAGCGTGTGTGAAACTTACTTCCTATCAAAACACCATGCATGTGCCTTTAAAAATTGAGGAGTTCCCTCAATTCCTCATGGATCCCGTCATCAGAACAGAACCAAATTAAAATGGGACCAACTCGGAGGTAGCTCCTTTCAAACAAAAAAAGAATTACTCAAATCGGACTACGGATGTCGGAGTAATCGGTGAACGTACATAGAAAAAAAAAATAGCCACAACCGAAAATAGAGGAGGCTCCTTCTATGAAATTGAAGTCGGTTAAAAATAGCTGTCATCCATTTCCTATGTGATTAATTTTCAACACAACTTTTTTCGGGGTGTACAACTTTGAATAAAATGGCCCATATAAACACATTTTACAGTATGTACATTTTTTAAATGCAAATTAGTAAGTACGAGTAGGTTACTAACCGCGAATTCAGGGAACAAGTTTTCGTAGTTCTCGGGATCAGCGAGTGACTGTCCGGATCGTTTGTTGGTGGCGCCAACAGACTCGCGCCACAGTTTCACCACCTCGACCATCTTTGAAGGAATGTATGATCTGCAACAAAAACAGAACAAATTCAGCACTGAGATTTCCGGAGCTTATTCATATACGATTTTAGACAGTACACTAAATATTGTACTGTAAATAAAACAGATTGTTATCATTGTATACTTAAAAATTACAAAATATTACGGTTCGTTCAGTATAACATTGGTGGAGCTTGGATCGGAAAATAAGTCGCGTCGAGGCGATTGAGCGTGGTGTTAACGGCGAATGTGATATTGTCGTCAACATGAACCAGGTAGGGTCTGACCTGGCGAAGAAGGCGGCTTCGGGCAGGCGTCGTCGGGTGATGAGCAGCTGTAGGCAGGCGTCGAGGCGGTTCAGCGTGAAGTTGGCGGCGAACGCGATGTTGTCGTCGCCGCTCGCCGCCGACAGTGTCGCCACCTCCTCCAGCAATGCTTCATCGGCTGCAACATATGCAACGATTATAGTATCACAATACTCGCTATAGGCTAGCAAGCGATACAATTATATATTTATAGTGTGTGTGTAAATCATGAAATTATATTGTGGAATAAATAACAGGTTTTACTAACATGCATTAGATTCTCTGGTGATGTTGAGATGATGGTGAGATGTCGGAGGTTATCAATTGATCGCCAGTAATATGTGAAAGAAGTCCTACCAGTACTCGCGGCGAAGAGCAATAACGCGCTATAATCCTGCGCTTTCTGGTAGCAGGTCTTAGTTAGCTCCTGGTCGGCGTGCGCGGCGGCGGCGGCGCCGAGGCGCGCCCAGCGCGCGGCCGCGGTGCGGGACGGCACGCCTTCGGCCGCCGCCGCCTCCTCGGCCAGCGCGCGCGCGCGCCCCAGCTCGCCGAGCGCGAGCGCCAGCTCGAACTGGTGCTCCGGCTCCGTCGATACCGCGAGCGCCTGCTGCTTGAAGCCCTGGGTACACAAGGTAATCATTTGTATAGGTAAGTCCATTTTAAATATGCTTCCATTTAATTTGTACTGTCAATAATATAACGGACATTCAGCACCACCGCGTCACTATACACGCTTCAAAATTAAAGTCATTGGAAAGATAAACACAAGCATTTATTATATTTCACTTATTCGCATTTCAATGCATAGATAAAATCCTAGCAAACTTCGAAAACGATGCAAAGAATAGCTAACAAAAATCGTATTTGTACTTTACGTTTGTCAATTAAATAATTTCTTAAAAGCCACGCGACTTATGTAGAAATATGCGAAGATATATTTATGAGTAATGTGCAAAGTTTCATGAAGCATACCTAAAGTAACATCAGGTAAATAAAAGCATACCTGTTTCTCTAGGAAGTGTGCGACCCTGGTGCGGTGTTCGTGCGGCACGGTGGGCAGCACGCGGTCGGCGGTCTCGAAGTCGCCGCGCATCACCGCCGTCTGGTACTCCAGGACCGACAGCAGCAGCGAGTACGACACCACGTTCAACTCCTTGTCGTTTAAGTACAGCCTGCACATGCGAATACTTAGTAAGGTGTTTTTGAGCATACATGGTGTTCACGAGGAATGCGAAATATTTTAACCACGCATTTCTGAGGTCAAACGAAGGAAAAAATGTAATATGAGTTTAAGTCATTTCGCCAAAAAAAAAAATTGTTTGCTTTTTTTTCAATCTTTGGAATGTATTTGTACATAAAAAGTAAATGTTATTGGTAAACATGTCACTTAAAATGGATTTTTACTTTATTTTTTGTAAAACTTAGTTTTTTTCAAAGTGATTACTTGTCACTTTTTGACATCTATCAATAAGGATATTTAGACTACGTCCTATAGTAGCAACATCGCCATCAAAAAGGCGTCTTGACCTATGTAACAATAAAAACTTGATTTTTTTTAAATTGCTATTAACTCTGAAACTAGGCGAATTTTTAAAAAAAGTTTATAGGACATTTTTGTCTCTAAATATGATCAGGAATACGCTGTTAAAATTATTCGGTTTCCTCGTGTTACACCGTGTATACTCACAGATGATACTCGTTATCAAATGTATGCAAGTTCGAATTTCGAATAGAAAACCATAAAAGATTTAACCCAAAACAGCGTCGTTCAAGTTTTAAAAACAAGGAGGTAACATATTATGGGTTTGCCTTGCCTGTAATTGTAAAGAGCTCGCAAAGACACAGCATAGATATATCACGGGTGACTACCTCATTTGCACTTTAGTTTTAAAAAGAGTAACAGGTTCACAGTCGGCTGGGTAATTTTAAAAGGGTATGTGGGATTATAGGTAAGAAAAATCCTGCCCTAGGTAAGGGTTCTCAAGCTTCAGGCTGAAATCTGAACCAGGGGGACAAAAGTATAGCAACTATGATTGTGAGGGGCATATATAGTTCTCTAATTCCAAAGTCTTCTCTAGATAAATAAATATTATAGGACATTATTACATTTATTACACAAATTTACTAAGTGCCACAGCAAGTTCAATAAGGCTTAGGCTTATTATATACATACGTAAATAAATTGAAAACACCCTTGACTTAGGAACAAACAGCCGTGCTCATCACACAAATGAATTACCAGGATTTAAACCCGGGATCATTGGTTTCATAGGCAAGTCACACCCACTAGGCCAGACAGGTCGTCAAAAATCGCACAAGCGATTGTTTGCATTACCTGTTCTCCTTAGCGACGTATCCGAGGATGTACATGGTGTGGTCGAGATGCGATATCGTAACGATCTCGCCGCCGACATAGTAGTTCAGTCTGTTTAGCGAGTTAGTGTAGATGAAACAATCGCCCACCCACAGCCCTGTCTTTACTGTCTCGTTCACGTCACCAACCACCTGAAATGAAATATAACCATGATAATAGCATACAATATCTCCTGGGGACTGCTTTCCTGTCACCCGAAAGGTGGATGGGACAGGATTCTCTGCCTCTGGCTTGCCTTAGCCGGCCGCCCAGAGTGGAGTCGCGAGAGCTGCATTCTCGAGCGTAGATATGTGGAATCGTAAGTGGCGAGTTGGCTATATGTTAAATAAAAGTGGAAGTGACAATATAAAAAAAGAGTTATTTTTGTTGGAAGTTGCTCAATTTAAACCGTTTATTTGAGTGGCAAGTAACAGTATTAATTATAATTGAAAAACATGAGCCCCCTATTTTACAGACAAACCAGATGGCAATGTAATGCGCCATATGTTGTGTTCACTGAATTTTCAAACGACAACTTTGGACAGCTAAAGTTACAGCTAGTGTACGGATACGGAGCCATACAGCGCCATATACGTCACCGGTCAAATTCGTGGCACGGATTTGTCTTAGACTTACAGTTACACAACTTATACAAACAATGGATTTTTGGTAAGGGTCATGTGGTTGAGTACGGTGTTTGGGCTATAATGGGCCTCATTTGTCACCTCGAAAGCGTCCTCGATGCCGTCGTCAGTGATGCCGGTGTTGGAGGCGCGCGCGCGCGTGACCACGGCCGCGTTGAGCCGCAGCACGTAGTACGTCTCGTCCGTGGCCAGGCACACCAGCGACCCGCTCTCCGACCAGTACACGTGCCGCGGCTGGATCTCGATGCTGCACACCACACTCAACTTAGCGACGTTCCACAAATTATCAACAGTTACTTTGTAAGTATTGTAACGGAATACTGAACTCGCTAAGGCATCGGCACTTTTGCATATTACAGCGCAAGGTTAAGAGCTGGGAACCCTTTATAGTATGTCAGAAATCGCATTGCCCTTCATCTTCCAATTTCTTTGGTTATTGACATAGCAAGATCAATGATGAAGTAATCGTGTAACAAAATTCCACATACAGGACTCCTGAATACATTGCAATTTGAATCGCATGCTTCCCGCGAGGAGCAGGTTGATTGAAGATGATTCAATAGTTGTGTAGCTTTATGCTCAGGCATGCTGTGCGAGAACTCGCATGCAAGTTTCATTACGTTGCCGTTAACGATTAGAGGATTGGAGGAAAGGAAAAATGTGTTGAATTTTCTTCACATTACAGTTAAGTTTTTTTATATGTATACATTCATTCGCTTTAGCCCTATAGGAAATATCATATATAATAACAGGTGTTAAATTAATACTCAAGTACTTTTTTATTTATGTAAACTTGTTTTCTAGAGGCATGTTAAATCACACTATATTTCAACATTGTACTGTGTATTATTTTGCAGTGGCGACTAGTTTCTTGTGTTTCTTTAAACCTAGGGCGTATATTAATTGTAATTTACTTATAAGGTGTTTAAAAAAATAAAGCATAATAATAGTTATGTTGGCTTCGACCTAAATTTAGATCTTTACTGACAATCATGAAATAAATGATATCTAGAGCCACATCCCATTATTTCGAAAAAAATGTTACATCAATCTTATTACTTCAATGTACAGATCTAATGCAAAATGTCCAAGCAGCAGTACCAATATTACAACAACTCGCATTGGTTTAACAAGTAGAATGTTAATAAAAATAACAACAAATTTCGCACACTTAATAGAATAGTTTCTTACCGTCTTATCAACTCCAGGTGCTCCCAGTCATAAAACGAGAATGCCATTCCGCTGATCGACTTCACTCCGAGCATGTACCCGCCAAATATTCCTGCGAAACAAGACAGTCATCTCTCAAAACAATGAAGAGGCTAGGCAAATTCAATTAGATTAAAATTGATTGGAATTCTTACCTTCAGCTCCATACTCAGGCTTGAAGCTTTTTCTTTCTTTAAAGTTCTTAAAAACTTTGATTGTGCTGGAGTTCTCTAGCGTCGCATACTCCGAGCTGTCGAACGCCCACACGAACTCCTGGGCGGTGCCGAAGGCCTTGTTTCTGAGGGCCATAGCCGTATAAATGATATATTCTCCATCACCACACACCACGACGAATCTGCCGTTGGGGTTATGTGCAATGGTTTGAGGATAGATTTCACAGGAGCCCATGTCTTTGGCAACTACCGGAACCCGTTCACCGTCTCTCATTTCAGTACCTAACAAGATAATTCCGTTAGTATAATTATACAAGGTCACCTAGCTTTAATAAATAGAAACGTTATGAATTTATACCAAGATTACCTTCAGGTAAAGCTTTCAAATTAACTTGTTGCATTTCGGAATGTTTTGCCCAGATTATTTTGCCTCCATTGACATCCATGGAAATAGCTGGCTCTTCCCTACCAACTTTGATCATTATGGTGCCTTCGTCATAGCTGAAATAATGTTTTAGTTGAATAAATGAGTACTTGTACAAAAAGTATAAGGGATATTTATATCAGAACACTTACCCAATAGCCACATTATTCGAAGCGTGCATTGAAGAAATGGTCCAAACTCTTTCAAAACCATAATTAAGCGAGGATTCAAGTCTGTAAGTTCCGGCGTGCCATATCCGGACCGTGCCGTCCTCGGAACCGGTAAGCAAGATCGGCAGTTCCGGGTGGAATGAAACAGCCGAGACATTTTGCGCGTGACCTAAATAAGAACCATTATATAGCATAAGTCGGTTGAGATCAACAATCATTGCCAGGATTTATAAGAATACTCACCTTCCAGGGTTTGCACACATGTTTTGTTCTGGTAATCCCATATTTTGACGAGTCTGTCGTCGGCCCCACTGATGAGGTAGGGTTTGTCCCCTCCATGGTAATAGTCCACACAGTTCACCCCTTTCTCGTGCCCTTCTAATGTAAAGTTTGACGTGGAAGAGCCCAGCTGCCATACCTGAATTATTGAAAAACAAAAAACTTTGAAACATACTGACCATTTTTTATGAAAATATAATCAAAAGGGGCATAGCCTACCTTCACAGTAGTATCAAGACTGGCACTTGCAAAAGTGTTATTGTCTTTGGGGTTGATGACAATTTGCATGACATAGTGAGTGTGCCCTTCAAATACTTGCTGGCAAGCCCAGTTTCGGTCCCAATTCCATAATTTTATCAATAAATCATCTGCAAGGAAAATCAACTATATGTTAACACATGTTCAATAAGCCATGTATTCTTCTTAAGCGCTTCATGTTTTAATACTTAAAATAAGAGGTACCTAATATTATAGTGATAAAAACTTATATTCACCCAAATTACTTACCACTGCAAGTCAAAATGTAAGGTTGTGTGGGGTGAATAGCAATACATCGAACATAATCTGAATGGGCTTCAAAAGAGTGTATTCTCTCCAGGGTGTTGTAGTTGAAGACCCTTATCTGCATGTCATCTGAACCTGTGACTACCCAATTTTTTCTGGGTACAAATTTGGCCGACCGGACAGGTAAGTCCATGCATACCTGTAATATTAGGAATATAGTGCATATAAATTTTATGGCTACTAAATAAAAAACATTATGGCCAAATGGTAATCTAAAGCAAAAGGAAAAATAATAGCTTAGATTGTGTGATTGACTGCTAGGATGCCAGAAAATTTTGAGTTTGTATTACACTTTATTTTAATTTTGAATTGTGGGTGTTTGATTGAATGAAATTCTTTATTTTCTGGTAACTACTGGCCTGTAGATAAATATATAAAAAATAGCATACATATTATAAAATATAACTTAAAACTAAAAATCGTACATTATGGCTGTGATGCATTAAACATGTGATCCCAATACCAGACATTTAGCACTGGCCCATTTTATACTTGTTCATTTGCAACAGCTGAACAAACTGTATGTCAAAAATATATAAATCATATTACTGCATCTTAACAATAACCCATTTTGATAATAATTAAATGTGTGTGCAAAAAACTAATTTGCTTTTTGTTTTAAAAATTAAAATCGAATTTTGAACTATAGTGGAATAAAAAAAGGTTCCAAATTCAAAACTGCAAAAATGACTCTGGGTCTTAGGAGGTTAATAGTAGAGATACCACGAATATTCGGCAACTATTCGGTATTCGGCCTATTCGGCCACTTTGCCGAATATTCAGTATTCGGCCGAATGTTGCCTACTATTCGGCCGAATCCCGAATATATGTTGCACCTACCTAAAAAGAAAAATTACGCAAAAAAATAACCAAAAACTAGGTATATTTAATATTTAAAATGTATTCTTGGAAAGTAATTAAATACACAGGCACGTTTTTGAGAATTTGGTTGATTACAAAATATTTTATTTTTATGATGGGTCTGATTTGATTGACTCTAACTACATACATTAATTCTGTTCGACATAAAAATATAACTTAGCAAACGTTGTGCTTTGTTGGCGAACAGTTTTCATAATAATTGTGACTCAAAATATTCGCATGTCATGCCGAATATTCGGTATTCGGCCGAGAGCCCTCGGTCAAATTCACTATTCGGGGCATCTCTAGTCAATAGAGGTAATATGTTTTTCACCTCAGCAGCTCGAACAAGGGTACTTTGCTTCTTAAAAACAGTGAGCAAAATGCGATTTTGCTCACTGAGTCATTTTGTCTCACTCAGTGAGCAAAATGCGATTTTGCTCACTGAGTGAGACAAAATGACATTCAAGTGACCTTTATAGTCAAATGTCATTTCAACATGCGGGGTCTAATACAAGTTCGATATACTTGGGTTCTATTATCTCTGTCCCTCTAGGTATGTTCTCACTGCTTAGGGTGAAAAATTTTGTGTACTACACGAGATCAAAGTTATTTACATCTCGTGCGCTTTTGAATCCCTTACTACGCTCAAGATTCTAAATTAGATTCACTCGCTACGCTCGTGAATCTATTATAGAATCTTTCGCTTGCACGGGACTCAAAATAAGCACTCGAAGAAATATCAAACTTTGATCTCTTGTTGTACAAATAACTATTTTATATATAAGAATTTCCTCCATAAGAGTATTAAGGCCCCGAAGGTTTGTGTTCTTCTCTCACTCTCACTGAGCATGATGGATGTGCGTGTTCAGGACTGCTGATATCATGTTTTTAAATTTTAATTTGTTGTGAGTTTTAAGAAAAAAATAAGTAATTGTTGAGTTCCCTCAAAAATAAAAATGCCCATTTTGAGCAGCAAATTTCATATATTTTGACTTTTGTGAATAAATTGCTAAAAATTTTTAAAGTGTATTTTAGATCTATGCTTGAGATTTTTTTCTGTTGAGCGAAAGTCAAAAAAATTCGGATCCGAATTGATGAAGTCCATAGAGAACATTTACAAGATTGCTAATTAATTTTTGGCATCTGTATTGTGATCATAAAAATGGTATATTTTACATAATTCAACTTTCTGAACCTAAGGCACCTTAAGTATTAACACAATCTCTGCTAAAAAACCGCTAGGTAAATTCATTTTGTATGGGAAATGGGGTGCTTGGCACTGAAAGTGTTAAAAGCCTAAATAAGAAACAATAAATGACAAGCCACCTGTATTCGACATATCATTTTTATATTTGATTGTGTGTTAAATTGATGCTAGCAAAAAATTTAATACTGTAAAAAATTAATTTGATATTGTTAATGTGACCTCTATGGCGCATTCGTTTAAAAAACCACGCTGTGCTACTTTTGAATTAAGAAATCTGTCAAATACAAGAAAGATGTTTACTGACATATAAATATAAATAATTTAATAATATAGTTCTCAATAATAGTTTTTTTGAGTGTTAATTGTGTTGTCCATCCACTGCGTGAAAACGCGCTCTACTTTAAAAGGTTATACGGCTCAGCCTCAGCCATGGAAATAATTACGAACAAATATTCGATCGGCAACCTGGAAGGGAAGACAAACTGGACGACGTGGAAATACAAAATATGTATACTACTACGTAGCACCGCAGACGCAACGGACGTTTTGAAGGGCAAACTGAAAAAACCAGAAGCTCTTGAAGACAGAGCGGGTGACGCAGCAGCGGTTGCAAGGAACAGTGCGGCATTAGCAAGGTACACGAAGGCAAATTGCGCCGCTCTTCTCATTCTGACGACGAATATGACGGATGACACATTTCAGAAAATAATGCGATTTGAGACAGCGTATGAAGTCTGGCGGGAGTTACATCGCTTGTTCGATGGTCAGACGGAGGACAGGTCATACCATTTATGCATGGAATTCTTTAACTTTAAACGAAACCCATCCGATGACGTTTCCTCACATATGTCGAAACTGAAGAATATATGGAACAATTTAAATGTTGAGATTACTAAAGCAGATGGAACAGGCCAACTCCCAGATCTGTTACTAATATGCAAGATATTAGAAACTCTTGACGAAAGATTCTTTGCGTTCAAATCCAGCTGGTTACTTTTGAATAAGACCGATAGAACTATCGAGAACTTGACAACTCAACTGTGCTCCTATGAGAAAGCTTTGGAGAACAAAGAAGGGACTACTAGTCAAGAAACGCTAGTAATCCAACAAGCGATTGAAAAAGAAGAAAGATGCGAAGGTCAAGTGCAACTATTGTTCACAAATGGGACATAGAGTAAGGAACTGCAAAAAATGGATAAAGGATGGAAAACCACCAAAGCCAAGCAGCTCGGCACCAACCTCATCGTCTAAGCAAGTACAAAGCATGACGCTAACTAATGGCAGTCAACGCCTGTTCAAAGGCGGCAGACCAAGATAAAATTGGTATATTGACAATGGAGCAACCATGCACATAACCATTAGAAGAGACATATTTCAAGAGTTCGAGCCATTTGATTCTGATGACCAATCTGTGAAGACGGCAGACGGAACAATGAATCCTGCAGTAGGGAAAGGCATTGTCCTGGTGGAATCAATCATAGGCAACAAGAAGGAAACCATAAGATTGAAAGATGTCTGGCTTGTACCAACGCTGACGAAAAATCTATTCTCGACTTTAGCAGCTCAAGACAACGCGCGGAATAGCTTATTCACTTCTACCGCGACAAGTTGTCAGCTAGATGTTGATGGAGGTACAAGGATTGTAGGCAAAAGAGAACCTGGAGGGGGTTTATATAAACTGCAACTGAAGACAATCACTCCTTCAAAAATATCTAACTCAATCGAAGTGAACGCAATCACTGGCACCAATATGCTGCAAGTTTATCATGAACGCTTTGCTCACCAAGACAAGAGACACGTCAAATCTCTAGTCAAGAGAGAGTTCGGGATTAATTTACCTGAGGATAATGGTAAATGCGAGGCATGCATATTCGGAAAGGAATTCATAGATTGCCATTTGGGAAAAGAGAGAGAGCAACAGCTCCTGGTGAGTTAATACATACGGATGTATGCGGACCATTCGAACATCCCAGTGGACAGAAATTCAGATACTTCGTGCTCTTCAAGGATGACTTCTCTTCATACCGCCTAGTCTACTTCATGCGTCACAAGTCAGAAGTCAAAGACAAATTGAAATTGATGCTCAATGAAACCAAGACTATCGGCCACTCTATCAAATGTTTATTGAGTGACAACGTAGGAGAGTTCGATAACGAAGAAGTCAGAAAGATATTGAATGCACACGGGATCCAGCAGCGTTTTACCATGCCGTACACACCAGAGCAAAATGGTTGTAGCGAGCGCGAGAACCGCACCTTAGTCGAAGCCGCAAGGATCTGGCTGCACGCCAGAGGTGAGCTCCCGTAATAACTTTGGGCTGAACTTATAAACACAGCAGCCTACGTTCTGAACAGGACGGGACCCACCAAAGTAAAAGATAAAGTTCCGTATGAGCTATGGTTTGGAAAAAAGCCAAAAATTTCTCATCTACGAGTCATAGGGAGTCAGTGTTATGCTCATATCCCCAAGCAATGCAGAAAAAAACTCAACAAAAAGGCCATTAAAGGAATTCTCATCGGCTATGAAAACAATGACGGTTACCTACCGTATTTGGGACGGAACGAAAACCAACCGCTCTCGAGACATCACGTTTGCAAGTGAAGTGGAATTTAAAATATCAATTGGCTCAGAAGACACTTGTCAAACACCAATTTAAACAGAGGGAGCAATCATTAATGAACGTCAGATACCGGAACAAACCGTAATCCATCCCGAGAACGAATGGATCAAGCTCAAGCCGAACCAGTTCAATACGAATATGAGACTGCGAATGTACCTGAGGTCCTAGCCAACCCTAACCATGATCTAGAGGGAGAGTGCACAGGAGACCAAGGCCAGGATTATCACGACCATGATTACTGCCAGGAAGATCGTGAAAAGGAAGCCCATGATCAGGCAGAATACGGTCGAGGTGAATCTGAGTTTTACGATGCAGAAGAGAACGATGAATCGATCATTATAAAAGAACCAAGGTATAACTTGAGCGATCGTAACTTGATCAAGAATCCTGAGAGATATGACGACTTCATCTGCTCAGTTATATCAGAAGATTTTCCGACAAGCTACAAGGATGCTGTGTCGAGAAAAGACAGACAGAAGTGGATTGATGCCGTGAGGAGTGAAATGGCCTCTTTAGAGCAAAACAATGTCTGGACATTGTGTGACTTGCCGCCTAACCGCAAGGCACTTCCATATAAATGGGTCTATCGGATCAAAACAAACCCAGACGGATCCATAGACAAATATAAAGCTCGTCTTGCTTTTTAAAAGGATTTAAACAAAGAAAGGGAGAAGACTACGACCAGACATTCAGCCCAGTAGCCAAGATGGCGACAGTGAGAGCCGTGCTATCTATAGCGGCTAGTGAAGGCTTGAAGCTAAGTCAGTTCGATGTCTCTACAGCGTTTCTTTATGGTTCTCTATCTGACGAAGAGATATACATGAAACAGCCCGAAGGATATGACGACGGTACAGGCCGAGTTTGTCTATTAAAGAAAAGCCTTTATGGTCTTAAGCAAGCTCCTGGTCTTGAAGTCAGTGAGGCTGATCCCTGCCTATTTAAAAGAGAGAATGAGAGAGGAAAGCTAATCGTGGCTCTCTACGTTGACGATGGAGTCATTGCTGGGTCAAATGAGGACGTAATTAAGGAATTTCTAGAGCAAATAAGAAGGAAATTCAAAATTACTTCAAAACCTATTTCACACTTCTTGGGAATAGAAGTAGAAACTAGAGAAGGTGGTGATGTAAGGATACATCAGACAGCTTATGCAAGGAAGATTCTGCAGAGATTCGGAATGCAAGACTGCAGACCTGTCACCACTCCCAATAGTAAAAGAAGATGTCACTATACCACAGACTAATCAAAAAGCAGAGAATGCTGAAGATTATTTCCTAACCAATTACAGACAGGTGGTTGGAGCACTAGCGTATCTCATGGTTGGTATAAGACCTGACATAGCTTACGCGGTAAGCGTAGCATCTAGATGTCTTGAAAACCCTACACAACAAGATTGCGTTAGATTGAAACGTATACCAAGCTATCTGAAGTATGCTCCAGATATGGGCATTATTTACAAAAAGAATTATAAAAAGGGCCAAATAGAATGCTATAGTGACGCCGATCATGGTGGAGACACTACAACTGGAAGATCGACATCTGGCATTCTGTCTTTATGCTGGCGGGGCAGTATCGTGGCTCAGCCAGAGACAGCCAAGTGTGGCAATATCAACTACAGAGGCTGAAATAGTTGCAGCCAGCGAGGCAGCAAGAGAGAGTGTTTGGCTGACTCGCCTTATTGGTGGTTTAGTGAAGACTGAAGGCCTCCCAGTACTTTATGTGGATAATGATTTAAGGAAATTGACATAATGACAGTGCACTGTCAATACATTTATGAGAATATTCTGTATGTACATAAAAATATTGTAAATTTTAGGAAAAATTGTGAGACTCATAATATTAATACTAGAAATAAACATAAGCTCGCAGTGCCCTTCACTCGGCTCCATAAAATTAAAAAATCATTCATGGGTAATTGTGTAAGATTTTATAATAAACTTCCAAACCATATTACTGAATTATCTATTAATAAATTTAAGAATTATGTAAAGCGTAAACTTATTTCTAAAGCTTATTATACCACACAAGACTACATGAATGATATTACAACGTGGGATTAATTGTTACTCGAAATGATTATTTATTTATTAGGTATATTTGATTATTGATGAGGAAATGGATATTCCGATGTAATACTATCTACTTCTTTTGTTACTTATGCTTTTTTTTGACATTTAGATTTTATTCTAGAAACTCTAGACTAGTATTTTTTTATACAATCTTTTCAATGTTTGACGATCCTTTTGTGAAATTCTTAGTGTTAAATTTGATATGTATAATAATCCAATTTTATTATGGAATAATATTAACATCAATAAATTGCTCTGATAATTAGATTAAGATTAATTACGATTCATAAGAGCTTGTTGCTAGGCCTACATGAATAAAGTATATTTTTGATTTTTGAGGCAACTGTGCGCCTAGCTGAAAACCCAGAGTTTCATCGCAGAACTAAGCACATACGCATACGCCATTTCTTTGTCCGAGAACTAGTAGCGAATGGAAGCTTAAATGTGCAGAGGATAAGCACTGAGCTACAGCTAGCGGACATATTCACGAAGCCGCTTGCTAGACCAAGACTTCAACAGCTGATTAGCGAGCTAGGTTTATTCAATGAGAGGTGTTAATGTGACTTCTATGGCATACTCGTTTAAAAAACCATGCTCTGCTACTTTTGAATTAACAAAATCTGTCAAATACAAGAAAGATGTTTACTGACATGTAAATATAAATAATTTAATAATATAGTTCTCAATAATAGTTCTTTTGAGTGTTAATTGTGTTATCCATCCACTGCGTGAAAACATGCTCTACTTTAAAAGATATTACATGAGATTGTTAACTACCGAAAACAGTAATAAGCCCTTAAAATATTGTAACAATTGCTGTACTTTTATGCTAAGTATTTCATTATTTGATTTCTGTTATCAAAACTAGTGATATGGTATTGAAGGTAATAAGAAGCTAGATAATTAATGAATAGTTTAAAAACAATAATTTACGTATGAAACAGAATACAACATTATATTTAGAAAAAGATCATAATTTGAATTAGAATGTGGAGTGAAATCCATTTCATGTTTTGGACAAGTTTCTTTTTTTCTTCATGTTTGCTGGTGATACGTTAAAAACTCAAAAAACTCAGTATTATGGATTATAATAGAAATCTCACTCAGTACATACATATAATGATACATATTATACCAAAATAATTTTATTATTATTATACCAAAATAAAGGTAGTGTTATTATTAAGCTTAAAAGTCTCCTCTAATTGGAATCAACACTAGAGCTAGCCAAAAATATAGATTAGGTAGAACAATTTACCTCGAATCTCTTGATCTGCAGCTGAGTCTCATAGTTCCATATGTTCACGTCACCGTTGTAGAGCGAGCACAGCAGCCAGGGCTCCGTGGGGTGCTGGTCCACGCACTTGACGCGGTCCGACCTCGCCGTCAACTTCCTTTTGATATCCAGTCTCAACGGCTTTAAAAATATTAACATTTTATTGAAAAACACTTCAATACCAGGCAAAAGAGATAATATCTATAAAATCAGCACAAACGCCGAAGTATAACGTTGGCGATGATGACACACTATGTAAGTTGTTTAACTACGATACGTATGACTTTGCACCGATTATTTTTATATTTTATGAAATCTAAATCACAAGCAACATCTTATAAATCTTACCATTTTATTAATTATCAAACATGAAAAACTATAATGCAGAAATAAGTGGTCGAAGAACCGTGTAAGTTTGACAGGGTGGGTGGACGTGTCACTTAAATTTTTTAACTAACCACAGACTCCACGAAGCAGTTTAGATATCTAAAGGTTAGTACGCATAGTCAATTCTAGTCCAATAAAGACTTGCTATAAATTGTATTCTCAATTAATTGGTTCTGAAAACGAGCATAATAACAAGAATCATTTAATTTATCTCACAATAAATGCGAGGAGCTTATTTTTTTCACGTCACTCGCTCCAACATGAGCAACCACATATATATTATACTACTCTTTGGCAACCACTACTTACTGAACTTGACAGCGGTACTAGCACGAAAATAATCAGCATTTATGTAGTTTTAATTACTGTGATAGACTGTTGATGTATATTGAAATATTTTCGAAAATATTATATTATTATTCTCTCAGAGTTTCTATCAAAGAATATAATACTCAAGGGTTTCTATCTAGATGGTTTCTAGATTGGTTTCTAGTTACTCACTATTATAATTTTTAAACGAATACAAATTGACAGCTGTCAAATTCAGTTGTGGTTATATTTCGTTTGATTGGTACTTTTGTAAGAATGTGACTTTTTGTATCAATACAAATTAATTTATTGTGTTTTAAGAAAGGCAACTTATCGTATCTACGAGTTATTCCAATGCCATGTGTTCTTATTCCTATACTGTTGTGTAAATTTTTTAAGAAATAGGGATTTTATATTGTAAATTCAATCATTTGTATTATTACTTATTTAGAAATGATATTTATCTAGATTTTAAGTACATGAGATAAAGTATATTTTACTAAATTAGTCCTTCCTCCACATACTACGTTGCTTTTGCTGGAGCCGGCAGCTAGATCGCTTCTTTATTATTGTAATTAGAAATGTGAAGGGTCAATTGCTGTAATGTTCAGGACAACAGATTAATGAGTTCGTAAACTGTAGACCTTCTTACAATTCATTACCAAGTTTGACTTCGTCGCTAGTGGTCAGCACAGGAATTCAAGATGAGTGAAGAAAGGGTTAAGATGCGGAAACAGCTAGGGCTGTTGGAGGGGGTAGCTATAATTTTGGGCATCATATTTGGGAGTGGAATTTTTATATCCCCTAAGGAGGTTCTGGAAAACACAGGCTCAGTGTGGGGGGCCCTGTCAGTGTGGGCTGCCTGTGGATTGTTGGCTACTCTGGGTGCTTTGTGCTATGCAGAATTAGGTAAGTTGTATTCTTTTCTTCTTGTTTATATTGTCTGGTAATATAAAATAAACTATTACTTTTCATTTTATATTTTTTACAAACTTTTATTTAACTTGCTCTGTTAGCACCACTTGCACCATCCCACTATAGTTCGTTTTTTTAGCATTAGAAAGAACGCCACAGAAGCAAGCATGCAGTTTTTATCAGGCTCTTTAATTGTTAATAATTATTGAATTATCTAATGTAGCAAGGTCAATACATATAATTTACTTCAAATTATTACCGCTAAAAGTGCCGGATTTGGAACCACAAGCTTACTTCTGCGAAGTTCTTTCTAATGCTAAAAAAAAACGAACTATAATCGGGGTTTTTCACCATAATATATATTAATATTATTTTAATAAATGATGATACCTACTTTGAATGTACATAAATAAATGCATACTTTTTTTAGCTATTCTGTATTTAGTAAATAAAAGAGTACCAACAATTAACTACAATTTTACCATCAATCACATTAAAACAGTGGAGCAAGGGTGATGAAAATTTGCCAATGACAAATGAGAAACCATATTAAACATGATTATTTCAAGCTGGTCTAACATACAATAATTTTATGTAATTTTACTCAGGAACTACTTTGGCTCAAAGTGGAGGTGATTACCACTACATCAATGAAGCTTATGGATCACTGCCAGCATTTCTTTACCTATGGGATGCTAATTTGGTATTTGTGTGAGTAAATCCCATGATATGTATTTAAAAAAAAACATCTAAATATGTGTGAGTTTAGAGTATTGTAAGTTTGAGGATATAGCTTACAAACTAATGTTACTAATATATTTAATGCCTACATCCACGAGTTGACAAAGAGTCAAGAGTTAATTGGGGCCTATGTATGGTCATCATGAGGCTAAAATATTTGGATATTGGTCTTTAGCTTAATACTATTCATGAAGCCAATTTTAGAATTTATATAACTGCTAAACGTTTTTTAACAAAATTTATACAAGGTCAGGAGATAAACCTGATTTACTGTATTTTATAGTTTCAGATGTAAAAGCAGTTTACTTTATTAAGGAATTCATGTTTATCACAAAGGTGGATATAACATTCCTCTTAAATACACTGCACAACTATGTATTGTATTCAGCAGGGGGATGGCACCAGTATTCCGCAAGGACTTTTATTATTATATGGCTATTGAGCTCTATGTCTATTTCAGCTATTAATAAATGTTCATATCATTATACCGCAATAATAATCATTAGCAGATAATTATAATTTTTTGTTTTTCATCTAATTGTTAGTAATAGCTAAAATAGTTACTATCAGCTAACTACAGGTCCTTGGCCTCCAGTGGTGCCTCTATTCTAATTTATCTATTTGACCAAAACACATATTGCTTAATATAATGTATTCTTATTTTTAGACCAAGCACAAATGCTATTATGGCATTGACTTTTGCTAACAACTTATTGGAGCCTATATTTCCAAATTGTCCAATTGAGCCATTAAGCCAGAAATTAATTGCAGCAGTTACTATTTGTAAGTACATTCTTCACTCTAATTGAGAAACCATTGGCCTAATTCAGCCTAAATGAGGGATGATTTATAATATTTCAAAATGCACTTTGTCATTGTACTGTAATTATGTATCATATTTTGTTTTCAGGTTTCCTTACATTTATAAATGCATATGATGTTCGGTTTACTACTAGACTACAAAATGTCTTCATGTTCACAAAAATATCCGCATTGTTTATTATAATTATTGGCGGTATTGTGTGGTTGTGCCAAGGTAAATTTCATAGCATAATTTTCAACACACTTACTTGTAATGTGCAACTTATTGAACTGCTTTTAGGCTCTTGTGTTTTAATTATCGAACTAGTGTCGTAATGTATGCTGTCACTTTTTTTACTTGCACTTTTACTGTTTTAACAATTTAATTTTGATTAATATATAAGGTTTGTTTTTTAGTGTAATGAGAGTAATGACCAACATAGAACACTTGTATGATAATTTACTATAATAATACATATTATAATGGAAGAAAGAGCTATATGTCGATCTTTGTTTTCAGGAAGGGTCGAGAATTTTGAAGATGGTTGGGCGGGAACTAAAACCTCAGTTAGTGACTGGTCTGTTGCTTTCTACTCAGGAATATTTTCGTATTCTGGATGGTAAGATAAACATATATTTTGGTTATGTTACTGTTTGTATAACGAATTTAATATGAATTTATTCTGCAACAAAATATATTGATTGTACAGTTGACATCAATTATATCGGAGCGGCCAAGCTGCTCACAAATATCTGAACATGCCTTTATTGTGAAGGAGTTAAAATGCGTGTTCAGATACTTTTGAGCACTGACTTATTGTACAAAATGTGTAGTCTAAGACAAATAGTCAGACCAATATAACTCTGCAGCGATTTTTAAATCACAGGCGTGCAAATGCGGTAACTCTGGTTGATGTTTGATAATTCGGCTACTGCATATCATAACATAACGCTGTACAGCACCATCTAGTTCAGCCGTTATACTTTGGGCGCATTTTTTTCTAGGCATCACTTTTTTAGACACCTCTTCTACAATTAATAACTTTTTTGCAAGAATAAGTTTATATCTGTAAATATGATATTTGGGTTAAGAACCGTCTGTGTAGACACGCCTAATACACTAGAGATAACCTCTATCGTCATTTACTTAGGGTGGTATTCCACCTGCCAATTTCTTTGTCCAATGTGTATTGCGTCTCACATTTTGCTTTAATGAGAGACTGACATTGGACAGAGAAACTGGACAGGTGGAGTACCACCCTTACATAGGCTTGGTTTTATCATTTCATGTACGACCAAAAAGGAGTTACTTGAATTTTATGACGGAGGAGCTGAGGGATCCGTTCGTGAACTTACCGCGTGCTATTTACCTGTCTCTACCGCTAGTGACCGCCATTTATTTGCTGGCAAACGTCGCCTATCTGGCTGTGTTGGGACCTACCGGAGTTAGGGCTACTGAAGCTATTGCTGTCGTAAGTATAAACAATGTAATGTTGTGAACACTGTAGGTAGACTAAAAAAACTTAATTAACACAATTGTATCCTTTTCTGTGACTACAATGTAAGTGCATTAGGTAGTACTTTTATAACTCTCTATTTTTTTTTATGAAGATCAAGACTATATGGGAGGTTCTTCATCAAAGCAATATAGTAGAGCTAAAGTAATTTTTCGGCTCCTACCGTAATCTATATAACCTTCGAGCAACACCGGCTTCCGACACATTATATAACAATGATGTTGTGTGTGCTTGCCACCCATGCTGTACGTTGTTCCCAGCGGTTACCAGCAAGATTTTACCACTGGTGTCAGCTGGATTTTTTTTCTCACCTTTTATTGTAGAATTCCCAGTAGTTACCACTAAATTTAATTAAAAATAGTTTCCAGTAATTACCATAAAAATACCTACATAAAAATACTCGTAATACTCCTGCTACGTCACAAATCCCTTCGGACATTGGTTTTAAAATTACCAATATTTGTAGGATTTCTCCATAGCCGCTTTGGGCTGGGTGCGGTACGCCATGCCCTCACTCGTCGCGATAGCTATCTTGGGCGGGCTGACAGTGCACATCATGACGTCATCGCGGATGTGCTTCGCAGGCGCCAGGAACGGCCACATGCCCGAACTATTAGCACACATTAACATCAAATGCATGTCTCCGTTGCCATCGCTAATTTTTTTGGTAAGTGGGAACTTTTTAAAAATATTTAAACATTATTATGGGACAATCTTACACAAATTGACAGTCCCACAGTAAGCTTAACAAGCCTTGTGTTGTGTGTTGTTATAGATAAATACTTAATAGAACTTCCATAACACGGGAACAAAATCTGTGATTAACACACAAATAAATGCCCTTACCAGGGTTCGAACCCGAGACCTGCTTCGCAGGCAGGGTCACTAACGACTAGGCTAGAAGATCGTTATTTTTTTTAAACAGACCAAGTTCTCTTGTGAACTAGATTGACAATTGTGGATTTACTAATTTGATACTTTAGCACCGAATCGTACCTATATGTTTCAAAGAAAAATCAGGCTAAAGTGCCTGCGGATTGCGTATGTTTTACGCTCCGCCACTGCGATTTACTGATAAGTGTTTGCCTAAGGACGAGTGGCTACGCTTTTCTATCTGATGATTCGCATTACAAAGATTTTTTATATTTCAGATGATTATTTCATTAATAATGCTAATTCCTAGCAATTTGACATCGCTGATCACGTACTGCACCATAGTGGAATCCTTTTTCACCACCCTCAGTTGCAGTGCCGTGTTGTGGCTGCGATATAAGAAACCTGACATGCCCAGACCTATCAAGGTATTTTTTATATTTTACCTTTTAAACGCCAAAGGCGGCCTTACACGCACCCATAGCTGCATCAGAGCGTGTAAAGTTACACAGAGTTATACCAAAAATCCCTCCCTGGCAACGGGAATGCACTTATTTTTTGGCCAACCTGTATAAAATAAAAATATGGGTATGAGTTAAAGTTTTTTTAATTGCCCTAGCCTAGACTGAAAAAATACTACGCTTCGAGGCTTTGAGTATTTAGTAGTTGCATCCTACATAATTTATACGTTAACTGCCTAAGTTCATTTCTATAAAACTCAACTTTTGTAGATGTTTTTCATTTAATAGGTAAGTGGCCACGATTTGCCTTAAGGCGGTTTCGGACTAGCGTATTTTTCTGTGCGAATACGGTCGTTTCGGCGTTACGAGCTAACACGCGCGTTACATTTCCCTACATTTGGTCTATACGCGCGTTGTACGCTCGTATAAAGCACTAGTCTGAAACCGTCCTTAACATATGTTCTAAATTGAAGTGATCTAAAAGTCGCATCGAATAAGGCATGACGACACTATTGTACAGCTCAAAAACAGCAGAATGTGTTGGTAGTGCATTATTTATAATGTCTGATGCAGGTGCCTACATGGATGCCGGTGGTATTCGTGTCGCTGTGCGCGGTGCTGCTGGTGGTGCCCGTGCGCGCCGAGCCGGTGGCGGTGCTGGCGGGCGCGCTCATGACGCTGGCCGGCGTGCCCGTCTACTACGCCTTCGTGCGCCGTCGCCCCCAGTGGCTTGTTCCGATCGCTAGTAAGTTATTGCTCAGTAACATGAACCTCAATTTGATCATCCCTCTAGAAATAGATTTTAGCAATGCCTTTAATTCAACAACTGTACCGAAAAGGCTACAAAATTTACGATGTGTGGTAATACTGGTAGTGATGAGATCGATTGATGATCGACCCGCTATGTTGCTGGATATGCTGGACTTGCCGGTGATAAGCTGGCGAAATGTTGATGCTCCCCATACAATATGACCCAGTATGATGCAAACTTGTATACGTAGGTAATTGTCTAACATTATCCCAAGCATTAGTGATTTAGACCAGGATAGCCCAGTTGGCGGTATGCCACGCTCGCGGTTTATTGGTGACTACCAAGTGAGTGCACTTTTTGAACGTCTGTCTGTAAGTCGCGGACTGGAAACACGCGACCGGCGGGCAAATCAAGGCCGTGCATACATTTGGTCGAGCGTAATGTATGAATGGCCTTGATCTGCCGCTGGTCGCGTGAGTCCAGTCCGAGGCCTTAAATTTACAAAAAAAAAAATCCCCTAAAAATATACTTTTTATTTCAGCTAAATTCACACACGGATGCCAAAAGCTGTTCCTATCCGCAGTAGAAGACAAAGAAGACTGAATCCTAAGACTTAATGCAGTGTCATTGAATCTCAAGTTCTCTCACTTCTGTTGTACCTACAGTCTCACGTTGTTGATTTTTATGTACTTATGCTCTTATTATTAGTAACTATCCACTAGAATATTTTTGATCTGCTTTGTGTGATTTAGTTGGACTTAGGTTTGTAATGTAAGTATTTGTGTGTGATCCTTATTTAGGAACCTCATGGTAAAAAAACACACACACCAAAAAAGAACTTTAATTAAGTGTATGCTCTTCTATCAGAAATAATTTGTTATTATACTCGTAGAATTTATAAGAGATCTTTTTTCCCACCTACTTATATGTTTACTCGGAATCTAAAATAGGTATCGTTTTTCATCTTAAATAAATTACCTATATCAGCAGTATTTCTCTCTCTCAGTTGTCACTGCGTAACTGTTGTAAACCGTACAGTAAAGGGGAAGGGGTAAGGTATGATAGATAGGGTGTCCCGTGGAACTCTATTAAAACAAATGAAATGTACACTACCTATTTGTAGAGTTTAGCCAGCTATTTACCGCTTTTACCCTAATCTTGGCTATTTCAGCCAGCTATTATAGTTCAGCTATTTTTAGTACTGAAACTAGGTCAATATTTACTATTTTACTAAGATATGTTATTTTTTTACCCTATCGCTATAACGCCTATAAAGTCAAAAAAAAGCATTGATTTATAAAGGAAATTTAAAAATGCATGTTTTAAGGGGCAGTGGAGATAAAACAAAAGATTGTAAACAAGAGTTTTAAAAACGATCAATAGCTTCGAAACTAGTATCTATAATTAGATAAATAAAATCGTGACAATTATTATGAATTATGATTATGTATAATGTTACGTTTACGGGACCCCCTTATGCGTTATCCTGAGTGACGCCTTTTTTCACATTGTACTTATAAAATGATGTAGCCGTAGCTACCTCTTTGTATTCAATTGTATTACTCAAATTATATCTAAGTAGGTACCTATTAACTGTGTGAGATCATAGACTTTTGTGCTTTTTTACCTCATTATTGTTGTGACTGAAAAATTAATCTCTTAGGGCCAGTTGCACCATCCCACAGACGTAGATTTGACCGATTTAGGCGGCCAATATTATTTTAGGGTTTATATTAGTTCAAAATGGGATAAAACATTATAAAACGTGATTTTATATTAAAGACAATTATATTTTATCAATTAAAAAAAAAAAAAAAAAAAATTAAAAACAGGTAAATTTTGCTCTTGTATTTACTCTAAAATATATTTTCGAGTGAGAACTTTTCTCCCCGAAGCACTAGGTTTATCTACCTGTAAAAATAATATTTTTTTTTAATCAATTTATACGAAAAGGAATTTTCTTTGAAAGCGTCTAAGTCCGGAAGTTGCGGCTAGTTGCGGCTAATTTTGTAAACAACATAAAGAGGAATAAGCATTCTATTCAAATATATACAATACACTACAGGGACGCACCCTGAAGTACAACAAAAAGACGTTTGAAAAACCAAATCTATGAAAAAAACAACATTTTGTGAAAGGTCATATTTAACTGGCTCAAAATATATGATAAACGTCAAAAATATAATATCAAATGATTTAAATATATAAATTCTTCCCTGAGTAACTGGATTCCATCAATAAAACTTTATGAAAATACCAGAAAATAAATATATACACTTTGGAAAACATGTAACTTTTAGGAGCGTCGAGAACAGAAACGTGCGCTCTGAGCGATAGTCAAATTTCGACTGCCTGTTGTGCGGCTCAGGTTTGACGATAAGGAGTGGGGAGGGTACCACAATATACCTGGGTCTATAGGCTACCCCCACGTGATATATTTTATCAATAGGTTGATTTTTGCAAAATCGACTTTTGGCCGCCTAAATCCGTCAATGGGATGCACAGACGTAGTGCATCCCACTAACCCGAGGTTAAGCGGTTATACTGTTAACCCAGTGTCAAATTGTACTGGTAACCATGGTAACTCTAGGTTTAACCGGTTAACCCCGGGTTAGTGGGATGGTGCAAGTGGCGCTTAATCAAGTATTTTATGAAATACCTGTACCTGTTAGTGTAGACATAAGAGGACTCTCTCACTAATCTGGTCATGTAGGTATATCACAAGTTTTGTATTAATTTATAGTGAAAATAACTGTATATTGGTAGCTTTTTTACAAATTAATATACATTGGTTTTGCTCAGTTGAAGTTACATTTACTCAAAATCCTGCATCAATCTAAGGCTGATATCGTCCAAGCATTCCAACTGCGGCGGTTGACCGCGCCGCCGGTATTAGAGTCGGGCGGGAGATGTTGGGCATCGTCATTTCACGGGCGGCAACCTGCCGTTCAACCGCCGTGATTGAAATCTTTTTGACGGTTGAAACCGAACAACATTACGTTAGCATACGAAATTAAATCTTCTTACACCCACAACACGCAGTGTGTATGGTGTTACTTTAGGTAGGTACACTAATGCGGTACCGCACACCGCTCCAGTGTGTAAGCGAGATAGCACTATACTGCCGTGCTAACAACATTTGCAGTAATCGCAGTTGAAAAGACATGCAATTGTTAATCTTGTTCTCTTTGAATAAGTTCTTTATTTAAACGCTGTTTTTCGTGCAAGTACTGCACATACGATAAGCAGGGCAGTATATGCATGTGTATGTGTGTATAGCGACGTCTCGCTCGCATCCCGGAGCAGCGTGCGGAACCGCATCCGATGTGAAGACCGCTACACAGTTGTCTCGCCAAAGTACCTAAGTATGTTAATCGTGCAATAAAATATTTTGGCAGTCATGAAGTATACCCGATAAATCCTTTACGTTTAACGGTTACGATGAAATTTTCGATTAATTTTACTCATTGCTCACAGGGCTTATTGCTTATATGAGTAATAGGTATTTGAGTCTTTATGGCTATATAGTAATTAGTTTCTTAAATAATTGTAAGTACCTAAGTTTACTAATGTATAAAAAGTATATGAAATGTTTAAGTAGTATCGAACCAATTGTTCTTTTGAATGTATAAGATCCAGCAATAACAACTATGTTTCTATTTAACAATCAATTAAATCATTGCGTTACTTTTAACAATCTGCTCGTTAGCGGCCCCATCGAAGCAATTATTTTTTTATTGGGCTAATCAGCCCTTCAGTTCCAGCTGGGCGCCGACAAGCAGTCGGGTGGCGTTGAAGGAATGTGGCTTATTCTTTATATAGTGTTTTCAATCGGGATAAATCAGGTGAGGAATGAAAATTGATAATAAAACTGTCTACGTACAACACAAACTATTTATTCTTTAGCGATTAAGAGTTATCAGACAGTTGAATTTAATTCAATGTTATATCTACAAATATTACACTACGACTACTATGAGTATATATTTAGTATTATTTATTAGAATAAATTCACATTCATGGTGTTCGTACTCGTCCACGCGGGTATGATATTAATCATATATGAACTATTTTTTAGGATTGTGTAGGGTAGGTATGAGTACCTAAACAAATACACGTGTAAGTAGTGCATAATTGTTTTCCATCGTATTTTCTCGGAAACGTTCGTATTTATCATGCTACTTCAGTCAACCTCAGTAGTTTTTGTACCGAGGCTGACTGAAACAGCAAGACACGTTTCCGTGAAAATACGATGGTAAATAATTACTATGCACTACATCTGTAGTTATGACGGGATCATAGGGTTGTCATAATTATAATAACTAAGCTAAATATTTGAAGGGTTTGTCCCGGCTTTATGACCTTACCTAACCTACCTACTTATAATTATATAAATTTGCTAGAGGTTTTACTAGACCTTTCCTTTCCCGCATGTGATGAAATTAAACTTCGCTTTACTTTTAATTAAAGTTTTAGGTACCCAGGTATTATGTTTTGTAATTACAGGGTCATGGAGAAAAAGAAGAAAAAAACAGCAGTCGAGTGCTGTCTCACGCCTTCACGGTGTCCCCGGACGAGATCGTGCCAATGCTGCCCGACGAGGGCATGCAGATCAGCACCGTCATCGCCGGCCTCATGCCCGACTCCTTCGGGGAAATGTTCAACTTCCTCGACGGAGACAGCTTCGGAATAGGTTGTTCAACTGTCTTTCATTGGACCATTTTTACCATGATCTAGGGAACTGCAAGGGTCGTTACCGGTATAACTATAATATCACCCTGCTTTTGCGAATAGCTTTTAACATTCTAAAATGGTGTTTAGGAAAGGAGAATTCAGTATCAGATAACTGTATTAAATTGATAAATTCTAAAACCAGATATCGAAATTGAATACCGTTACATTTGTATAATATCCCTTAATACCGGTATTGATCCCTAAATAGATCCATGATCGCGATTATGTCCGATATGATCGAAATCGGTACCTACGAACGATTTTTGTTATGTCAGACATAAAAAATTAGGTGTATCTAGCTTGTGATGTGGTACCTAACGGCTGAAAACGCCACAGTTGAATTCCCATTTTTGTTTTTAATGTCTTCATTGTGTATTCAGGTCCCATGCACGAATTCGTATATGGGTGGCAAGCGATCGTGAACACCATGAGTATGAAGAACAACGTAGAGGTGCGCAAGCGCGCGGGGATGCAGCGGTTCGCGCTGGCCGGCATCAACGGCATCACGCTCATCTCGCACATCGGCGTGACGGAGATCATGATTAACGGCACCAGGACCTACTGCTACGGCGGCGTGTCGCGGCCCCCGGGCCGGCGGAGCGTCATATGCAAGGTCCTACTTCAATTCTACATCTTTTTTCAATTTTTTGAATGTATTTGTACATAAAAAATAAATGTTATTGGTAAACTTGTCACTTAAAATTGATTTTTAAATTTTTTTTAAAACCTACTTTTTGCAAAGTGTTACTTGTCACTTTTTGACATCTATCAATAAGGATATTTAGACTACGTCCCATAGCAGCAACATCACCATCAAAAAGGCCTTTACACTATGTAACAATAAAAACTTGTTTTTTTTTTTCATTAATGTTATTTCTGAAACTAGGCGAATTACAAAAAAGTTTATAGGACACTTTTGTCTTTAAATATGATTAGGAATACGCTGTTAAAATTATTCGGTTTCCTCATGTTACACCGTGTATATGTCATTTTAGTCCCGGTAGTTATGAATCCCGGAATTCCTTCGAATCCTTTAAGTTAAGTTATGCCCATGTAAAATGCGGTCAGCATTTATATTATTTTAATATTGTGTTTCCAGGGTGCGATGTACCAAGAAGGAAGATTTTCGTGTAAAGTTCCGTATCTTCGCTTCCCAACGGTTACGGGCTACAAATATTGTATTGATAAGTATGCAGCGGTCAAGTCCATGGACGGCACATACAAAAGTAAGTTGTCTGCTTCTGATTAATGACGCTAGTCACTAGGTACTACAATAGGGTCAGTAGTAGAGATACAACGGATAATTGTTTGGCCGGATACCGGATACCGGATATTCGGTCTGACCATCGGCCGAATATTCGGCCAGCGGAGCTATACCTACATTTCGGTTTTTCAGGTGCGCATTCTGCAAGTTTGACCTGTTTCCTAGTGAACGTTCGCGCGGCCACATTTCTAGGTTCGAAATGAGTGCGCGTGCAAGTCAGTGGAATGTTTAAATTGTTTTAAAATAGTAAACAATTACGATAATGATCAAAACTGTTTCTTAAATCCAATTAGTTTACTCCGAAATCATGTTACTATCCGGTATCCGGCCGGCTATTAAAATCATGGCCAATATCCGGTGCATCTCTAGTCAGTAGGCGGATGTTGGGATATATGTATATATATACGAATAGATATAGTTACAAAGTAAAACATAGTACTGTTTTTTTGCATAAGCAATTAAGAGAGGGAGGGAGGAAGGAAGGAACAAAAGAGAAGAATTAAGCATAAATCAAAGAAGACTACGATTAGCACCGTTTAGGTATTAGGTATACGTAGCATGCATGTAGTTTTATGAATTGTACCTAAGTACATTTGTAGACCCTGCGAATCCTAATTCGCAATCTAAAATATCCATATAATTATCGAACATTCATTGTTCATTTTTGCTTAAGCTGAAACGGAGACGCTACGGTCGCTCGGTCTATAATTAATTAATAATTTAAAATCAATACCTAAATGTTATTTCCAGAAACTTACTGTGCTCGAGGTGACGTGGTTCCCAAGTTCCATTACGACTATATTTGTGAGCGCCGAGAGATCAGAATAAAGAAAATCAACATGTCTGATCCTAACGAGCGGTTCAATATAAGGAACCCCGTCGTGAGGAGAGCGGAGTATTACAGGGCACCATACGACATACTTAAAGCTTGCCCTGACTGGTAACACACTTTATTTTCTTATTAAGGTTTTGGACATTTATCCAAAATTCGGCGAAGGGCGTACCTTCCTTATTGTTATTTAGTCTATTCTGATGCTGTCAATGAATAGTAGTTTAAAACGTACCATTGACCGCGGTGACTTTCAAATGCAGGGGCGACTTTAAAATTCTAGTTTTTATATTTATGCGAGATTTTTTACAATAGGTGAATATGAATATATAGTAATGTAACTAATAGTTACAGGAACATTTTCAGTAAATAATGAATAATGGTAATTCTATGGCCGTTTTAAATCTATCAAAGTAACCCCAAATTTTCCAAAGTCACCCCGGTCTATGGTAATTTATTGTCGGGAATTATCCAAACATTCACGTTACTTCTTCCTTTATATATTATTATGAGATTATGACAAAGGAAAGTGACGCAAACGCACTTCGCAAACCGAAACCGCCAAATAAAAAGCCGCTACTTATAAATAGAAATAGAGAACCTTATACCTGCATATTTCCCAGGTAGTTGATTAATCCTTCTTCTTACATTTATTGAACTGTTTGCCTTGCTGACTATACCTCTAAATGACATAGGGCATAGAATCTGTTCGGAAAGAGGAGTCGTAAAATGTATTGGGCTCCATACATTACACGACTCTTCTCTTTCCGCACAGACTCTGTGTACTTTTATCGTGTTCGGCCACGATTTTAACGTCAGGACAAAATGTATGTTACCGTGGACGGCGCCCACGTAAAGCGCCCATTGAAACACTGGCCTATAATTGTAATGCTACACGAACAGGTATGGGTGCAATTTACGCATATCTCCAGAATTGGCCCACGCTGAGCTGCCGCCGGCGCTCCTGCAAGCCAACGATACCGAGTTCATCGCCCACGGTGGTAAATACTGGCTGGCCCTCTATTACACACAGGTAACATAATATTTGAGTATACCTACTCGTTTTATATTTGAATTTTGTTTTTATAATAGTCTATTCGGCATGAACTACTAGTACAAATAGTTTTATTGTCTGTCTCTCGCAAACTCCAACTTTAGAGAACAACCTATAAATTGTTTTTTAAATAAAAATACACTTTACAATAAATTGCTGATTAGCTCAGCCATTAATTAAAATATTGCCGTTTAATTAATGGCTCCTAAGATATGCAGACGACACCTTGTACACGTATACTTAGGTACTTACATAGTTTGTACGGTTTGTACCATACACTGTGTAACAAAGACTGGCTGTGGCTAATTTCTGGCCTAAGCCTAACGACATAGTCAGTCAGATACCTGTTATATAAAAGTTTGTTAATGAATTATGTTGTCTTTAATATTTATTACAAATTTCAGCTTTCGACGTACGCAATTTATTTCCAAGCGCATGCTGAGTACCCTTGGCAGTCCAATAGACCAGTAGTGCCGGCCGATAAAGGTAATGTACCTATTGCTAAATTCTAGCACATACCGTGAGCACAATATCAATATCAAATATCAATAATATCCTTGACCTCTTGATACGACACGACACCAGCTTTTTCTTTTATTTACGTAGCTACGGCCTGGTCTGCTCCTGCTTATCTTTCCTTTTAAGGCGACGGTAGCGGTGGGTAAAATTTCAGATTCTGTCAATTTACCCCATTTCACACACAAGCGCACTTCACGCACACTACCTCACTTTACTGGGACAGGTCAGTGACCCATCATGTTTTTTTAAGATTGGACTTTTAGTTTAGTATTGACCACTAGCCTCCTTTGAGGGTAAAAGCGTTCCATTTAAAGATGAAAGAGAAACAATGCATTTAATCTTGCTTTCCTTGTCTGTTCATGTCACACGTGACGTACCTATAATTCATTTGATTGTTGACTGTTTTACTACCTAATATTGCTTTGTCGAGATACGCGTTTTGTACAATTAAAGCGAATAAAACAAGATGTCATTAAGTCAGATGTAAAATGTTATTTACTACTCTATACGGTTTTTCATAAGGTGCAATATCCATTCAATGGGAATTTAAATAAAGGCGGATAAAGCGAAACAGAGTAGTTCTAATCAGTTGAGAAATGTGATCTGCAAAGGAGAACATACAAAAGCATTTTTGCCCAAGCTGAAACGGAGACCTTTGCTAACGCTCGGCCAATGATGGTTTAGGTACACCTATAAAAAATGGTTGTCCCTGCTGTAATTTTAATATCTTTATATTTCAACCGGTATAGTTTTACCTTCAAAAATAATCGGTATCGCTAAACAATAGCGGTACCTTACTACTTATACGTTCACGAAATCGGTATCTGCATAACTTGATTGTTAGTAAACTAACCTGGAAAATAATCACAAAATCACCGAAACATTTATGTACAGTCACCTGCAATAATATGTTACGTCATTAGCGCCAACTTTGCCTCCAGGGAAACTTTGCCCAAAACGACAATTTTAAACAAATTCGTTAATGTAGAAAAAATTATAATAGTTATGGCCACCCTGCTATTTTTAGTAGAAAATAGGTTATATTTCTGACAAAACTATATACCAAACTTGTGCATAACTTGACTTGGGAATTTAGAGTTTGAGCGAGTTGTCTAATATAGGGTATATTTCGGCGGGCAAAAAATTGATAAATAATGAATGCAAGTAGAAAAAATTGAGAACCCTTTGACAAATATTTCCGGGTTTGAGTTATAACACATGAAGCATAGATTATGTCTATTGAGATTTAAACTAAAAAGGCCTAAATACACAAAAGTTTTAGCGGTGGGCAAAGTAATCCGGTAATTTGGCATCTATACCAACATTGCCCACCACCAAAAACGGATTAGGGTTGTCACTTTCATCTAATTTACCCAACTTCGCAAGTAAAAGAAGGTTATGTTTGTACACTAAAATAAATTTATAAATATATACTGTATTTAATTTGTCTTATTATCCTTTATTTAGATGTTTTATCCCGTTAACGAATGAAAAACACAACAAAAATCATATTTTTAGCCATTAAACTATTGTAACAGATTTTCTCAAAAGTGACAACCCTAGCTTTTGTAAAATGCTTAGGCGAGCCTTATTTGGAAATGGGCAAAAACGGGTAGGCAACATTGCCCAGCAAATTTATTTTAAAGTTTTTACACTTATCGCTAAGTTATTAACAATGGTAGGATTGCCCAAAACCTTTAAGTGATCCTTAGACATCATCATCATACGAGCTGTATTTGAATACCAAATTGACGTGGGAAATGTTGGCGAAAACCCCGGATATCTTTGCCCGCCCTCTAAAACGCAAAAAAATGAGTAAAAACACGATAAAAATTTTTTTTTCAAATAAACTGATGCGTTTGATCACAATGGACGTGCTGAGCAAAAAAAGTCATATGATGTGATGTTTTTTGAGAAATTCGTTTTAAAAAATAAGCGGGCAAAGTTGGTGATAATGACGGTACCTACTCTTCGAAGGCCGCAAAAATATGTGACATGGTCTTATGGTTCTACAAATAAGATCGTGTCAGATATTTTTGCGGCCTTCGTTGTGTAACATAAATTGCAGGCGACTGTACATTTGGAATAATTATTTTATTTAGTTTTAACGAAAGTTTCAAGTTTAGTACGAAAATACTTCAGATATGCAATATGCACAAAATGTAGACCTAATCGAAATAAAACATTGCTTTTTATAGGTAATTTATAAAACATTCGATACATAGGTATACATAACAATAACTAGAGCGCTATTGGCCTGTAAGCTTCATCTCGGTCTCCAAAGCCGCAAAAACTCGCTAGTACTTAGTGCTGGTCTAGCCGTTATTTTTTCTTGAAGATTTTCAGAGAACAGCACGTACACGCATTATACATATAGACGGAACGAACCGCATAATCATTATCATTTATTCGTCGCAATCCATGGTATTACAGATCTAGGTACAAGACTTTCAGGTATTACTTATACGAATAACATAACTCTTCCTGTTAATAGGCATTATTTTAAGATAAAAGTTCTATAATATAATACAAGATTACAATTGTCATCAAAATTCATTGACGTACAGAAGTCAAATACGTTTTTAAACTGACGCAAAATGATACCAGCATAATAAAAATTGATCCCAATCAGTAAAGATGAGTCTTTAAACTTTTTTAATTTTAAGCGAGTTTTGAAGGAACATAATACTTAAATCGATGTAATCGTATTGTTTTAAGATAGTTTACTGCGGTTTTCAACCATTATAACAGCAAATCAAATTTAAATGAGACGCGAGCTGATATTTATGTACCCTATTTTATGAAATACAATTTATCTACTGGTATACTTTCTCGTGTGCGTATATGATTTAATGTCAATATAATTGTCAAAAGCAAGAAAATCAAGCTGTCATTTTCATTTGAAGAAGTACACGTTTGCTCCGGTGTAGCCCCAACGGGCATCTGACTTGAAGAAGAATTTTGAGTGATGTCGTCAATGTATGGAAATTGTTCGAAAGTTTACATTTGAGATTGAATTTCTGTGTTGTCTTTGTGAGTAAAAATATAAATCGATAATAAATTGGTAGCTGAATTATCTAGCTTTCAGAATCATACAATAATTCAATTACTGTCAAAGACAAATTTGTTTTGCTTCCGTCTCAAACGGAACTCCATATTTTGATTTTTTGATACTTTTAGTGTCGATTTGTAGAGAATAACAGCAAATTAAAAATACAATGGCATGAAGAGTCGGTACACGGTTTCTTCGTGAACAAATTTACGTGTAATTTTATGCAATTATTAAACATTTATTGAACAAATTATGGTTACAAAGTGAGGTCTAAATCGAAAACGTCATATACCGGCCCCTTAACTTGCGTTATTTGATGGTTTTGAAGAAGTTATCATGTCGTATCAAATGTCCAATCATTTTCCTCCGTCTATGTATTTAAATGACATAATATTGTGTGTATTTGTTTTGGAACGTAGGTAGGCTTTGCAATCTTCCATTAAAATAGTTTTATTCGTTACAGGTGGAATTTGGGAGCAACTTCTCAAAGCTAACATTGGACCGGATATGAATCTTCATTACAACTTGAACGGAATCTTCAACAGATTCCCGAATTACCCAGCAGCGATGGATTTGTTGAAGAACGATGGACAGGTAACATGATCATTCGTGAAGTCGGAGAATCGCAATAAAATCAGTCCTCGCGTGTATTAAATACCGTGTATTAAATATTGGTGGATTTGAACGAAGAGTTATATAAACGTCACAGGTCATAATATTTATCACAATTAAATAAGCATAAATATAGGCTACCTAGTTATTAGTTTTTAAACATGGGAAGATGTGTAGTCTTAGAAAAAACGTGCTTCCTATTTGACAACTAATGGCTATTATTACACACATAAGTAACTAGTTCTTCTCTCCAGGTGCAACCTGCAAACTTCAGGTCGCCGGTAGCCTCGACCGGCGAAGAAATCATATCCAACCCGCATTTAGCTGAAGGACCAGGTATGGTACATTATTGTCGAGGCTCGGAAGTAGCTACTTGCAGGCTGAGGATTTGTTTTAAACGGACGACCTTGGGAGTCCGTTTAATTGAATCCGAAAAAATTGAGAAAAGTTCTATACCGAGTTGTTTTTTCACCTGAGCGTACTCTTGTTTGCCGATACTACATATTATTTCTGTTCGTGGTAGCATTAGACAAGTAAAATTTGCTCTTATGTGGGGCGACCTCACGCTCTTCGTAAACGCTGCATATTGCGGTGGCTTTAGTTTATAGAGGCTTCTGAAGTAGGTATGAAAAATAAATATGCCTTTGCAAATTGCAATGGGCATACACTATTACTGGCGGCGTTCCGCAATACTTACTTAGGGCCAGTTAGTTGCACCAACCACATTTGACAGACTGATCAACGTCAGTCGGCGCGCCCCCGCGCTTTACTATGAAACTCTTTAACGATACGAACAGTTTGGTGCAACCGACCCTTATAAGTTTTAACCACCTAAGCCCCAAGGTACTACCGGTAGGACGGTCTTCAGTCCGATGAAATTTAAATCCAATTCAATTGGAATTGTTTCCTTTGTTTCGATCAATTTTCCAACAACGCAAAATCAACTCTATTTCCTACACTATAGGTTCAAATTTCAGTGGAATAAATTGGATTTTTCATTTGTATGGGCCTTAATAAATCGTAAACTATTGAATTCATTGGGAAATCATGGGATATTGCAGCGTAAAATGGTGTGGCAAGTCATCTAAGACTTCTACTTACAAAACAGATGGAATAACATCCCACAGGAAAGCGAAATTCATTATTTCATTGAATAATGTTTCTTGTCCGCGGGGTTCATTTTATACTGGTCAGTAAGCAGAGGCGAAGTATGTCCGTCCCTTTTCGTCAACTTGAAAATGCAATGCGCTATCCCTTTCCCTTTCGACTAGTGATGTGACGATGATGGTTTTTCAGTTGCGGAAACTTCGTGCTTCATCATACCGTATTGTACCATTTTAGACATAATATATAGGTAACATGTTGTGTAAGTTTTTTTAGAATCCTCTAGGCCAGCGGAGCAGTTAGGCCGCATGTCACGAGATGGACCTGATGATGAACTTCAAAGAAGTGCGAGGGAACTCGGTGTTGGTTTGTGATAGAAATATGTTGTATGGGTTATTTAGAATCCTCTAGGTGAGCAGTTAGGTCTCATGTCACGAGATGGACCTGATGATGAACTTCAAAGAAGTTCGAGGGAACTCGATGTTGGTTTGTGATAGACATATGTTGTATGGGTTTTTTAGAATCCTCTAGGTGAGCAGTTAGGTCTCATGTCACGAGATGGACCTGATGATGAACTTCAAAGAAGTGCGAGGGAACTCTGTGTTGGTTTGTGATAGACATATGTTGTATGGGTTTTTTAGAATCCTCTAGGTGAGCAGTTAGGTCTCATGTCACGAGATGGACCTGATGATGAACTTCAAAGAAGTGCGAGAGAACTCGGAGTTGATTTGTAATAGGCATATGTTATTGGTCCATTTGAATATGTTTTCAATACAACCTTCTATGACCTTAATAAAACGGACAAAAGAAAATAATTGTATGAGATTTTGGCGACACTTTTTTCTCGTATCGAAAGAGATTGCGATTGTGAGTGGATATAATATAAAAATTCTAAACTTTAAAATTCAAGTTCTGGGTACTTTAAACAGAAATGCCCTAATATGTTAAGTAAAAATTTCAGGTACATTGTTAAATTACTTAATGAAATATTAAATTAATCAATAAGTATAATTATTAAGTAAGTTTACTCTAAGTATACTAAATTGGTAACAATTTTACCACAATAAATTTCGATGTCACTGGTAGCAGTACCCACTACCTGTAATGAACATGTCCCATCCCTACATATACACGTGTCAGCGCGCCATGTTTAAAACGACCAATCGCAACGCCGTGAGCACCCCTCCCGCACCTCACAGTTTGGTGATTTGCGTCGGGAACAAAATGGCCAATATTAGGTTTCTAGAGGCGGTGTTCTGTGGGCTGGAAACAGTGCTCGACTGACGGTCAGCGCGTACCATACGCGCCGATCGCACGCGCTGATCGTCGGTCGTGTTCAAGCCTTTACAGTGCTCGACCGACGGTCGGCGCTGACGTCGGTTGGACGTAGCTATATCAATGAAAATGTACTATGAAATACAGTGCATCGCTGATAGGTACATACGCCCGTACGGTCGGTCGCTCCGTCAGCGAAGCACTGAACGCATCCATAGAATCTCATAGCTCGTCGGTCGACCGACGTACGCGCGACCGACGAGCCGGACCGACGGCTCGACCGACCGTACGCGCGGACCAAATCACGCGCGTACCGTCAGCGTAGCTGTGTGCGCATTCATAGACTTGCATAGATATAGCTACGCCGACCGACGGTCAGCGCTGACCGTCGGTCGAGCACTGTTTCCAGCCTTAGGAGGATAATATGTATGTAGTCCATATTATGCTCTCGTTTTCTCTTACTCTGTGCCTAGTCGCCATTTTATGAAAATAATTTACTTCTTACTTACAGGTGGAGATATGAGTGCCACGGGGAACAATTACTTTCGACGTGATTCACAAGGTCAGCCACAGTTCGACCAAGGATAAGAACAATATCGGAGACATTTCCAATCATCGACACATGAAGTGAAGTGAATTGAAGAAAATATACAAATTAGTTGATTCTCTTCGTTTTATTTGTAACAACACTTTTTTTTATTTGTCATGCGTTTTTCTTTTTTAGAGTTCCGTAGTCGACTAGGAAGTCTAGGAACCCTTATTCCCTTATAGTTTCATCATGTCCGTCCATAGAAGGTAGCATCCTATAGAAGTGTTATATGCGTGCCTCCGTGAGGGACAAAACATACGCAATGCGACACTATGATTGGTCGAATTTATTTGTTGCCCACCATAATCCATACTAAATTTACGGCGGGAAACAAAAAATATGTGAGACTGTGACAAGGACAAACAATAATAGCGCTTTCGCTGCTACTCCTACTGAAAGATACATAAGACTATCCCGTTCTGTCAGTTATCCCCACCACTCATGCCCAATCTAGTTTAATACTAGATTCATGTGTCCGTCCGTCTGTCCGTCCGCGGCTTTGTTCCGTGATCGTTAGTATTAGAAAGCTGCAATTTGTCATGGATACAATCGACTGCAATGAGTATCTTCTTAGTAAAAAGACGTACAAAGCGCTGTGAAGGTACTCCCACTACTCGCTTATGTTTGTAATGTACATGATACTTACAAAACATCCTGTACATATTTATACTATTTTTATTAGTATTGAACTGTAACAATATTTTGGTGGTAACTACTGGGAAAAAAACCCACCATTTACCAGTGGTAACTACTGGGAAAAAAAATTCCCAGTAGTTACCACCAAACCGAGTTGGTGGTAACTAGTGGGAATAACCAAAGTGATACGTACGAAACGTATCACTTATCTTAGGATGTTTTACTTTCGCAAATTATTGGCGCTATGTTTAGCTGGTACTAGAACGCCATTAGGCATTAAAACTGGAACATAATTTAAATATTCTGTATATTTCAGCAAATAGTAGTGGTACAAAATAGGTGTATGTAACGTAATTTTTTTTGTACCTACATACAAATAATATATGTGTACACGCTCGCTCTGTCTCTTTCTCGCTCTCACTTATGGGTGCGGCGCACCAAGGTCGCGGTGCGGTGCGATAGTCTGTTACGGTTAGTGGTATTCCGCCTGTCCATGGATGGTAGAGGTAATTAAGGAGAACAGTCTCATGGGAGAACTGTTGCTAAAGTGTCCAGCTGGCAGCTGTAAATAATAGTTCCGATAGTTCGACATTTCTCCGGTGGCGTTAAGCCTAGTTCGGACTATATACGTTAGTAATTACTTAGTCGAGTAGCGAGTATTTTAGTTAACTAACTTCTTTATCTGCCTCTCTGTCGCTCTTGCATATTTGTGTGATAGACAGTAGAAGCCTTGATAAAACGCGACCGCTGTCAGTGTTCCCTGCCTTTCTTTGCTAAACGAAAAGTTTCTGAACGAAAACCACAGATTAGCTACGGGCTGAATTGTACAGTAATTGCCACCGCACTTGAGCTCGATTTAAAAAAATCGTAGCCTTCCCTGACATCTTTCTTTGTGCAATTTCTGTCAGGTCCCATGAAAAATCCCGTTATTTTGCTTTTGTAATTCATCTAACAAAGGCTTTTACTTGTTCCGACGGTTGACCGCAGTTAGTGGAACACGCGTTACTAACGCTGATCCATTCAGTGACATTGTGTGAAGATTTATTTTGGTATTTTAATTTATCGATTTTGGCCTTCCTCTCAAAAGATAGTGTTTATTTATTAGTGAGCTCGAGTAATTGCTGCCCAAGCAACAATTTTTTGTGCCACAGTCCTATTCAAGGTATGTATACCTAGATCATAAAGAGTGGTTATTAGTTATGAAACTGCAGGAGTTCGAAGTACTACTTGTACTCATTAGTTCTGTGATGGATACAGTGGCTGATCCATACTGACACGATCCTTTAGCAAAATGTAATGAAACTGATCCTAGATTGCTTAGCAAATACGTGGTGTAAGTATGTATGACAGACATATTATTCATTTAACTGAACAGACATTTATGTACTCACAGTTTTTGAATTGCACTC
Source organism: Cydia splendana (assembly GCF_910591565.1). NCBI lineage: Eukaryota > Metazoa > Arthropoda > Insecta > Lepidoptera > Tortricidae > Cydia > Cydia splendana. The sequence continues at coordinate 26,110,276 of NC_085987.1, forward strand.
AACCTAGAAACACTTGTTGCCATGAAACATCATGATCATGAGTAATATCTTATTCATATGGGTACTATTGATGAATGGATTTGACTGTATTACCTAAGATAAATAAATGGGAAAATATATAAGGTGTCATTAAAATATATCATATTTGAAAAGTGACAGACTCCATGTTCATAATTATAAATATTATAATTATTATTTCACATAATTGTACATGACACTTACATTGCTTGAAGAAAAATGTAACTAATGTAAGGTTATGTAAGCTCTGGGATATAATAAAGTTCTGAGGCCCATGTAAATAGTGTGTCTTGAGTCATACATTTCCAAAAGTTGACAGAATCGACTTGTACTTTTAAATGTCATTAATATCAATGCCATTTATCATATTGTTTAGATCCATATGTTTCCCTTTAACAGTTAAGATTTAAAAAATACACGAAAAAAGCCTAACTTTGCCTTTAAGTTCTTAAAATTCTGGAAAAGAAAAAAAAAACAAGAAGATGATGTTATATGGTGGTCATTTTTGCCTTACAATATCTGATTGCACCCTGCAAATAAAGGGTTAAAAGGTTTTGTACATCAGTAGTAGTTGATCAATTGGGAAGATCAAATGGGAAGTAGATTGGCCAAATGCATTGCCACTTTAGCATTCTTTATATATAACATTAACCGAAAAAAGAACAATCTACATCAGCTGGATATAAAATAAAATTAAGTTTAAGATAAAATAAAAAAGTAAACAGGTTCTAAAGTAAAAAAAAATCACTAACAAATACTGAGATTGCTGCAGGTATGCCTATAAAATTTAAGGAGTTCACTTGATTTCCTCAATATCCCGTCATCAGATCCTGACTTGATTCAATGGGACAAACTGAAAAGCATACCCATTTAAATAAAAAGGTTCTTTTTGAAATCAGTCTAATAGTCTCCAAGTAATCTGTGAACATACAATAAAGGAATCTAATTAATTGAGAACCTCCTCCTTTTTTGAACTTTATTAAAAACACAGCATAACTTATATCAACCCATAGCTACTTTTTAATTTGTTAAAACTATTCTGACAGCTGTTATTCCATTTCAATATCTTTAATGTGCAATTAATAAATGTAACTTTAATGTTAGATATTAACAACTGACAATCAGTTGAGATAAAAAAAGCATAATAACAAGCTAGCTGCAGCAATTAGTGGAACTTGTAGTTAAATAGTAGATTGTACAACAAGGGCATAAAGTGACCCATTTTTACCCGAGGCAATTTTTTAAATTAAAATAGTAGACGAGGGTAAAAATGGACATTTATGCCCTTGTTGTACACTCTGCTTTTCACTTCGATTGCGAGGAAAATAAAATTATATTTTTCACGGCAATTTACACCACGAAATTGTCGTAAAGCGAAAGAACATAATACATAACCAATTCCCGCCAACTAACTTTTTAATTATTTTTTAAATTTTCAACATGTGATCAGAGTTTCAAACGCTTGGTTTTCTGTCAAGTCAAACATTTCGGACCATTTTTGAACGATAATCGACTCCTATTTTATGTGATTTACTAAATTTAATGACAGAAAATACGGATTTCTAATAAATTGTAGCAAAAATAAAATAATATAACAAATTTTGTCATCTACTCAATTTTATTGCTCAGTAAAATTGTGCAATATGTTTTAACTGTTTGGCTGTTGAGACTGATTACCTTAGTCTTAGAAGAAAATTTTACTTTTATGCTCTAGAGCATAAAATGCGATTTTATGTCGTCTACGCACGACATAAAGGTGCACTTTTTGAGCATGAGAAGTGAAAGCAAATTTTATACCTAGTATTTCACCCTAACGCCACAGTGTGTTAACAGTAGACAGAGTACATTCTGTAGAACTAATGGAGTCAATTTCAGCAGATCTACATGGTTACTATTATCAACCCCTTTCACTATTTCTTTATCTTGCTTGCCCTTATGTTACCAGTCCAAAGAAGATATTATAGTCTTGCATATTGAACGAATTCCTATCACTGGCAGAAATTAATCAATACAACTGACATTTACTGATTGTGGTTATTAAAACAGTACCAGTTAGTATGCTCCTAGCTGCTGATATTAACTAATGTCCTCTATCATTATGTGACTCCTGTCTTCCACATTTACATTTTGAGGTATACAATTAACACACTTACACATATTTTCCTTACTTAATGCCATTTATTCATGCCACCTCTGTTGCACCAACCTGCAGTGATTAACATTTTTAGGGTTCCTTAACTTTTAGGGACCCTATTACTAAGACTCTGCTGTCCACAATGTCTTTACCTATAGTTCGTTTTTTTAGCATTAGTAAGAACTTGAAAGAAGGTAAGCGATCTTGACATGTCTTTTAATTGCATAACGCTTTTTAAAAATCAGTAGCTATTACTTATAAAAGCAGAAGAATATAAATGATCATGTTAGATTCATAATTGTTCCATATTTGCCGTGACTTATTTTTATAACGTGTTTTTCAATTAAAAAACACATCAAGATTGTTTACCTTTTTTCTAATGCTAAAAAAAATGAACTATAGCTTCATAAGTAGTTGGTCCAAGCTACCACTGCACTGATTTGGTACCGACAGAGTGTGAAAGTGCCACCACATACATCAAATTCCTGTGAAAATCCTGTGTGCTTATTTTAATGGCACTTCATCATTTTGTCACTGCAAAGTTGGTGAAGACTTAGATGTCTGGCTAATTATTCATTTCATGTTCATTGAAGTATTCATAAAATTAAGTATTGTATATGTTTAAAAAAAAAGGTAATATTACGGTAGGTACTATAAAATTGGTAATAATTTATGATCAGTACCCTTACCATGAGTTTAGCATAGCATAGCGACTGTGTTACCTGAAACGCAGTGCATCTAGCTTGCACCAATGTCAGTATGAGGGATAGCAAATATGTCACTGTCAAACTCGTGGTAAGGCTATAGTAGTCAAAAGAAAAATAAACAATAATATACACAATAAATAATAAAATTAATTAAGTTGTTTACGAAAAACTTTTATTACAAGTGGCTACCAACTGATGTGAAGTGTTAAGGATTTGTACATTGTTCCACAGAGAGAGCCGTGTCTTGGGGGAGAAGCACCCCGGGCACTACGGTGGCCCCAGATACACCGGCACCAGCACCCCAGCCGCCGGGTATGCTATATTTATCTTAAACGTAATATTAAACCACTTATTTATTAGGTCACAAGTGCACAGCCTGACTGTCAGGACCATCACCATAAAAACAATTCAGGTCTAACAACCCATATTTACACATTACAAAAAAAAACATTAAATAATTTAATCCCAAATTATTACAAACATAATTATTATACAAATAAATTAAATAATTATTAGCGGCACTAGGGTGCAATCAATACTTTAACCACCAAAAAAAACTGATTTAAACTTTCACGATTATTAAACATTATCAAACTGCACAACGGGACTTAATCGCGTATTTAAGTTTTAAGATTTACCTCCGACGTTTCGAGGACGGCGTTGTCCCCGTGGTCTCGGAGAAGACTGGCTCAAGTTGACATCAACATCTTCTAGCCGCGCGAGTTTTTCGAACTACCCGCACTTGGTCTTGTTTATCAGTTTGAACGTTTTGCGCACTAGGGATGTCACTCTGTCGACACACAACACTAACGATATTCGATTTATCGACTGTCGATATTCGTTTCCGCTTACATTTACTAATGACTGGATTCCATGTGGATGAGATCTTAAAACCCTCGTCCCGATTAAAATTGCAATGTTTTTTGATTTCAATGGCTTCCCGCACTTTTCTACTGTAGAAATGGCGATCCGTGGAGAGGAAAACCCTAGTGCGCAAAACGTTCAAACTGATAAACAAGACCAAGTGCGGGTAGTTCGAAAAACTCGCGCGGCTAGAAGATGTTGATGTCAACTTGAGCCAGTCTTCTCCGAGACCACGGGGACAACGCCGTCCTCGAAACGTCGGAGGTAAATCTTAAAACTTAAATACGCGATTAAGTCCCGTTGTGCAGTTTGATAAAAAAAACTGAACATACATTTATCGTTTTGATGTACCTACTACTTCTTTGCTATGATAATATGATCTGGCGACTGTACTGTACTGTACCTAAACTTAAACGCTCTGTTGTATGATAAAATGATATTTAACGCAAATTTATGGCTACTATATTGATGAATGTGAACGTGCCTTTACACAACTATTATAAATCAGTGCGAGGTAGTGATCATCACCTCGTCCCGCTAAATAAATCGCGAGGTGACGGACTGATGCTTTATGGTACGGGATCTCTATGTACGAAGGCGGGCGTACGATTTAGTACACGCCCGCCTGCATACGTAGTACGTACAGTCAGCAGCAGGAGTTGCTAAGCGGGCGAGGTGTTCAAAATTACCTCGACACGCTCTTATTCTCTTAACAATAAAGTCGCTTCAAGATCATTTTGAACACCTCGCCCGCTTTGCAACTATTGCTGCTGACCGTACATGGTTGTTATATCATATATTTTAATAACTTTAATAGTTAAACCTGCAAATTACCATAAGTTCGTGATATATAAGTATTTCAATTGATTTTAGTACGACATTTTTCCTTATAGATTCTGCTATTTATGTATAATGTAATTTATTCCAATGTACAAGTATTGTCAAAAACAATACATTAAATAATCAACCGATTATATTTCGATATTTCGTAAATAAATTATTAGCACAAGCGATGCAACCACGCTTGTTATGTCCGTAACCTAATATGTGACGTTATCTAATATTAAAAGGGACCTTATTGTCGATGGCGCTTACGCAATTATCAATGATGCTCCGTTATAAATACAATGTCGCGCGACGCTGTGCGGCGTAAGCGCCATCGACAATAAGGTCCCTTTTCATAAATCATGCCCCTATATTTCTTGGTAAAGTAAACTATGCCCAAACTGAATGTAAGAAAATAAGCGGGAAATAATTATTCTGGCAGTAACCTCCACAAGTGTACAATTTTATTAATCGGGATATCACTCAAGTACTGCCTTGATGATCATCTTATAAAGGAATATAATTAATTTCTCTATTTTGAGAGAGAGAGAGTGAATAGAAGGAAAATATAACACAATAATCACAAACGTAGTTTCTAATTTGGTGCTACTGCGTAAGAAGACCTTCAGTAATGCTACAGCGTCAAATATCTTATGAACATAATAACGTAGTTCCAAGAATATGATGTAAACGAGACAAGCTGACATTAAAAATTACGTTCTGTCGTAATGACGTGGTGATAAAAATATTGACGATAAAAAATCCCGTGTACTAAGGATGGTGTCACTCTATAAATATGTTTAATAGATTCGGACAATATGCTAAGATTACATTTTACCTCATCAAATTGTATGCTTTTATCATTGTAGATATTAACTAAAATTAAATAACTTCCGTAAATGGATGAAAAGCATTTCTTCCATATAAAAACTGCCCATGACTGAAAACTGAAAAGGAATATTCCTACAATTCCTTGTGTGATTATTTGTTTAAGGATAAAATAAAATAATCACTTAAATTTCTTTAGGTTTTCTTATTAGTGTTATTTCCAACAGGTTCAACCTGTCAAGTTGTGATTTAGTTCGCCGGACGCGAATAACACCGATAATTTGTATGGTAATATACCCCGCCCAAGGCGGGTAATGTTACTATACAACAATTTTGTATTATGGGATAGTATTAAATTGCTTTTCGGTGCGTGCATATTTCAATTCTAATAGATTGTCCTCATAAACTGAAACAACTACATTTTTTGAAAAAAAGTTAATGTAGTTCGCGCCTAAAAGTAGGTATGTTTGCAACGTTATCGGGACTAAATCAATGTGACTTTCTATCAGAGATGGGTCCTTATGCACATTTTTGATAGAAAAGTCCCTATGCGGCGCATGATGCATAAGGACCTCTCTGATGGGTAGCCACAAATCAATATTATGGGACAATCTTACTCAAATCGTCCTCGTCCCACAATAATCTCAGTAGGGCTTGTGTTTTGGGTATTAGACATCAATTGTAGAAATTTGAACATTAAGTTCCCTACTACTTACCGAGGCTGAATATATAGAACACTAACTAAGTCAATACATATTTAGATTAAGACACACCGCCCAATCGTATGATGTTTCATGCTTGTAATATTGACATTATGTTTACTACAACTATAGTTCGTTTTTTTAGCATTAGAAAGAACTTGAAAGAAGGTAAGCGATTTTGACATGTCTTTTAATTGAAAAACGCTTTTTAAAAATCAATAACTATTACTAATGAAAGCAGAAGAATATAAATGATCGTATTACATTCATAATTTGTTACATATTTGCCGTAACTTATTTTAAAAATGTGTTTTTCAATTAAAAGACACATCAAGATTGTTTACCTTATTTCTAATGCTAAAAAAAACGAACTATAGGTTGAAAATCAATTTAAAAACAAATCAGTCAGTCACAAACGCATTGTAACGAATTTATCGTCTAGTCTTGTTCATTTTTGCTATTATTGTCTTTCACCTTTACAATGAGTTAAATCCCATCTGTCCTTTAGAAAGTCAACCATGGTCAGAGCCTAATATAGTCTACAGTTGCAGAGAGATGCGTTTAAACCATATTCGTGACCGGAACGCACGACGATTTGTCGTGTAAGTGGCCACACGGGTGACGAGGCATGGGGCATGGATCGCTGGTTGTGGCGTCTTTGTCCTATCGCGGGGTGCGGGTGTTAAAATACGCTAAAAACGCGACGCATCAAGCTAGAGTTGAGGTTGACCGCATTTATTGTACTTCTTTTATTTACTAAACTACGTAACAAAGCAGTGATTCTGATTAGTTATTACAGATCAAAATATTTGAATGGCAACATAATCGCAGTGTTATTCTTTAATGTTGGTCGGTCACATTAGCAATAATTAGTATAGTATTGCTAACGATGTAGCAAGGTCGCACCGTGACGCAATCTCGGCGTTCCTCCGCGGATCGCGCGGTTAAGTCGTCACACTGCCGATGTCTTACAAGTATGCGATGCCACCTCATATCACGGTTATTACATTCTGCTAAAGAAAAAAGACAAACATTTGTCTTGATTTAAACACTCGAATATATTATTTTCACCGTTTATTTTTCATTTATTTAGACGTCAGATAAAACATCTTTCAATATTTTCTTATAAAGAAGGCCCTGTTCATTGGGAGAGTGCTATTAAATAATAGAGCTAATATGACAGTACGACAGTATTAAGGTTCTTCTCTTAGGTTATTTAAAGTAAACGATTTAGGGGATATATCAACAAAACGCGTAAAATATTACTTTGCGATGGTGCCCAATAAAATATTCATACATTTCGAGTAGCGAGACAGTTCGATAGGCGAACATAAATCTGTATACACATTTTGACATAAATTAGAATTTCCTTTTATAATAGCAGAAGTATAATTACAGCCCAGCCAGAAACTAATTATTTATTGGGCTCATTCTAATGGCTATGTTATGTTATTATCATTTCTGTCCCATTGCTTTACAAAAATAAAATCTATTATTACACATAGGTACATATAGTCTGTTCGAGAAACGGAAAACGGTGAAAAATAGAGATAATACTCCTAAAAATACGTATGATACCTCATTAGATTCGTAATGATGTCTAGAAAAATGTATTCGAAGCGTGTATTAGCACACAAAAAATTTCAAAAGTTATAAACAAATAAAGGGCAAAAGGGTAGATATTTTTTATTTCCCTAATATCTGAAAAAGTAGTAATATTTAAGAAACCAAAATTAATATTATAAAAGAGGAGGATATTTCCAATCAAACATTCCATACTTGCAGAACTGTACCTCCATTATTTATACTTTTTATTCAACGCTGAACACAGCCCTCCGCGCCTCATTTTCGAGAAACGCGCGCGACGTGAAAAAACGATTACGTAACATTAAATATAATTTTAAAGGTATTAAATTGCCTTTTGAGATATTTGGGAAATAAGAAAAATCTACTTTTTTCTCCCTTTTTTTGTTAATAACTTTTGTAATTTTTTTGTGTGCTAATACACGCTTCGAATACATTTTTCTAGACATCATTACATTACAAATTTAATGAAGTATCACACGTATTTTTAGGAGTATTATCTCTATTTTTCACCGTTTTCCGTTTCTCGAACAGACTACATGTTTGTGTAATAATAAAGAGATTTTATTTTTGTAAAGCAATGGGACAGAAAAGAATAATAGCACACAAAAAAGGGGGAAAAAAAGTAGATATTTTTTATTTCCCCAATATCTCAAAAAGTATTCATATTTAAGAAACGAAAATTAATATTATTAAAGAGGAGGATATTTCCAATAAAACATTCCATACTTGCAGATCTGTATCTCCATTATTTATACTTTTTATTAAAAGATGAACACATCCCTCCGCGCCTCGTTTTCGGGAAACGCGCGCGGCGTGAAAAAGCGATTATGTAACATTAAATATGATTTTAAAGGTATTAAATATTCATTAAAAATTTAAGAAAAATTATGGTGTATTTAAAACATGTCAACAAATGTACTACTTATAGAAATTTACCTTAAAGTTATTTTTTCAACAAGTTAGGCAATTGTTAATTATCAAAATTTTCTCAAACTTCCTTCTTTATTAAAAACGAAAACAAATTTATAAATAACTACCGTAAAATTTTGTCGCCTTCTAGAGCCCTTTTCATATACATGCTTAATAAGATCACGTTATGAAAGTTCTAAAAACATTAATAGTTTGCTTATAATGTTGTTTTAAGTTTTACAATTTTACCTTGATTTTTCGTTTTTTGTCAAATTTCTATGTTACTCTAAAACTTATTATAAGCAAAGTATTAACTTTATTAAAACTTTTATAATGTGATCTTATTAAGCATTTATATGAGAAGAGCTCTAGAAAGCGGCAAATTTTTACGATAGTTTATTATACATTTTTTTTCGTTTTCAATAAAGAAGGAAGTTTGAGAAAATTTCGTTAATTAACAATTGCCTAATTTGTTGAAAAAATAATTTTAAGATAAATTTCTACAAGCAGTACATTTGTTGACATGTTTTATATACACCATAATTTTTTTAAATTTTTCAATGAGTATTTATTACGTAACCGCTTTTTCACGCCGTGCGCGTTTCCCGAAAATGAGGCGCGGAGGGCTGTGTTCAGCGTTTAATAAAAAGTATAAATAATGGAGATACAGCTCTGCAAGTATAGAATGTTTTATTGGAAATATCCTCCTCTTTAATAATATTACTTTTCGTTTCTTAAATATGAATACTTTTTGAGATATTGGGGAAATAAAAAATATCTACTTTTTCCCCCCTTTTTTGGTCATAACTTGATATTTTTTGTGTGCTAATACCCGCATCGAATACATTTTACTAGACATCATTACGAATCTAATGAGGTATCACCCGTATTTTTAGGAGTATTATCTCTATTTTTCACCCTTTTCCGTTTCTCGAACAGACTAACATTGTGCAATAAAAGGAGTACCTATGCCCAAAACTGGTTACTTCAGAAAACAGTATAAAGTACCATAAAAACTTGTATACTATAAAAATGCCGAAACTATGAGGGAACTTCTAATATTATAGACATAACTATAAAGCTTTATGAATATTTAATTGATAGGTGATAAAGGTGTGTCTATACATCCTTGTGCAAGTGTTATGAAAAGAGTTAATCCGACTCTATTCAGAGAGTGTGTTAATGTGCCTAACAGTTAACACACAAATTGCAAGGGGACCCCGCAGTAGGCAAGGTCTGTATTAGGGGAGAACCAGTAACTGATCGTTGTCAGGAATTTAGATATATGAAACATTTACTAGAAATACGTTAAACGTATTATGATTACTTGGTAATATCCCCTTTACTACTGCGACGTAAGGAGAGGAAGTGAGTAATTAGCAACTTTTCTGGTTCCAGGGGTGCTGGACATGACGGCCACGGACAACATCCGCTTCAGCGGCCACACGCTCGACAAGGCCACCAAGGCCAAGGTCACCTTAGAAAATTTCTATACTAATCTCATAACTCAACATTATGAGAGGAAACAGAGGTAATCAGACTTACATTAACTAAACTACTGGCTGAGTTATAACATAGTTTTTAAAATCTGAATTTAATTTTAGGCTCGAGAAGCTGGAGGAGTCACTCAAAGATGAAAACTTGACAGAGAGCCAAAAACAAGAGAAAAGACAGCAACATGCTCAAAAAGAAACCGAGTTTTTGAGGCTCAAGCGATCGAGGCTCGGCGTAGAGGATTTTGAACCGCTCAAAGTAAGTTAGCTCTCGGAAAGAAGGGTGTTGTCTATTTACGAGAAGTACCTTACTGGTAACTCAGTGAGTTGCCCATCAAAGTTTGCAACACACTTGTGCTTTAGATAGGTACCTACTTACAGTACAGAAGCTAAACATTTCCACAGGTGCTAAACATTTGTTTGTTTACAGGTCATCGGGCGAGGCGCGTTCGGCGAGGTCCGCCTCGTTCAAAAGAAAGATACCGGTCATGTTTACGCTATGAAAATACTCAGAAAAGCTGATATGCTTGAAAAAGAACAAGTAAGATTACATGTACAATCAAATCAATTATTTTGGAAATTCGTCTAATTTCATAACATACGGGGCTCTTATTAAAAATGGATAAGTTTTAGTCCACAGAATCACAGGGCATAAGTTTCTTTAAAATAAACGAGACACTTAATTTTTTTACCATTCAAATATACCGTTACTCAATGAGGGTATCTGGCTGACTAGTCAAATCAGTTTCTTTTTTCGAACTGACTAAACGATTTGCCACTATTGAATTAATATGAAACACCACAAATGACATCAAGTTACCTACTGTTTTACCTACTTTTACGTACCTAGTTTAGCCCATTGGTAAAATAGAAATTGAGTGGAAAAAAAACCACTATCTATGTTTCTCTATTAATTTTCTGGTGCTTTATTTCGTGCATAGTGTGAAATAATTTATTTTAAAAACAGTCAATATCCTCATTCCTTGTAAACTTTACAAAAATTCAAGTTGCCCTTCTAAACCTGGCTGTTACCCTACATGATATGTATTAGTATATTGCCATCTAGAAAGCTTTCGAACTCTTTTTGGGCTTAATTATGACTAGTGTGACGGTACAGAGTGTCTTCGTGACAAGCCGACATCTGCACTGCTGTGCTGTCAAATTAATTGTTTACTTGTAACTTGGCAGGTGGCCCACGTGCGGGCCGAGCGTGACATCCTAGTAGAAGCGGACCACCAGTGGGTAGTGAAGATGTACTATAGTTTTCAAGATCCCATGAACTTATACCTCATCATGGAATTCCTGCCAGGCGGCGACATGATGACCCTACTCATGAAAAAAGACACCCTTAGCGAAGAATGTGCGCAGTTTTATGTCGCTGAGACGGCGCTAGCGATCGACAGTATACATAAGCTCGGTTTCATACACAGGTAAATCACATGCAAGCAACATGCTTATCACTAAATAGATTCAGTTTTATGATAGGTAAAGTTGATATTTAGGAAAGGAGACAGTGAAATGTTTGGATATCATCGAGTGGATCCTAGTGATGGACACGGAAAGTGGCCATAGGAACTCCTGCAATACAACGACGCATTCCAGTCGAGCGTAGGCTTGTTTGAATCGCCTCTGGAAGAAATTATGGAATTGACTCTACAAAAAGGTTTAGTCGGCAAGCATGTGTTGAAACTAATAATAGTGGCCAAAACTTGATTGAGCATAATACGTTGGTTTGGTGAGATATATTGATACCTGAAGTAATAATTGTCCGTTATGTGCAGAGACATAAAGCCGGATAACCTTCTGCTGGACGCGCGCGGGCACATCAAACTCAGCGACTTCGGGCTGTGCACGGGCCTCAAGAAGAGCCACCGCACTGACTTCTACCGCGACCTGTCGCGCGCCACGCCCTCAGACTTCAGTAAGTAATCTCCATCCATTTCACTGCCACTCAAACCTATCGTTCGCATTGAATTTAACAATTACTTGTCTCTTTTCCGTCTGTACCATTTGCTCATTCGAATCAAATCTTACATGAATATTGAATTTATTATGTTATAAAACTCATTGTTTTTATACTCGCTATTCCTTTAATGCTTTCGTGTTTTTGTTTTTATTTTAACCACGTCGTTATCATTCATGAATAATTTAGTGGGTGCGTCACGTTAGACTTTTTTTCAGTTTCAACATCGTCGTCGGCGATGGACTCAAAGCGGCGCGCGGAGTCTTGGAAGCGCAACCGGCGGGCGCTGGCATACTCCACCGTGGGCACGCCCGACTACATCGCGCCCGAGGTGTTCCTGCAGACCGGCTACGGCCCGCAGGCCGACTGGTGGAGCCTCGGCGTCATCATGTAAGCACACCACACACCCACATATCCGACTTGTCGCCTTCTTATGCTCTAATGCGAACGACTCTTTTATAATCTTTGAACTTGTTGTGGTGGCACCGATTGGGTTTGAAGATATGTATGATTAGCCGGAATATCAGATATCTCACTGACGTTACGTTCTTTACTACTTACTGAGTTACGATATGTTACATCTAAGCAGCGTGGCGGGTGGTAATAAGTGCCTTCGTTTCTTCCTCTTTTTTCTGCGACATGTTAACAGCAGCAGGCTGGGGACTTTCATATAGGTACACCTTTGAATTTCTTCACGGATGTATGCAGGTTTCCTCACTATGTTTCCTTCACCGAAAAGATAGTGGTAAATATCACATGATATTCCGTACATAAGTTCCGAAAAACTCACTGGTACGAGCCAGGATTTAAACCTGCGACCTCCGGATTGAAAGTCGGACGTCAGATCCATTCGGCCACCACCGCTTGGTAAACACATAAAAAAAGTAAATAAATAAATTTGTCAGAAGATATATGTATAGCCGAGATGTTATTGTGAAATAAAAAATAGTCGTTCGGTTCTTAACAACTTTACGAGTTATCGCCCGGGATGCGACGACTGACGAAATTTGCGCCTGGCCCGCGGTCTGTTATCTCTTGATTAACTGCGATATTATTTTTACATTTCAACGTCATGATGCTAACGTACCGTAAATCGTACTACGATACGATATCGTGGCGTAAATCCATCTACGTGACATGACGTCGTATCTTTCCACGACACGACGTCGCAACGTTACACGATATCGCATCGTACGACGACGATACGTCGCAACTAAATACTCCTTACGATTTGGAGTGACGCAAACTTAATGTTTGAACTAATTAGCTAGGCTAGAGCATGGCGAGTGTCACGCTAATTAGAGCTGTGCAAGTGACGTTTAGATTGATAGCCTGAAAATGGTTTTTCGATACGTAGATAATACATAGTAAACAAACAGGGAGTAAACAAGGAAGATTAACGATGCCTTATCATTCAACGTTCTTTGAAAAGTGAATTATTGATGGCCGTCCTAATGGGGCATTCTAGCCTGTCATAACAGTCATTTGTACGATGCGTATAGAAAATACAAACACAACAATGTTATTGTGTTCTAGCTCTGCTAGATGAGATCACTAATTGGTGTCATTTGAAAATAATGAGCTTATAATAGTTGATTGTTTAGAAATACTATTGACAACTTCATTGTTCCCGAATAAAGTTTGCATTGCGAATATACAGCGATTGCGAAAATATAAACAAATTATTTAATGTATTTTTTTAATACGCAACTTGGATCTTTTATGCTTATTTCACTCCATAATAAACGCCCATAAAGTTGGTTGAACAACTACTCAATCAATTGTGTACGCATTTTAGTTCAACGTCGAAACAGGGGCAATGTGTTTCAAGTACGCATGTAAGTTTGTATAATACTTGCATGAAATTATGGTAATCTGTCATTTTGCGTAGGTGTACAGTCACCAGCATAAATATATTACTATGGGCAGCCGTGCAAAAATATCTGATCCTCCATTTGGGGCATAAGTATATGACGACACTACCTCGGTAAAAATATGTGATGATTTGTGGCCGGCAAAAACATTGTTACTCTGTATCCGCATAAATATCTGATCGGGTCGCTTAAAAATATTATATTACTCATAAAAATTAAAATTATGTGATTACTTTCACCTGGCATAAATATCTGATACACTATGAAAGCAATATCTACATCTGATGGCAGATGGACCGCCTATATATCTGACACGTTGGAAAAGCAAAAATATGTTATTGTTGTTATCAACCTGCAAAAATGAACCATACCCGTTTGGTATAGAGCCGTAAATTGTATGAAGTTATTTGACAATCCACGAAAACAGTGCAGACTTGTCATTGCATATGTCTGTCTCACATTTTATTCTATCATCAATTTGACGGAATAAAATGGTTTGTAGCATTGAAATAAAAGCTTTGTTGCATACAAGATTATGATCGTGTCATTCACAGACGCGCAAATTTGTCAAATGTAACCTTTAATGCCGTGACAATATGAACCAAGGCACGCGTCTTCTGACTGAATGACATGATCTATATGGTATGTAAGCCAACTTTAAATATTTTCCCTCTACGTTTCGAGCTAGGGAAAATAACCATTTGTTAATCGCTTTATTGCCGCTCGTAGGACAGCTGCCGCACAACTGCATTCAATAAAACACGGCAGATATTTATCAATTTTATTTTCACTTTCTTACCAATAAAAAACTTAAAATAAATTGTCTTGAACTTAAACTCCTATCCTCTGCTTTAATAGAATACGTGAAATAAACTCTAATATCTAGTATGCCCACCCTCGGCATTGATAACATCAGTCAGCCTGTCTCGCATGGACATAACCATGTTGTAGCAATGATTCAAGCGCCGCAGAGATTCCCATATGTCAAAACAGTGCCGAGTTAAAGTTGCCTTCGTTCTGGCTTGTGTGGGGTCCCAGTGCTGTGTCATTATGGCCCACAAGTTTTCAATGACATTTAGATCTGGACTTTTAGGTGGGAAGTCTAACAACGCAATTTTCTCTTGTTCGTTAATCCAATGGCGAACAATACGGCTGTTGTGAAAAGAACAGTTGTCCTGGATCACGTATACAGGATTGACGTTTGGATAAGTAATATGCAACGAGGGCAATAGCACATCGTTGAGGATTTCAATATAATCTCGGCTGGTTAATCGACCAGTTACTTGGCCCAGTTCTCCCGGCCCTGCAGACGACATCCATCCCCAAACTCCGCATGAAATACGACCCGATCTTCTATTTTCCATTACGTTTAATTCGTCATAACGGGTATTATTCAATCTCCACAATGACACTCGACCATCCATGCTTGACCGAAACACTTTTTCATCTACAAATGCGACGTTTCTAAAATCAAAGTTTAAATATTGATTCGCAAAATCGAGTCGGAGGTCCTTGTGTCTTCTTTGCAGCACGGGTTTTCGTGCAGGGACTCGATTCCTTAAGCCAGCCGCTTTCAATCTTCGACGAACACTATCGCGGGATATACCATAGTCATTTGCGACTGCGAGCGTTGAAGTTATAGGATTTTCTTGATATAAGCGAACAATATTTTGATCTTGAATGGCTGTTGTTTTACGGGGACGACCTAAACTTTTATGATGGTCGACATTGCCTTCTGATTCCCATCGCGTAATCCATAACTTAACGGTATTTCCCTTAGATATGAGCGCCGATAGGCATTTAGCCGGCGGCGGCGCGCTGGTTAAAATCGGTCGGCGGCGGCGGCGAATCGGTGGCGTGGCCTTGAAACACCTTTGATTAATGCAAAAAGAATTCAAACCAAAACTTTGCCAAAAATACATGTTTTTGCTGTAAGAAAGTTAAAAAATAAGTGAATTTTTCAATTTCAAGCAAAATTTATTGAATAAAGGTACGAAATTTTTTTATATAGTATCGCGCAGCATCAGAGGCGGTCTTGATCTTGGCGAGGCCCTGGCTGGAAGATCTTTGCGTGGCCCTTATCTTTTGTGCTAAGTAAAAAGTAGCGGATTGACTGTATCAGGGAAACGTCTGGTCGACAGTCCAGTCCAGAAGAGCCGAAGTGAGGATAATCAAGCTCCGTCAGTAACCAATATCGACCCAACAAACCGATTTATGTCAAAAAGTGAGGCCCAAGGCCGAGCTCCACCTAACACCGAAGACCTGATTCCGACGCCTTCCCATGCGAGGCCAGATGCTGAGCTGCAGGTAAGCTTACAGCTTAGAATCGAACGCCAAGTGTGAGCTTGGCTGACGGCCGAATGCGCGGAGCGCCGACTACGGCGCGCTTCTGTGCGAGGCCGAAGGCCAAGCTGCAAGAGAGCATAGCTTGGAATTGAACTATTGGTCCATGTAAGCAAGTCCGAAGGCCGATAAAGACCGAGGCCATAGTGTTAAAGACCTGGAGCAGGTGCATTTGTGCGAGGCCAAAGGCCGTGCTGCAGTGGAGCTAAGATCGGAGAAGAACCAATGACCAAGCATTTTAAAAGCGAGGCCGAAAGTTAGGCTCCAAACAGGGCCGAAAACTTGGAGGTTCAGATAGCGGCTTACTATGCGAGGCCAAAGATTGGGCTGCGAGAGAGCAAAGATTGAAATTTGAACAATGGCCAAGGTTAAATGAGACCCGATTCCGTTTCCGATGCCTTCCGTGCGAAGCCAACGGCCACCTTTGGGCGTGAAAGCACTTAATATCTGAAATTAACCCCCTTTTACACCTTTTAAAGATATTCAACCATGCTTGCAATGGTTAAATTAGCGGTGAATGACGGATGAGCTAGCAAGCTGGCAAAATTAGTCATTTCGTTGCCCTAACACTAGTAGCGCGGCTACCAAACAGAAAAGTTTGAATTTACCATCGATATTTTTGAATTATATGGACCTAAAATACCTTTTGAATGTCTATAAGCTATTCAGACTGGCCCCGTTAAAGATCTAAACTAGATAAAATATTTAATTATCTGATTCTGAAAGTAGTAGTATCTAACAAGGTCACGCCGATGCCACGCCGATAGCGCAGCATCGGCGGCGGCGGCGCGAAAATTTTGTCGGCGGCGGCGGCGCGCCGGCGCGGCGCTCATATCTAATTTCCCTAAAAAAAAACAAATATTAAGAATATATTATTAAGTAATAAGTGTAATAACACTATTCATGAAGTCGGAATTAAGTAATTAAATATAA
Organism: Cydia splendana; assembly: GCF_910591565.1. Lineage (NCBI taxonomy): Eukaryota > Metazoa > Arthropoda > Insecta > Lepidoptera > Tortricidae > Cydia > Cydia splendana. Next base: position 26,127,455 of record NC_085987.1, read on the forward strand.
AATAACTTACAGAGTTCGTCCCGAGTTGGGGTGATAGGGGCCTTGTCGTCGGAAATAGAAGACTAACTAATCTTCGATTCGCCGACGACATTGTTCTATTCTCCTCGACTGCTTCCGAGCTACGATCAATGCTTCAAGACCTCAGCAATGCAAGCCTCGAGGTTGGACTTCGGATGAACATGTCGAAGACCAAGCTAATGACAAATAGCAGCACCCCACGTAGGATTGAGATAAACGGAGAATCGGTTGCATATGTCCAGGAGTACATTTACTTGGGCCAACTAGTTTCCTTCCAGGCGCGACAAGAGAAGGAAGTCGAAAGACGGACTGAAAACGCCTGGAGGAGCTATTGGTCCATGAAACATCTGATGAAAGGCGATCTCCCCCTGTCACTTAAGCGGAGACTCATGGACATATGCATACTTCCAATTCTCACCTACGGTGCACAAACTTGGTCCTTGACGGCGTATCAGAGGTCCAAACTAGGGGTTTGCCAGCGAGCTATGGAGCGCAGCATATTAGGTGTGAAATTAATGGATCGTATCCGGAACACCACGCTGCGCTCCAGAACAAAAATAGTCGACGTAGCTCGGAAAGCGGCCAAGCTAAAGTGGGACTGGGCTGGTCATGTCTGCCGAATGCCGAGTGAGCTGTGGGCCAAGATCGCCACAGAGTGGCAGCCCAGCTCAAAACGAGGAATTGGCAGACCACGTCGGCGATGGCGAGACGAGTTAGACTCCTTTTTAAGGGAATGGCCAGAGACTGCACAGGATCGGGAAGACTGGAAAAAGTGGGGGGAGGCCTTTGCCCAGCAGTGGGACATTATAGGCTCCCAATAATAATAATAATAACAGAAACTCTTAACACATCCATTATTTCATGAATGGGTTTATGTTCCTCGTGCATGGAAACAATTCTATGTTTCAAATGGTCGTCGACTCGATAAGTCGCCATGATATTTATTTATGTGCCTAACTGTTGTGATTATCCCCAAGGAGTACTAAATTAATAGGCAACTATCCCTACGAAATAATAATAAAGTCGATTTTATGTAATGTGACATATTCAAGTTGACTTATTTATTATTCTTTTTAATACCATGTAAGAAGGAGGCTTATTATATACTTACTATACTCTTTGGGTTTATTACACATCTCCTATCAAGTCTTCTGATACATGATTTTTAAATAAGTCACAATTTAACTGTGCAAATAAAAAAATGTGAGACAGACATATGCAATGACAAGTCTGCACTGTTTTCGTGAATTGTCAAATAACTTCATACAATTTACGGCTCTATACCAAACGGGTATGGTTCATTTTTGCAGGTTGATAACAACAATAACATATTTTTGCTTTTCCAACGTGTCAGATATATAGGCGGTCCATCTGCCATCAGATGTAGATATTGCTTTCATAGTGTATCAGATATTTATGCCAGGTGAAAGTAATCACATAATTTTAATTTTTATGAGTAATCAAATATTTTTAAGCGACCCGATCAGATATTTATGCGGATACAGAGTAACAATGTTTTTGCCGGCCACAAATCATCACATATTTTTACCGAGGTAGTGTCGTCATATACTTATGCCCCAAATGGAGGATCAGATATTTTTGCACGGCTGCCCATAGTAATATATTTATGCTGGTGACTGTACATATGTACAGACAATTTTACTTGTATAGAAGCCCCAGACATTTCTAAAGTTTTGAGTTATGCATAGAAATCTTACATATACAAACTTTCATAGGCAGTATCCCATTGCGGACTATTAAAGCAATGCAAGTAAAGCTAGAAACTACAAGGTAGAAGTGCGAACTTGCTGTGCGAATGCTCACCGATCAACGTGTATCCCTTTTATTTTCTTAGTGAATAGGTAGTACATACATAGTTTGTTGGGCGGTAGGACAGATGGTACAGAAGCACGGCAGTTGATATTGTGTCTTGGCTGCGTTGCAGGTACGAGATGCTGATCGGGTACCCGCCTTTCTGCTCCGAGTCCCCGCAGGACACGTACCGCAAGGTGATGTCGTGGCGCGAGTCGCTCACATTCCCGCCCGAGATACCCATCAGCGAGGAGGCAAGGGAAACCATTCTGCGCTTCTGCTCCGAACCGGACCGCAGGTTACTTTATTTTTTGGGAAATACACTAGCCATCAGGCATACTCTGAAAACATCGCTTTCTTTCTAGGGCCTCACATAGGTATCAATCATTTTCTCGTAGGTATAATAATAACGATGATAACATATTAAAGTACTACACTCAATCAACTTTCCGCGTGAGAAAACCTTAATACCTTTAAAGAAAATTAAAACGCTGGTGGAACACTTTTGCGACAAATAATATATACCTACTTAACCCTTTGAACTCCATGCGTGTCAAATATAATACGCCATCGTAAACCTAATTGGAATGCATGAAGGTTAATATTAACTGTAGGTAACAGTGCGCGTCTGTGACCCTCTTTGGATAAAAAAATTGCCTCTATACTTATTAATGATAAATAAACATTTATTGTGAACGTAGGTTGAATGCATGTTGTAGGTGTGTATGTGTTGTAGGCTGGGTTCCGGGCGCGGCATCGAGGACGTGAAGTCGGTGCCGTTCTTCCGCGGCGTGGACTGGAGCCACGTGCGCGAGCGCCCCGCCGCCATCTCCGTCGAGGTGCGCTCCATCGACGACACCTCCAACTTCGACGACTTCCCCGACGTGAAGCTCGAAATACGTACGTATCAAGGGTTGGCTTTTTTATATGGGGTTCTGAGGGAAGATTCCAGATCCCATGCTGTTACGTAAAAATGATCTTGAATGATATTTAAAGCAAAACCAGTCGTGAATTTTGACAAAAAGATTTTGTGATGCTAATCGATTCCATTGCTATTCAGGATCAAAAGCTTCTGAGAGACATAATTAAAAAATTAGTGAAGGTCTCCTAAGACCATTTTCGCATAGCAGCACAGGGTCAGGCTGCACTCAGTGGCCCATAAAAAAATTGTAGACAGTTCATTACTTATCCATTTTACAAATTCAACATATATGTACATAGTATTATTAACGCGAGCTACCAGACCCGTCTACAAATTCCACTAAACACACAAAATTACAAAGAAATTGTACGTGATTAAGCGCACTTAAGAAGCTTTGATCAGTCTTAAGTTAATTGATTCATTTGTGTTACGAAAATTAACCATGTAAATAATATTAAATTGTATTTATTGTACTGAATTCATACACATATAAGTCTATAGCATACGCAAAAACACCTTAATGCATTTAACTTAAAAATGGCTTAATTGTCGTAACACAATGGAATCAATTAACTTTAGACTAATTACAGGTCCTTAACTACGTATTTTTTTTGCAATTCCGTCTTACAATTTAGCACATTTAAAACAAGTGTACTGATATTGAATTGTGTTTATTACAGCGGCAGCGCCAATCACGCAAGACGGTGAGGTGGCGTACAAAGACTGGGTATTCATTAACTACACGTTCAAGCGGTTCGAGGGGCTCACCCAGCGCGGCACGCCCACCAAGAAGTGAGCGCCGACACCCCCCACACCCAACGGCTCCAGGCGGGCCGCCCTGCCCCTCCCCGCTAATCGCGCCGATGTTAACACTGACGTCACCATCACCCTAAATGACCTGGATTTACCTATAACTAGAGTGCTCTCTGTTTTAGTCTGTAACTCTTCTTATTTTCACACACATTACGACTATTTATTTCCATACAACGATTTGTTAGCTGTCGATTCATAAAAGCGATTAAAATGAAGTTCACAACACATTTACACATTCTTTTTACAATATGGAAATGTTGCTGTTCCAAACCAAAATATTGTAACCCCGTCCAAGAGGAGAAAATGTATCCATCATATATTATTGGTGTTCCATGGCTATCATACCGGCGTGTATGAAAGTAGTAAAACTGAAATTATAAAAGTAAATCTTACTATTTTTTCCGGCAAATGGGTCTAGTGTAAAGAGTAACGTTCGTCGCATTTCTTCTGGTTTAATGAATTGTACGATTTAAAGGTTCCCGATGTTTCCTATTTCACCTGTAATAGTTAATTATTTGTTTTACAAGGGGGCAAGGTTGTTGTTTGACCGCTCGTGATAACATTGATACCCGAGCAAGCGAAAGATTACAAAATTGAACCACTAGCGTAGCTAGTGGTTCGAAAAATTGAATCTTGAGCGTTGCGAGGGTTTCAAAGCACGAGGGTTAAACAAAATTTGCCCCCGAGTGAAACACAAAATTTTGCACCACACCAACCCGACCAAACCAAAAGCAAATATTAAATGTAAAATATCAAACAAAAACAAACCAAATCAAATCCAAATGAATGTTATTATATATTAATCATCCAAAATCATCATTCAAAAGTCAATTCTACCAGCAAACATAAGAAAACAACTCAAAATTTGCATTTGATTACTTTGCCTGACATGTGAATAAAATGCAACTTTGTTATCAGTTCTTGAAGTGCAACGTAAGCCTTTCCAAGCTGGTGTGGGAAAATTAAATTATTTATTTACTGCTACACTGTATTGTAGCTTGATAGACTGGGTAAGGAGAAAATCCTAAGAATTATGACACTCAGTCTATGGTCACTTCATATATAAATTTCATAGAAATCTGTTCGGTATTTAAATCTTGAAAAGGTAACTGACAGACATGCAGAGTTGCTTTCGCATTTATAATAATAGCATGGATGCTTATAATTTTCGAAATGGCACTATAATTATTGTTTGATTGTATTTGAATAAGTTGTATTGTTTTATTGCGCTATAGTCACGCCACAGATATTGTATATGACGACTGGTTGCACCCAACACGAGACCGAACATTGCAGAAAACTAGCACAGTTAAGTCAAGTATGGAAGAGAATCATTGTCCGATCGATCACTTATTTATTAGTTGCGTATAATGACGAACATCTGTAAAAAAATCTTTGAGTAGTTAACACGTTTCAAGTACAGAATACTTAAAATAAATCTATTTTTAACGAACAGTTTTCTGACTTTCATTAGATTCATAGTCAATATGATTATTTGTGATGAGAACGCCTATCTTAGTAATCAGTCAGAATCAGAAGTACCCATTTGTTCAAGCGCTGATCATGCGCTACCGAGCGGACGAGCGAGCAGCGAACTAGTAAACTTGTACATACGGTAGAGCCTCGCTAATCCGGATCCCGGTGATCCAGTGATTCCTGTAATCAGGACAGTATACGCAGCCACACTGCCTTTGATAGTCATGAAACTTTGAATTTATTTTCCCTGACTAAGAATGTCTTAAAATGGAGTGCGAAAATGTAAAGAGATGTATAAGTCTGTCAAGCCATTTCCGTCAGTAGAAAAAAGCGGCAAATTTCAAAGATGTAGGCGCGAAAGGTTGTCGCCCCATAGAAAATTAAAATTTCGCGCCTTTTTCTACTGACAAAGTTGATTGACCAGCTATACATACATTAGGTTTTGAAACCCACCCCTATCGTGTGCGGCGCGCATAGCTGGTAGGATCCTATAGAAGTGGTATACGCGTGCCTCCGTGAGGGACAAAACATAAGCAATGCGAAACTATGATTGGTCGAATTTATTTGTTGCCCACCATAATTCATACTAAATTTACGGTGGGGAATAAAAAAAAATGTGAGACTGTGACAAGGACAAACAATAATAGCTCTTTCGCTGCTACTCCTACTGAAAGATACATAAGACTATTCCGTTCGGTCATTTCCCCCCACCCCTCATGCCTGATCCAGTTATAAGTACACTAGATTAATGGTGGCGCGTCATCGTGACCCTAGTCGCACTCGCAATGCACGAAGGCTAATATGGGCTGTAGTTGCGCGCGTCAGTTGATATCTTTGACGGTCAAAGGGTTAACTGTTTTATTATTGCTAGTAATTTTCCTTAGTGTCATCATAGTAATTTATAAATATAAAAGAAATTCCATAATTAAAATTTCGGTTTTTTTTGCAGACACTGATATTATAGTATAATTTTTTTAAAGATGAAAGTCCGGAAGAAAACCTCTTTAATGCGCCCGCTCGGATTGGCAAGGTCCTGCTGTACAAGTTTAGAGAACAAAAATTGTGAAAGAATTAAAGGTTATATCAATATCACACTCTATGTCCGACACTCTAATCATTCTAAAGTCTGTTATACTCGTAAATTAAATTGCACTAGAAATACGTTAATATGCGCCTTACAGCGAAGCTGGTGCATTGCGTTGCGTTGCGTCGCGTCGTCGCAACGCGTTTAATGTAGCCTGTCCTAAAAATACATGTAAAACGACGCTGTGACGACGATTCCGACGCAACCCAACGCACCAGTGGGTGGGGCCACTTTCTTATCCTATACCCGAATTCAAAGATTGCGTGTTGCCACTGAGACTCCACGATGTGTTGAAAGATTCCTCAGTCCGTCTCCTAAAAAGGTTCAACAGAACTTATTGGTAATCTAAGAAGGAATTATTCTCGACAGTCGTTTTTGTATCTTAGAGAGTAAACTTACAAGGCATTCCGTGGAATGACAGCAAAATATGGCAGAAATCGCGTCCAGTGCGCCACTTTAGACGTCACAACGACCTTGATATAGCTCGATGTGACATAGGTATAAAAACACATGAAATGACAGATTGAATCCTAATTGGCTATAATTTAATGCAGCTGTAATAACCAAATTTTGATTAGCAAAAACTATAGTATTCTCATAGCCTGCACCGGCTGTTGGCGGGCCTCGACTCTTATCACGATCCTGTCCGGCTCTTAGCATTTCCATATGGTTTACTAAGGCTAATATTTATAATAGTCGTGACGTTCAAAGACTCAAAGAGTTAATTAACAAAATTCTACCCGCAAGGCTTTTTATTTTGTTGTAGAGCTCGTCTAAAGAAAAAAAATACTTGCGTCTAGCTCTTAAGGCCTTATCCCAACAAATAGGGACAGTATACGATTATCAACGTTTTGTTAGATTTGACAGACGTTTATGCCATTAGTCCGACAATTAAGCATATTCAAAGGCTTAAGTGCGATAGAAAAATGTGTACGATTCCATCTTCCTATCCATAAAACATTAAAGTTTTTTTGTCTGGTTCTGGGTTACAAAAAATTTTACAGTACGTCTAGTGCTACGACACCGGTGCTATAATAAGAACATTACGTAAATACGTCGAAAATTTAAAGGGCTCCCTTCGGTCGTGTTTTAATTCGCAACGGGTGGCGAATTTCTTATTTTTCGCACATGTACCGTAAATAACTATTAAATCATTCGAATTCAGTGTTTATCTAACTCTAAAATGAAAACTCATGGTTATTTGAATAGATTTATAGTAATGTTTTATAGTTTCCTATTTTTTGACTCACCTGTATATGGTTACGGTGTATTAGAACCTTTATGACTGCGGTTTTATATCCTTCGAGACTTATATATGTTATACAAATATAATTAAAACAAATGGTTAGAGAAATTATAATTTTGCTACCCAAGGCTGCGCTACTACTTTTTTATAGTCAATATATTGTGAGTTAAGTCCAAACTAAGATAAGTTTAAAAGCCAAAAAAGCATAATTAATTTTAATTCCTTTTCGAACTATTTTCTTGATCCATCTGTGCTTCAGAAATGCTTGTTCGTTTTAGGTATACAAATACATTATCTACTGTAACAGATGATATGTGGCAAGCAAATACATATGATAATTTGCATAACAGGTTAAATCTATCTGGTGTTGATAAAATGTTGAAAAATAAGAATTATTGAAGGTAAAGATGTTATTACACTATTACGTACCTACTCAATAATTAATTTGAAATTATATATGCTTGAAATCAAATACGACAAGAATATACTCGTACTATTTAAGTATTGTGTATGCATTATCTACTAACGATTATAATGAGGTACTCTACAAACAACACTCCCACCTTAGTATAATGCTTCTAAGTAGGTACTAGTTTTAGTTAGCTCTTGTTCAATTCACTTGGAATAAAATGCCGTCCAAAATTACGTTTTTAATTATATATATATATCTAGTATCACAGTTTATATATTATATTAAACATATTTATACCTATAGGTAACAGTATAAAAGTTTTGTAGACAGACGCGTCCCAAAAACTCTGAGCTATTGAGTATCCTCATAAATCTAAGAGATAAAGTCGAATATCACGTGGCTTACTAAGTTAATATTTACAACTTCTATCGGGAATATACTAAAATAGGAACTATCTATAAAGGCGGGATTCCACCAGTGTGCGGCACAAGCATATTCAGTACAAAAATGCTTGTGCCGCACACTGGTGGAATCTCGCTTTTACACGTTCAAGCATTTCTGGAAACTGAAGTTTTAAATGTTTACCTATTCTTTTCTATAATCATGTGAAAGGGTCACATGGATATACTACGAGTATTAAGCCTAAGTACACACACAGACATCAACACTCATAACTGTACATCGGTGGACCTTATTGCAAAAGGAATAAGGTCCACCGAACAGTGTGGGCGATGGTACAGGAAGTCGTAAAAACTGATCATTAGAGTTTATGTAAATTAAATCTATTTCTTTGGCACGGAGGGATGGATAGGCTTAAATGTTTTTGTAACTAAGCAGGTCGTTTAGTTTCCTATTTTATTTTCAACTAGGCGGCAAGAAAAAAAAAGTTAGTACAGTTAATTCGTTAAGGAAATGGTAATATTATTATGTCCTTTAGGTTTTAACTCTGGTATTTATGTGGTACATACGTATCTACGTACGTACGTATAATACGTACCTCTACCTACCTACATACATCTAAACATTAACTTACAAAGGGGGAGGCGGAAAGACTGCAGTGCGGCATTACACACGTGTAGATAATTTGGTAAACCCAGAGTGAACGTAATAGCCAATAGGCTTGTTAGCATTGATTTTAGTGAATTAATCTTGCCTTGTATATTTTGCAAATATCGTTCTAACTTTGAATGATCTATCTTGCCGCTAGTGTACAGCTGAAAATCGGTCAGTTCCTTTTATGTTTAGCGTAGCGTGTGACACTATACGTCGTGTGGGCCGATAATGCCTGGCAATGGCTTTCCGGCTCGGAATGTTATATAGTTAAATATTGTATTATTCTTCCTCCGCGTGTACGACCCTTTTAGGAATCTACCCATTTAGGATAAGTACTTACGTTCCAATTACATAAATCTGTATTAAGCCCCAAGCTAACAAAAACACCTTAAATTGGGTAGCGTTGACTTCAATTCAAACTAGAATACTTCTTTTTTATTTATGTATATTATAAAATTGTCTTCAGTGTGTTATCATCAGTGCCTCCTTCATAGTGCCGTCGGCATTAATTAATCTAGTTTGATACTGAAATGTATTTTTACACGTGATTTATTGGAGTAAATGTATTGTTCGATGCGACGCCTGTACGCTTACGTATACGTACGTACATTTTAGATAGTTGACTTACCTATCTACTGTAGGTACCCCTCTCATAGACTAGGGATATACTCATAAACAGCAATATTTAATATATTTGTAAAATATGGAAGTACAATTTCAAGTCTTGTTCGTTAGATTTTCCATTGAATATGCTAGATGCACTATATTTTTCAATTTCCTTTCTACTAGTAACTACGAATCATGTATTAGCATTTCTGCTAATTGTACATTATATTATACTTTGCGCCGTATTGTTAATTGGTCTTAATAATAGTACGTAGACTTGCTAAAACCTATTAAATAGTGCAATTAACGATTAGGTTGTTTTTAATGATGATTTATGAGTAATTTAAAAATATGTATATTTGTAAAAACGCATAACATGTAACAATTAATACTATTGAGACATCATCAGTGTCTTACCGCACATGTAAGACTCCGATGAAATGTACCCTGCAGTTAATACGGCAGACCCTTATACAAGCTGAATCAAAAGTATTGACGTATGAACAGTAGATCAAACCTATGACATTTTTTTAAAACAGGATACAGTGGAACACTAATCTCTTACTGGACCACCGGATAACTTAATGAATAAGGAACTTAGTAATAAGAGAGCCTAAGCCGGGATTTTGAAATTTACTCGAGCGCGGCAGGTCAACAATCTGGGCAGATAATAATCGTACCTTGCATCTTGTTAAGTACCTCCACCATGTATGAGTCCTTTAAATTCGACCGGCAGAAATACTCGAGCGCGTTAGATTTAAGGTATAGTGGATTAATTACATGTTGAAAAGTGTCCATTTCGTTAACCTTATGATTTCAGCGAAATGTAAGAGAGTGGGAGGGTAACCAATTTACAATAAAAGCATTACTTTGACTAGCATCTGTAGGTTCACAAGCTTCACAACATGACGCGCTCAGTTATTTCCATGTGTTTTTTTACATTTTTGTAAATCTGTACACGCTTCCCCCACCCCTGAAAAAGGAAACACTATATAACCTTTTATTCTTCCTATCACCTAAGCTTTCAAATCCATTAGGTCCCCACGACACTCGAGTAAATCATAATTTAACGTCTTTTGCTCCCTTACTATTTTATCTGATTTTAATTTTGACAGTTCGGCGGCACGACTCAAGGTTGCAAAATGTGCTTAGTCAACATAGAATAGTTTGCTTTTGCCACTGCTACACGCGGCATAGGATTTTAACGCCAGAATACCACTAAGCTACCGCCGACAGTGCTCCAATACACAACAATAAAGGGGTATTACTCGTATACCTACAGTCCTTGTACTGTACCTACTTTCGCAGTCTTTGTTGTTTGTTTTGTCAAAACACTCTACTTGAGACTTGGGGAGCTGGTCAAATCAAAACAAGAAAACTTTATTGATGAGCCACTGGCCTGTTCAACACGCGTCTAAAGATATACTAAAACATTCATGGTTTGGTCTAAATCATCATAATTCAAGTATGCTGACCAGTGAGTACGAGTACCTACCTACGTACGTATGCATTAATTGCGAATACTGGTCTATATGTCGTACTTATGCCCAAGATTTTAAATAATTTCCTGTTAAAATATACCTTTTCTTGTAATATTATTATATCTTCATAATATATAAAGTGATTGGATCAACAATAAAAATATTCATACAATAGATTTTAGAATTGTAATGATTCGTTTTATATATTATATAATAAAAGAGTTAGATTTACGAAATGCTTTTTTAATCCGCGATGATAGTCGCTTACATTCTAAAATTAGCTATTTGCTTTGTTATTGTTATTGATAATAAAATATGAATTATTTAATTTCTTAAATTGTAAGTTTTAGGTAAGTATTTTGTTTAACACTTTTTGTTTCTTCCTTGTAAATTTAAGAAAGTGGCAATACAAATAAGCATTAAAGAAAAATGTTATTTAATTCCCCTTTCTATGTGTCCTTTTATATACTCAATCTGATGGCCTATTGTCATTGGTCCCCAGACATTTATGCTTGTTGGAAATAGCTGTCTCCATTGATAAAAAGTCAAACTTGTTAGGTAGGTACCACTGGAGACATCACGATTGAATAGCTATTGAGATAAACAAGCTTGTTTATCTCAAATCTGCGCTAATCTTTGCAATAGGGAATATTACCCAAAACTCTGCGTAGAGGGCGTCACTAGCTCAATCACATGGCCTAGCGTGAAACACGACAATCGAAAGTTCGGTTTCTGCCTCTCTATCACTCTAGCCCATTCGATCGATAGAGAGGCAGATAACGAATTTTCGCGTTTCGCGGTAAGCCACCTGTAAACAAACCGCCTTGATGCATCAATCTCATAGTGAAATCTTATCAAAAAACTGTTTAAGGCCTAGTATGTATAAGTTACTCTATGGTTTAGTATGTGCACTAGTGCTGCAATCTGGCGGCAGAACATTGCAGTTATCATCATCAACATCATCTCAGCCATAAGACGTCCACTGCTGAACATAGGCCTCCCCCTTGGACCTCCATTCGTACCGGTTGGAAGCAACCCGCATCCAGCGTCCTCCGGCGACCTTAACAAGGTCGTCTGTCCATCTTGTGGGTGGACGTCCTACGCTGCGCTTGCTAGTCCATGGTCTCCACTCGAGCACTTTTCGACCCCCATCGGCCATCTTCTCTGCGTGCAATGTGGCCCGCCCATTGCCACTTCAGCTTGCTAATCCGGTGGGCTATATCGGTGACTTTAGTTCGTCTACGGATCTCCTAATTTCTGATTCGATCACGCAGAGAAACTCCGAGCATAGCCCTCTCCATAGCTCGTTGAGCGACTTTGAGTTTTGAGATGAGGCCGATAGTGAAAGACCACGTTTCGGAGCCGTAAGTCATCACTGGTAACACACATTGATTAAAGACTTTCGTCTTGAGGCACTGAGGTATGTCGGACGAAAATACATTACGTAGTTTCCCGAACGCTGCCCAACCGAGTTGGATTCGGCGGTTGACCTCTTTCTCGAAGTTGGACCTACCTAATTGGACTACTTGTCCTAGGTAGATGTACGAGTCAACAACTTCGAGTACCGAGTTCCCAACAGAGACTGGGATGGGCACAACGTTGGCATTTGACATAAGTTTCGTCTTGTCCATGTTCATTTTCAAGCCCACCCGTTGTGAAACTCGGTTGAGGTCATCGAGCATCATGCTGAGTTCCTCCATCGACTTTGCCATGACTACGATATCGTTGGCAAACCGAAGGTGAGTGATGTATTCGCCGTTGATGTTGATGCCAAGTCCTTGCCATTCCAGGACCTTGAAGGCGTCTTCCATTACGGCAGTAAACAGTTTCGAAGAGATAACGTCTCCCTGCCTTACGCCTCTTCGCAATGGAATCGCCTTCGTGCTCTACTCCTGTACTCGGACCGACATGGTGGCGTTACTATACAAACACTTCAACACTTCGATGTACCGAAAGTCAATATGGCATCGCTGAAGGACTCAAGCACCGCCCTTGTTTCCACCGAATCGAAGGCTTTCTCATAGTCCACAAACGCTAAGCATAATGACAATCCTCAGCGTATGGATGTGGTCTATGGTGGTTTCTGAGGTCTAGCCTTTTCGGAAACCGGCTTGTTCGGGAGGCTGGAAGTCATCAAGTCTGTGTTCGAGACGGTTCGTGATGACCCTTGAAAACAGCTTATAGACATGGCTCAGAAGCGTGATGGGCCTGTAGTTCTTATCAATAGGCTGTTATCACCTTTTTTGAAAAACAGCACCACCTCGCCTCTATTTTTTGTTTTGCCGTCGGATAAGACGGAATTAAATATCTTCTGGAGGACTTTAAGTACCGGTGTTCCACCCGCTCTCAGAAGCTCTGAAGTGATTCCGTCTTTGCCCGGCGCCTTGTTGTTCTTAAGCTGCTTCAGGGCCATCCTAATCTCGTACAGACTGATGTCCGGGATATCTTCGGTATAATGTCGGGACAGCTTGGCTCTTGGATCTCCTACCAAGCTGTCAACGGGCTTTGCGATCGAAGTGAATAACTGTCCATAGAACCTCTCGATCTCGCCTAAAACCTCCGCTTTGCTCGACGCTATGCTGCCATCTTCCCGTTTCAGCTTTGTCAGCTGGCTTTGCCCAATAGACTTGTCCTTTGCGAACACTTTGGAGCCTTGGTTTCGCTCAATAGTGTCTTTAATACGGTTAGTATTTTGTTAGTAGTTGATTTCGTCCACTGAAGCCAAGTTATCTAGGCAAGCAAAGCTGTAAGAGAGCTCGAGTTGAAAGCTTTCGGGGTTTTGAACATGGGCTCGAGTAGGTCGGAGCGTAGACTTCATCAGGCTGGACCTTTCAAGTTTAATATTTATATTCAGTGAGCCTCTTACGATTCGGTGATCACTACCGGTCTTTATCCTGTTAATCACAGAGACATCACTGAATATCCGTTTCTTGTCGGTCATGATGAAGTCTATCTCGTTTCTCGTGGAACCGTCAGGACTCATCCAGGTCCATTTCCTGTGAGGCGGCTTCTGGAAGAAAGAGTTCATCATGAAGAGTTCCTCTCTCTCCAGAAAGTCGGCCAGCCTCTGACCCCTAGGGTTCCGTTGCCCATACCCAAATTGGCCCACTCTCAACTCATCACCGCTTCTCTTGCCCAACTTTGCGTTGAAGTCCCCCATAACAACAGTAAAGTAGGTTTTAGAAGTATGTATAGCCCTACTTACGTCCTCATACATAGCCTCTACTTCATCATCGGAGTGTGACGAGGTCGGTGCGTATACCTCAATGACCTTCAGCGAATATCTTTTGGATATTCTGAGTATTAGGTATACCACCCTGCTCGACACACTGTCGATGGTTATTATGTTGTTTACGAGGGACTTGTGAACGAGAAACCCGACACCACCTTGGGACTGTTGGTCGCCCTCCCGGTGGTAGAGCAAGTTACCAGACTTCAGGGTTGTCGTGTCCTCCCCCTCTCTACGGACTTACCCTACAATGTCCTAGTGTAACCTGCTCAGTTCCTCTTCCAGCTCGCAGATTTTTTCGTAAGTCCTCATAGTGCGTATGTTGTGTGTTATTTTTATTTTTATTTTACTTTATTAGGTACACTAAACAGACAGCGTACAATATCATGGGTAATACATTTGCACATTATGGCTTAAATCTAGCACGAGATCCAAAACAAGTGTACACAGCATGTTTTACAATTGAGCGGAAATATTACAAACTAATTAACACCATATTATAGCTACAGTGAAAAATATCAGAGAAGAAATAACTATCTAAACATTACAATATAACGAGTAACGAAACTTTACATTATGAAGACTATTAAACATCACTAAAACAAACTTAGAGGATTAAGGCAGATGTCATCAGTTAAGTGGGAGAAGAGGAGAAGAGGACGCCAGCCAAGCACTTCCTAAACCTAGCGATATGAGGGTCAAAAATATCAATATCAGTGCTCCTACCGCGATGATCACCGGCTATTAAATCGTTATATTGGCGGCACATTCTTGTGATTGGATTATAGAATGAAGTGTTGTTTTTGTACACTCTAAGTGCGAAAAGTTTAGTGTTACGACCTCTAAATCTAGGCGCGTTAAAGGTGATAATAGTGCAGTAGAGTCAATTTTTGAGTGTATAATTTTATATAATTTCAAAAAGTCAAACATCTTACGACGAGCCTCTAGTGTGGGGATATTGAACTTGATTAGTCGGCTAGTATACGATCTGTATGTACGTCCCAGTTTAAATCTAAACGCAAGAACTTTCAAAAATTGCTTCTGTACCGCTTCTATAGCCATGCTATGTACAGAGTAATGCGGGGTCCATATAGGGGAACCATACTCCAGTACACTCCTCACCAGGCTGAAAAACAATACAAGCATACTATCTGGGTTCCTGAAGCCCTTGGTTGTTCTGCAGATAAAACCCAACAATTGCCTGCCCCTACTAGCTATATAATCATAGTGCGGCCGAAAACTTAGTTGATCATCAAACAGTATTCCAAGATCCTTGACGACTGATTTCCTGTCAAGACTCTGTCCCGATAGCTCATAGTCATAAATGAGTTTACACTTCTTATTCGAGAATGAGATTACATGACATTTGCTAACATTTAGATACATATGATTTCGATGACACCAGTCTGATATCTGTGTAAGATCTTTTTGTAACATTAAACAGTCGCTAGTATCATTAATAGATTTAAAAATTTTAAGATCGTCTGCATACAGTAAGCAGGGGCATGTTAAACAATCAGCAAGATCGTTTATAAATAGGACAAACAACAACGGGCCCAGGTGAGACCCTTGAGGAACGCCCGAAGTTATGGGGAGCTCAGGAGAAAGGAACCCGTTGATGGCGACTAGCTGACTTCTGTTTTGAAGGTAAGAATGAACCCAGCGAAGAAGGCTACCATGACCATGGTCTACCATGGTCTCGCCAAATAGGCCTCAATCTTGTGACAGAATATTATGATCCTCCTGTTACCAGGGCCACTCGTCGTCGGGGCGGGTAGCCGGGTCTTTGCCGGAGATTCTTAGCACCCCTGACCCCGCTAATGCCCTGACCGCTACCATAGCCAGAGCACCGGGGGTCGCCGGAAATTCGGGGCCGTGGTTTTATTGTGCTCTGCATGATGGGGGGTGAATGCCATAATCGCCATGCTTGGCAGGCGGGTTGGCGATCGCAGTCGAGTACACCGAATTTGAGGGACGCTGCTGCCCGTCCACCGGTGGTCTTGTGGAACTTTTGCAGTAATATTCCCTATTTAGAGAGTGGCCACGCCCGCAACAATATAGAACTGGTCGTCTTCTGCTCTGCATGCAAGATTTACCTACTTACTCGTATACCGAAACAGGCTTTCTGTAAAGTTTATTCATATTATTTTTATTTTGGTCCAACTAATCCCGCTTGGGATAGGAGCGGATAATAATTAATGGTCAGTGCAATGCAGTTGCAGTAGTGCAGTTAGTGAATAGAATCAGGCGTTACTTTGCGGAAATCCATACTAATTAAAACCAAAATATTATTTTGCTAATCCGCGAAAAGATAACGTGCTAGTCAATCAGTGCTAACCCGTTATACTTACTTGCGTATTTTTACATGCAATTAATATTCCCACCCTCCCACCGCAAAAATAAATACGCAAATAAATATAACAAACCACCACCAAAAGAATAAACCTCGACACGTGTTTCACCTCTCTACGAGGCATCCTCAGGAGTTGTTGACGGTCTGACGCCCGGCAACGGAATGACCTGTCTAGAATGGTCGGCCATATGCCATATTTATACCTTGACCACTCCCCCTACCGTGCAAGTGTGAGTGAGATGGAAAAATTCGTAATAACGGCGATGACGCAACATTCAATTGTTCGTTAAGAATCATGCCCCTATTGTTGTACCTAAGTATTTCCAGTTGTTCCAGAACACCCAAACGCAATCCCTTTTCGCAAACATGTAAAATATCAAAAGAATGATTCTCAGATAAAGTGTGACCTGTATCTAATAAGTGCTTTGCAAAATTGGACTTCTCTGGATGGTTATGTCTATATGACGCAACATGCTCTTTATACCTAGTAGTGAAACTACGGCCCGTTTGCCCCACATACACTTTATTGCAATCGTCACAGGTAAGCTTATAAACTCCAGACTTTTTCTCATTCTCGATCTTATCTTTGCCATTGCAAAGCTTTGAGTGCAAAGTATTATTTGTCTTAAAGGCCACAGGAATGTCGTTAGACTTCAAAATTTTGTAAATTGCATCAGACAACTTGCCAACATAAGTTATGCTCGCTTTATATTTTTTAATCGGTTCAGAGGATCGTGCCGCATACAACATAGTGTTGACCATACTATTCCGCTTTTTCCTGATGATACCATCCACAACAGACTTATCGTAACCATTCGAAACTGCTAAGTGATAAATATTATTTAATTCAATCTGATAGTGTTCATCAGAAAGAGGCACAGTCAACATTCTATGCACATAACAATGAAAAGCAGCCAACTTATGCTGCCACGGATGCGTGGAAGAAGCCGGGATAACTGTATCGGTATGTGTAGGCTTACGGTAAATTTTGAACTGATGCCTGTTGTTTACTTTAGTGATTGTTAAATCTAGAAAATTCAAAGAGTTGTCTTGCTCTAGTTCCTTTTTAAACTTAATTTTTGGATGCTTACCATTAATTTCAGCAATAAATGCATCCAGCAGGCCCATACTACCCGTCCAACAAATAATCAAATCATCCACGTATCTAAAATAGTATAATATATTATTGTTGCCCACAATATGCTGGTTCTCAAAATGGTCCATAAAAATATCAGCCATTAAAGGACTTAATGGTGCCAAAAATTAACCAACATGCCAAATAAAGGGGAGTAATGGTTTATAAGTTAAAAAAATATAATTATTTTTAACAAAATTCTATAATTGTTGCAAAATTGTTGTTATTATCGAAATTGACAGCAAATTAACATCGTTAACAAAAATAATCAAACATAACTTAATATTTAAATTTGGAAACAAGTAATGTCATCCACCAATGAATGTGGTCCAAAAAATGGTCAACCCTAGGAGTAGGCGAAATTTGGCAACAAGATGGACGCAAAGTACCCTCACCAATGTTTTATCCAATTGTGACTTCTAAACGTAAGCTAGCCATTAAATAATAGTTTCATATGAAAAAGAAATAGTTATAGGATATAATCATGTAAAAAGTTTATCATTACCGGGTCCAAATCCCCGTTTAAAACTGAAGTTAAAACACTGGTTCCAAAAAACGTGTGGTCAGTGTCACGAAAAACCTCACTAAAGGTCAACTGTGTGAAATTAGCCGCAGATTGTTCGAAGAATGTTGACACCCGTAAGAAATACTTTGTATTTAGCAGTTTTATGTAAGGCTTACATTAGAAACATTTTGTTAATGGCAACTTATGTCAAACTAGACGAAAATAGGTAGCGCAGGCAAAGATACGAAACTCTACGGTAGTTATAGTAAATAATATACTACGCATCTTTCGGCCACACTGGATCACAAACGTTCTTCATATAAAAAGTTAATATTAAATAACAATATAACTTTTGTATGTTTGAAATCTGAGCCAAGCCTTAAACTTAAAATTAAAAGCGTCAACACACGATTAAGTTCGAAGGAAATAAAGAAAGCTGTCCATAAGTTGTTTGGGGTATTACTTAATGGTATTGACCAATATTGTAACTCTATTTTGATATCTTGGTTTGGCCAATGGCACCAATTCAAGGCCTATTGACTTCCTTGGAATGACGTGACCCTTCATAATTGTACATGTGTGCTCCGTTCCTAGAGGAAGATTGCCAGTAATTACCATAAAAATATTTTACTACAGCAACATTGCTAGAACTGGCTTTGTCTATACGATTTCTAGGAACAAATCCAATTATTTTATCAAATATATTTTGATTAGTATTTTATGAAGTAGTCGAAGTCATATGTAAATTATTATCTATTTCAGTTTGTCTTTGTCTATGTTCATAAAATCTATGAAGGGTAGACGTGCCTCTACCCTCCATGATAAAATTAAAAAAAATCTTTGTCAATAGGCCTCTTTGATAGGCCTTGATTTGGGTCTGGCCGGTAAGAACATAGGCAAGACAAAAGTCTGTAATGTCAATGCTGTCATTAAAGTCATTTAACGCAAAAATATCAGTTTTCATATAAAACGATTTATTCACTTGAAATATATTTATTTACCTATTAATTTTAAAATAAAAACTATTCATATGTACGAGCAACATATCTAAATACGTCTTCGCACAGACTTAGTTAAATTTAAACCGCTGTAGTAAACCAGAAACAGCGATAATTTCAAGGTAAGAAATACATATATTAATCTTTAAATAAAAATGAGCGTACTAATTGCCAAATTCAAATATAATAATTTAATCTAATTATCCCCGTAAGTCCCGCGGACGCTATATCGCGTCCGAAATTTTAATCAAAATTCATCATAGATGTAAAACCTCACAATGTTTAAGCTGGTAAATTTAGACCCGGTAGCAATTAGCGACGTTAGTAATTAGGCAGTTAGATTATATTGTTTAATTTGTGACTGTTTTGTTTTAGAGAGGGAATCAGCAGATGGCTTGAGCGTGAGATAACACTATAATCCTGGGCCGTCATATGATTTCTTGGAAAAAGCTCAAAGGGCACGTATCTGCCGCATATCCAGACTAGTACCCCGGTGACCAAGAACGCTGCGCGGAGTTGTGAAGCAGAAAATGTCCGATAACCGGATAGATGTAATAACAACTTGTAACCATTTGCCATATCAATGTATGTATTCATATGTATTGCTCCTAACATATATACAGTAATCCTAATAGGAATGAAAATATTTATATCTTAATATACTTTTTTGTTACCTTTTATATTTGACGAATTTCTAAATATAGTACCTAATCATTACCTTTTAACGTATTTTTTAATTTATTTGTGATATGCTAATTTAAGAGCGCATCAACGTGCACATTAGCGCCGCTGCTAAATAATCGTGATTATTTAAATTTAATTCGTAAAAACTAGTGCCTACGTCAAATCATGGGATTAGTTGTCAAGCGGACCCCAGGCTCCCATGAGCCGTGGCAAAATGCCGGGATAACGCGAGGAAGAAGGAAGAAGGAGGAATGACAGGTATTTAAAAAAGGGGGCCGCTACGGACTGTATTGTGTATTTAAGTATCTTTTGAATACATCAAACTACTTTTTATGTTACTGGATTCGTCAATCTACGCGTCCAAAGTTAAAACGGCCGTTTTTGTTTCGAGCTCATAGATCGGCGAATCCAGCAACATAAAAACTAGTTTGGTGTATTCAAAAGGTACTTAAATACACAATACAGTCAGTAGCGGCCCACTTTTTGAAATACCTGTCGCTAAATTTAAATAATCACGATTATTTAGCAGTGGCGCTAGTGTGCACGTTGATGGGCTCTTAAAAACCTGACCCCAACAAAAAAGAAAAAATACAAAAAGAAATTCCCTCTCCGGGATTCGAACCCAGGACCATTAGCTTCCTGAACAGGCGGGTATTACTGCCAATACCCGCTAGGCTAAACGGGTTGTCAATTCTAATTACAATGGTATCCCACCAGAGCGCTAGTAGTATAAACGAACTTTTGAAAGGGACATTTTTTTGTATGGAGTTATCGTTCTTCTCCTAGTGAGTATTATATTCTTTGCACCAATTTCAAACATCAGTTGCAAGAACATACCTACTTAAATACCCATGGTTTGAGAGCCGGCCGCAAAATTTCGTACCAACTTGATACCGCTATGAAATGCAATGGTTTCCCATAAAAGTGATGTCAGCTCTTCTACCACTTAGAAATAATATTTTATTTTACGAGTATCCTTACCGAACTCGATTTTGTTTTGTTTAAGGTTTAATTTTTCCATATTTAGTTATATTATAAGCCTTGTTATAAGGGGCACAGTATTCCGCAGGACTTCATTCATGCCTGGCCAAAACAATCACGTTACTAAAAAGTAACGCGTTCCGTTCTGGTCTTCATCAGCAGTTCCATTTCATCAAATGACACCTTTTTGAACGCCAATACTTGATGAAAATACGAAAATCGCTATATGTAGCCCTAGGAACCAATATGGAACTATAGACTTGTAAACAAAATAATAATTTTCCAAATCGGTTCTGAAATGACGGAGTTCTTTCTGAGGTAACATACATACAAAATAAACGGTCGAATTGATAATCTCCTTTTCTAGAAGTCTGATAAAAGTTATCATTCGATTGATCATGTCACCACAAACCTATGGACGCCCTAAATTTATTTAAGTAGGATTTGTCGCCATTCCGCGGAGCTAGAGATGGGTGACTGGGGTGGGCCCCAACTACCTAGGACCGGAGGTAGTTTAATATATGCAAAGAGAATAGATAGTATAGAGGGCTATTGCCAAAGTAAATTTATTAGTCACGGTACATTTACTGCCATCTATCGACACACGATTAAAACTTAAAATAAAATTGAAAATGTATAAATTAATCAAAATATGTATATGGATAAATGATTTTTAATTTTTATTGTTCCATACTGACCCATGTTTTTTCACTGATATGTGTTAAAATTGTTAAATATCAAACGGTGTCGTCGACGCCATCTAGCCGAGAATAGGCCAAAAGGTATGACGCCATCTATTCGAGAATGACTTTTTCTTGATTTCCGAGGCACGTTTTTTTCTTAGACTTTATTTATCTTATACGGAGTTACACATATCTTTGATATAAGTAAATAATTTAATTTGTTCCGTAGCCTCACCAGCCCATAACGCATAATATTAAAGCTGTATTTTCGCGCAAAGTCCAAAACCAAACTGGATTTTCGATGGCTGTTACAGCTGTTTTGAGTGGTTGTCTGGTAGAGAAGAGTTGTACAGTCACCTGCAATATGTGCCTCTTCGAAGCCCGCATACATATGTGACACGCTCTTATGGCTCTACAAACAAGATCGTGTCAGATATTTTTGCGGCCTTCGTCGTGTCACATATTATTGCAGGTGACTGTACTCCTGTAAATGTTTGTAAATAGTTGAGTGAAAGTATGAACTCTGGATATTAGAGAATATTATAATCTGGATATAATTTGCAAGACATGCGGCTACATCAAGTTTAATTTAGTATGTACGACATTAACTCCCTCAAGTATATAGGTACTATAACTAACTAAGCAATGTTCTTATCACTATCATTATTAATAAACTCTACATTTCATAATGAGACAAAAAGTATTTGATGCATACAAAATATGTGTCTTATTTTTTTATTCGATCCAGCCGCGCTAGCACATGATTGGCGCGACAGTATCTCGCGGCGAGATATACTACCCGTCTTTTTCTAACTATGTTACTAAAAGAGGGACGGGTAGTCTATCTCGCCGCGAAATACTGTCGCGCCTATCATGTGCTTGGCCTACTGGGTTACTTACTGGGATACATTCTGCTAGTCAATTACATTCTCATAGTACCTATTTTGGCGGAGATTTAAGGCTATTAGATATACACGGTGTTTTTTTTAAACTCCGTTAATTTCGGGGTATGGCTAATAAGTAGGTACAGTCAGCCGCAGAAGTTGCTAAGCGGCCGAGGTGTTCAGAATTACTTTGACACGCTCTAATTCTCTTAACAATAAAGTCGCGTTAAGATCATTTTGAACACCTGGCTCGCTTAGCAACTTCTGCTGCTGACTGTACCATCGCCCACACCACTGTTAACTGTCCATCGGTGGACCTTGTGCCTTTGGTAATAAGGTCCACCGATTACAGTTAACAATGTTGCTGTTTGTACCTACATTTAAAGAAACTGAATGGCATAGTTAAGTTTTTTTTCGTATTATGTAATTAATAGCATTGTTGTAACACGGGCATTATGTTTAAATCCACCAAACAATTGAAAACTATTACATATCAATGACATTTTGGATATCGATCGACCAAGAGTACTTGCGTTTAGTAGCAAAATATGTATAAACTAAACACTAATCAATATTTAAACAGGCTCTACGGCAAGTGTACACGCTCGTAATAGGGGCCTTATCAGATAAAAAAATAATCCTTGATTATCTCCAAAATGGATTTTATTAGAATACCGGTTTCAATGATAAAGTTACTTAATCAGGAATGCACCCTTGAAATTAACGGACTTTAAAAACAAACACCTTGTCTTGTATAGAGTTAAATCAAGCGATTTTGATTGAAGTGTTATTTTAAACTATGAAATTATGACGTATTAAAAATAACACTTGCACAGTCTATAAGTACCTACTACAAAACCGCTGCCAACTTAGCTAGGTGCAACTTTACAACTGCACAAAAAAACGTTTAAAAACAATACATCAAAATCTCAGCAAGTTATGCGAGTGTCCCAGTACCGAGTCTACCTACATAATAAATATATTTATGTTAGTTAAAGTCTATAGATAGTCACCTTATTTTTTATGTAATAAAATTTGTTACTAAAACTAGATTCACAATAATTTATATACAATACATCATGTAGGTACATGCATAATCTATTTGAACAATGTGACCTAATAGGTATTATGATCCAAAAATACATACTTTTTAAAATATTTTTTATTTATGACAACCATATACCAAACATATACAGTATATATGTATAATATTAACCCTACATTTAACGAAACTTTAATAGTAACCATTATACTTATCGATAGAGGCACCACTACGACTACATAATATAAACAACTCGTCATTTCCAGACCCTTATTTCGTGACTTTTTGAATTGATATTACCTCCGAGTACTTAGTTGATTCATTTATTGAGAGAAAATGTACCTGTATGTACTTACTTGTACCTATATCTACCTACGTATGGAGTTTGAACAATTTATTTTATTTCTACTTATTGATATTTACCATAATCTTTGCACCGCTCAGCCGTGATTATAGGTACCTACACTGTTATATATATGATATTCACATCTGCACATGATCATATATATAAAGTATATTGCTTAGGCTGTACAGATAGTGTTTAGTCATTGAGCCTAAAACAAGTCTTTGCCATTTTATAAAGTTCCAATGTACAATTAAATATTTAAGTTTTCTAAGTGTAGAATCTGGACTACATTAACAACACGTGCCAAAAGGACCTGCAATATTGTCAAGCTTGACTTATTGTAGCTATACCTACCTAGCTATAGTAGCTATTAACTATAAATGAAAGGGGTCCAGGTCCAGATACTCATGGCAAGAAGAGATCAGATGACTTGATGAATTTGGCATTCGAAATTATTAAAGTTTAAGTGACTTTCATAACGAAGATCATGCAGCTATAATTTTACCTTGATGGTACTTCGCAATATTTGGCCAATAATGGGCTGTCCATAAATTACGTCATCGATTTTTGACGATTTTTGACCCCCCCCCCTACAATCATCCGAAAATCATGCTTCGAATGACCCCGTTTCCTCCTACGTTATGCTACCATCATCCGATGTCCAGACCCCCCCTCCCCCCCTAATTTGAAATGACGTAATTTATGAATAGCCCCATAGTGAAAACAATTTAAAACTTAGTGTCGGTAAATAGCGGAAAAATTTAAACGTATCTTAGACGGGTTATTACTTAAGCCCCATTTAGACGGATAAAGAACTTGCATGCGATTTTCGTTACATTGCGCTATTTTGTCAATCGACTGAATTCATTGTACTCTGTAGGTAGTTATCAATGTATCAAATAGGTACCTATTGCATGGATGTTCTCGCACCGTGCAAATAAAGCTTTATGCTTTCAGAAAAAAAACGAAATAATAATAGCGAATCAAACAGCTATTATATGTCGGTTATTTGTTTGCGTTTCGGTGTTAGATAATAAGAATGTAAATATTAGACCTCGTAGTGGTATCTCGTAATGGAAAATAACATAGGTGTAGATGTACCTACAGTCAGCAAAGCTATTAGCAAATAGGTTTGCTTGCTGTACATACAGCGTTGATCAGTCTCAAGGTCGAGATCGAATTTGAAATCATACTAATCCTAAAGTATTCTTTCTATTGCACCTCAGGTTTTTAAAGCCAACTAGGCGCCTATTCTAATATATTATTTTTCTTAAAATATCAAGTAGGTAGGTACTTATGTAATTAATTTGTCTACATTTAACTTCTTAAGTCTGGTCAATAAAATCAAAGTAACTACCTATCTACCTAGTTATTTACATTTTTGTGCCTATTGCAAGGTGACTAAACATAAAAAGGTAGATAGGTAGTACGTACTTGACTGTCGCGCCATCACGTAGGTATAATAGTGGTAAGTATGTTACACAGGAAAACCAGTTCTAACATTTACTTCATTGCGCGAAAAGCGGTAGGTATATATAATAAAACGAATTTTCGTAAATAACACACGGTTGGTGTGCGTGTCGTATGTTCCACCTTATGAATTTCGGTTACAAACCAATTATTTATTGACATTTGTGACCAAAGGTTTGTGAGGTATAAAATTATTTCAGCACTAATAATAGGTAGCTTACGTTATATAAGCTTTGTCATAAGGAGCTTGTAAGTTTTACAAGTAGGTACATAACTATATAAGTATCATATGAAGTTCTGTTTTAGATGCCTATATTTTTTTTCTTCAAATTTCTAGTCTTAAAGCCACTCACAACTTTATTCTTATTTTAGTACATACCTACATAGTTAAAAATTAAAGTCAGAGGGTAGGTAATTTATCAAGTATACAGGGTGTGGCCTGTAATAAGAGCAAAAAATCAAACTGGAGATTCCTTGGAGTAGGTACCTACCCAAAGTTACCACCAAGTGGTCCCGATGGTTCAAAATTCTTAATTTAGGAGAAATTTTAATTTAAAGTCAAGTTTAGCAAGCAATGGATTTTCACATTGCGTTACGGTCGCTTATCTGGCGTAACGTAAGATGTCATGGTACCGGGACGTCTTGGTACGCGCCTTTTAGTACAATTAATTTTAAAAATGAATACAGAGAAAAGTAGCTCTTATTATTAGGAAATCAGAACTCATTCAATGTGCAATGACACGTTATGTTTTGTTGACAAACTCAAAAAAACTTTTTTTTCTATGTAATGGAAACAGTTTTTAAAATAATTTAATTTCGTAATAAAAACCTCCATAAAACACTTAACTTCATTACCTACCTATTTGAAAAATGCTTTGAACTTTGTCAATATTGACAACTGTCAAGCGAATGCACAACAATTATTTATGTAATCCAATCTTATTTATGATTGAATTACATGATTGAACGGTGGAGCCAGAAGACGTTCAAACCAAGCTGTTGCACCGCAAACGATTTCCCGATAGGAGGCATACTGACAGTGACATCGTCAACGTTGAACGTAGTGCCACGTTTGCGGGACAACGAGCCTGCCTGTGCCCGGGGCCCGGGACGGCGGTGCAGCCTATCAGCCAGCGTGCAGGCGGTGATATTCGAGTCAGTTGCTGGCGGTATACCAGAGAATACTCCGCAATTTTGGACAACTACCAGTACCAATAAATCAAAACTATGTGTATTCTATTGATCTGACCCAGAAGTCGATTAGAGGAGAAAAAGTACCTCATACATAATGAAGTCATTTGATAAAATAAGGATACTTAATGATACATCACATCGAAAAAAGAAAAAGCACAAAAGCAATCTATCGGGCAAGATTATGAATGGAAACTGAAAAGTGTTATTCTTATAAATTTGTTAGATGTGTTAATGTAAGTACTTGTGTTATGTAGTTGTTTATGATTAATAAACGCAGTAACTATACGTGTTTGTTCATTATTTTTTTCTTGGTGATGTAATTATTTACATGAAGCGAAAGATGTAGAGGGATATGCTTAGTAGGGTGGGTCACTTGTGTATGGAGAAAAAAAAAGTATTAGTTATCCTTCGGGCACAGTTACAAAAAGTTGCGTAATAATGCCAATATACAGTATTTTAAATTATTCTGTAATCGGAATTCATTTTCTGCCTCCGGATCCATTTCAAAGTTTTCGTATAAATATTATTATATTTTGTATGGTCTGCGGAGTATATTTATGTATCGTCTCTTTATTCAAACTTTAGCTAAAAAGCTTATACCATTATTAGCTCGAAATAGCATGGTAAAGGTTTAGAGCCAATAAATAAATAAAAAAATACTCAAAAAGAAACATTTTTTTTTCATAATGTCCATACATTTAACAAAAACTTTGACTACAATCCGGAGGCAGTAAAATTAAAGCTAAAAATAAAATAAAAATACGTGCAATAATTAATTACCAAATGGCACCTTTTTTTAATTGTGCCCCCTATTAAATTAAAAAAAAGGAAAAATGACCCACCCTAATGCTTAGCCCAATTTCCATCGATGGGCAACTAATCACTATGTGCGATCAGTACAAGTATCTGGGTAGTATGATGCACCATTCTGGGAATGTGGATGCAACATTCAACACCGAATAGCCGCAGCTTGGCTAAAATGGCGAGAAGTGACTGGTGTTACGTGTGACAGAAGAGTGCCGGTCAAACTCAAGGAGGGTCTGGTATACAAAAGTATACTAAGGCCGGTTCTTATGTATGGCAGCGAGACGTGGGCATCGACTCAAAGACACGTAAGTCGCCGAGATGAAGATGCTGAGGTGGATGTGCGGCGTTACCAGGCGTGACAGAATCCATAACGAGTACGTACAAGGAAGCGTAGGCGTGCGCGACATCGCCGATAAAATGCAGGAGAGCAGGCTGCGATGGTATGGTCACGTAAAAAGAAGGCCTTCTGACTACGTAGGAAATTTGGCACAACAACAACTTTCCATTACAGGTCGAAGATCTAGTAGGGCAGACCCAGAACAAGATGGAAGGATGTAGTGCTAAAGGACATGAGTGACTGCAAGTTATCCGAGCACGATGTCGTGGACAGGGCGAAGCGGAGAAGCGGTTAAGCAGGAGAGCTGACCCCACCACCATGTGAGAATAAATAGCTAGGAAGAGAGAGATAGACGTAGCTACGACCTGGTCAAAGTGATCTTTGTATGAGAAATAAAGCTTTCCATTTCAAAAACTTCTTGGAAACTTTCACTTTCCACAACTTCCACATCTGTAGGTACTGTACATGGCTCTAAAGCGACCAACTAACCAAATTGGTTGGCCGTTCTTTAGTGTTATCGAAGGTACTTTATCACGGAAAAGAACAGAAGGCCGAGCTAAGATGCCAATCGTTTGCGCTTGTAGCGAACGAAACGGTTATCTCTCTCTATCAGACGTCGATATTAGTGCGACAGCGAGAGAGAGAGAGAGAGAGAGAGACATTAGCGTGTCGTTCACTACGGCGCAAACGATTGGCATCTTGGCTAAGCACCCTGTACATATTTAGTACTTTGCTACAACAAGTACGTTGCGTTTTATTATAAGTAAAGTTCATAATACTTCTTTTCATTACGCACAGACTCTACCACTATTTTCTGGAGTGCGTCGCCTTTCAAAAAGTTCATAATTATTGTATTAAACCTTCACAGTCACAAGACATAAACCACGCATTGCAAATTTTTTAGGGATTGTTTACTCTATTCCTACATACATCACAATGTACGTCAAGTTGCAAAATCAAAATAAAGCAAAATACAAATAATAAAATTTATTAGGAATTAATCAGTTATGCACGTGAAATATGTAACATGATATTAACGAAACAAGAGTAAATGTTAACCGAGCTTTATTTTCAACTCAGAGCTACGAATGTGGGTGCACCAAATTGATTCTGATTGTGACCGTACGCCGTGTACATACAGCCAGATGAATTAGCTGTGAAATTCTTCGTTCGTTTTGAGACTTTTGAGAAGGCCCTACACCTAGTATTGCACATGTCGATGTCGTGTCGGAGCGGAGTCAAACGGAGAACAGGTTGTACCGTCGTTCGTAGTCGTTGTCGTTGAAAGGAAACATTCTCACAAAATTTTAAAAGTGCAAGTTATCTCGTGAATCGTGAAGTTATCCAGTAAGATTGGCATAATTATTATCAGTGATTTTATAAAAGTGCGCATTTTTTGTTGGAACTGCTTAATAAACAGCTCAAGTTACTTTATAGCATCTCATTTCGCCCTTTTGCCCGTAAGGTCCATTTGATAAGAAAACTGTTAAGTAATGTTGAAAGATGTGACTATTTAATTAGAATTGCATATGCTTATAAAGCAATATTGATGTATTTAATAAGTTTTTCAATATTATTGAAAACGATCGTAAACGTCAATGTCAAGTATTCCGACTGGACACATAATGTCTGCAGTACATTGCTGGGTCGATTAATTTTGTTAGAAAATAATCAAAGATTTTTTTTCATTTTAATTAATTGAAACTATTTGGTCTTAATTCCTAACTAGTTAAAGGGTGTGTACTTTAATTTTTTGCTCTTATTACAGGCTACACCCTGTATAAACAATTTAAATGGCCAAATGCGCGCCGGAATATATTTTTAGTTTTTGAACGATCAAATATCAAATGTTCGTGTCGGTGGATAGGACTTGATTATGCTCTTCGTGGCCGGTTTTTAGGGTTCCTTACCCAAAGGGTAAAAATAAACTCAAAAAAAAAATGCTAGAAATAATAGGTACACTATTTTCTTTGGGCAGTCGTGTAAAAACGGACCCTATTACTAAGACACCAATGTCGGTCTGTCTGTCTGTCACCAGGCTATATCTCATGAACCGTGATAGCTAGACAGTTGAAATTTTCACAGATGATGTATTTCTGTTACCGCTATAACAACAAATACTAAAAAGTACGGAACCCTCGGTGGGCGAGTCCGACTCGCACTTGTCCGGTTTTTATTAAATAGTATCTTTAAATGTAGTATGATAATGCTGATTGTAGTCTGTTACAAATTACCTACACACGTTGTGAGCGGAATTTAGACTGAAAGAAAATAAAAGTAGGTAATGCTTGAGTACCTACCTAATTTTAATTTTTCACATATCTTTGCCTCAGGGTGGTATTGACACTGTCCAATTTCTTTGTCCAATATGTATTTTGTCTCACAATTTGCTTAATAAGAGAGTGAATCGTAATAACATTAGACCAAGATATTGGACAGGTGGAATACCACCCTTAGACACTACGCTCACCGTATGCCCCCTCCCCTAAATGCTAATATACTCGTAATGTGAAGTCGTTCATTCGGATGGTGATCGATGTTCAACCCTGTAATTGCGTGACCGAGGCGGTGCCTTGTCCGGCGGGCGGCGAGGCGGCGGCGGCGGGCGCGGCGGCCTCGGCGCGTTCGGCGTCGCCTGCCTCGTCGTCCTCACTCTTGGGGATGTCGAAGATCTCGGAGAAGAGCGCGGGCAGCACGAGGCGCGGCCAGTGCGCGCGGCACCACGCCAGCAGCTCGTGGTGGCGCAGCCCTAGTGCCTGCACGTCGCGCGTGGCCGCGCCCAGCGCCTCGGCTCGCGCGCTGCCCCCGACTGATCCCGTCACCTGCGACAACCATGCGATACATTCAGTGTGTTTACTATACACGTCGCTCGTACACTCTGCAACATATGCTGTGCTGCAGCATAATAAAGCGTTATTATTCTAAGATCCAGATAAGTCATTTATGGTATTTTGTTAAAATACAACAGCCCCGCTTGTAGTATTGACTCCGCGTCGAGCAGGCTAGTTAGAATACCTTTAGAACTTCCTTTGCTCGAGAAAAATTATGAATGGCCACTTAAAGGACCAGCATGTGTTCGAGGAAACTTTATATACCTATAGTTCGTTTTTTTTTAGCATTAGAAAGAACTTCGCAGAAGTAAGCCTGTGGTTCCAAATCCGGCACTTTTAGCGGTAATAATTTGAAGTAAATTATAATTATGTATTGACCATGCTACATTAGATAATTCAATAATTATTAACAATTAAAGAGCCTGATAAAAACTGCACGCTTGCTTCTGTGGAGTTCTTTCTAATGCTAAAAAAAAACGAACTATATATATATATATATATATATATATATATATATATATATATATATATATATACATGGTAAGACGCAGGCGACGCAGTTCACGCAGCGCTGCATGAACTGCGTCGACTGCGTCTCAGCATACGCTTAGCCTTACGGTGTGGTGTAGAGCGTCGGCGAGCGCGCGGTGCAGCGCGCTGACACGCTCGGGCTCGCTGAGGCCGGCGCGCGCGGGGTTGAGCAGCAGCGCGCCCGTGAACAGCGCCAGCTCCTCCTCCGTCAGCTGCACCGCCGACACGTCACGCACGTAGCGCAGCGCCCCCGTCGAGAAGGCCACCTTACAACATTTACATAAAATAAGATAGTCTATACAATTACACTAGTAACCTATACAATTATAATATCACTTTTTATTAGTGATAAGACCGCCTGTTGTTTACCTATGCTTGTATTTCTGTTTTCTTTTTAACCGACTTCCAAATCTAAAAGGAGGAGGTTATCAATTCGGTTGTATGTTTATTTATTTTTTATTTTTTATGTTTGTTACTCCATATCTCCGTCATTACTAGACCGATTTTGAAAATTCTTTTTTTGATTGTATGTATATGCATACAGGTTGGTCCCGTTTTTGTCAAAATCCAGTTCTGATGATGAGATCCATGAGGAATCGAGGGAACTCCTCAAATCTTAAAGGCATACATATAGTGATTTTTGTGTTTTTATCAACAAATCAAGCATATACATTCAAAAACGTGACATTTGATGAAGTGGAACAGCTGATTATGATCATAATGGAACTCTTCAAGGACGCATAGTTCACGCTTGGCGATTTTTCCTCTTCGTTATGTTTGTTAAGCAAGTTAGGTTTTTAAGCCATATTTATGTCAAGCTCAATCAAGTTCTGAATATGGGATCCATGAGGAATCGAGGGAACTCCTCAAATCTTAAAGGCATATATGTACGTATAGAATTTTCTGTATTTTCATCATAAAATAAAGCATTAACATTAAAAACTGTCGCATTTGATGAAGTGGAACTGCTGATGATGATCAGAACAGAACTCTTCAACGACGCATAGAACACGTTTGGTGATTTCGAATTTCGATTTGGACTTGGACTGGGACCCGCACTCGGATCCAGATCCGGACTCGTACCCGGATCCGGTTCGGACCCGGACCCGGACCTGGACTCGGACTCGGACCTGGACTCGGACCCGGACTCGGACTCAGACCCCCGGACCTTGACCCGGAAAACCACTATGATACCTAAAGTAAATAAACCACTATGATTACCTACCATAAAATGTAGGTATAAAGTATGATGATGCCAAACCCCTCCCGCTCAAACCCCCGTACACCGCACCGCATGCGCCGTTAAGTGGGTTAGGTTAGGTTATTTGAACTGCGATCCTCACAGAACCGAACAAAAGTGGGTTAGGTTATGTTAGAACTGCGAGCAGTGGCGTAGCTAGGGGGGGGCGGCCCGCATCCAGGTATCCAGGGTATAAAAAAAAACAAAAATTTGATACAATTCTAGCGATTGACAGGGCAAGCTATGATGGCGCCATCTGCTAAAAACTTCCACCGGCCAATCCCGTTGACAAAAAAAAAGTTAAATTTTATTTTTTGGTGACAGTGTTAAACACGTACAAGAAATCGAAAAGCAAATTTTTTGGGCGAAATTGGCGTAAATTCTTTCACTTTAGTTTTCTTATTTTGGCCTCAGAAATGTTTGGTTAAAATCTCTCGGGTTCCTCGTGGCCCGTGGGTACCTGGTATGTAACAATAATATGTTGGCGCCTCGTAGGTTTTTTTTTATTCAGAAAGGTTTTTTTTATTATGTGATTATTTCTGTAATTGAGAAACTATGTCACTGTTTTTAATTGGGTGACTCCGAACCACTCTAGACTATTTGAAATTCATTGTGAATTGGAATTTTACAGAATCTTTTACAAATCTCGCACTCGGCAAAAAAAGTTTTTAATTTTTTTAAATAAAAAATTTTTTGTATATCTCTCACGGGACAATGATGACTTGGACCTTTAGGAGGCGTGCGCGGAGCCCAGGCCAACACATAGATGCCCTTGTGATACTTATGAAATGTGGGTTACACCGAGCGGATGCTGTCCTTGCCCGTGTCATATTAGAACGCGCGCAGAGGCAGCACCCGCCAGGGGTGGACTATTGAGAGTTCATGGAATCTAAAATGAAAGCAATAGAGTATACTTGTGAGCTATGCAATATTTAACATAAATTACTATTACTTTTTTAAATAATTATATTTAAAAATTTTGATTGAATTTTGGGGTGACACCCACAATTTCCGCCCCGGGTGCCACCCATTCTAGCTACGCCACTGACTGCGAGCCATACAGAAACGAAATGCTACTAGAAAAGTGGGTGGTTTTACCTCATTTTCTACATAGCGCACCATCTACAATAATCGTTCAGCGGGCCCCATAGACGTCGGTTTTTTTTTCTTAAATTATGTATTGTCTTCTTTTGTTGAGGTGTGCAATAAAGACTAGGTATTTGTATTGTATTGTATAATTTTATTGTCAATTATACTAATGGCTCTGTAAGCTGCAGACCTTACTAATCCCCATGGGTAGGTACACAAAAGCTGACTCCATTTATTGGGTTATTCCCACTAGTTACCACCAAGTTCTTACCAGTGGTAACTACTGGGAATTTTTTTCCCACCTTTTACCACTGGTAACTACTGGGAAAAAAAGTGCCACTAATTACCACCAACTCGGCTTGGTGGAATAAAAATTCCCGGTAGGCACCACCAAGCCGAGTTGGTGGTAATTAGTGGGTATTTTTTTTCCCAGTAGTTACCACTGGTAAAAGGTGGGATTTTTTTTTCTTACTAGTTACCACCAAAATATTGTTAGAATTCAATACTAATAAAAACAGTATAGTATAAATGTAGCGTGCTGTAATGAATAATTATGTGTCAGTTAGTTATTCAGTAAACTGCTTTAAAAGTGTTAAAAAATATTAAAACAGTTTTACCGGTATAAGTGTAAAAACTAAAATAGCTCTTCTATTATGTAGTTACCACCAAGCCGAGTTGGTGGTAACTAGTGGGATTTTTTTTCCCAGTAGTTACCAGTGGTAAAAGGTGGGAAAATAATTCCCAGTAGTTACCACTGGTAAGAACTTGGTGGTAATTAGTGGGAATAACCCCATTTATTTTATCGATATTGCTCACAAAATTTCGAAGTTAGATACGTAGGTATACGCCTAACTTCTTATGATTCAACAATTATTTCTTAAAATCAGAATGAATTACATACGTCATATACTATATCCAGTTGGCTCTGAGTAATGGTAGTGCCATCATCGAACACGATACAATCTGGGGTCGACAACCGGGTCACCCTCGACAGCCACACCTCGAAGAACCCCAGCTGAAACATTATACATCTTATTAGGGTCTACTACATGCCTACGCCAGCACAAAACTGAACCTACCTACTGTTAAGTTATAGGTGAGATCTTGCTAATTAAGCATTAAGCATGTGTGGTTTCTTAAATTATTCTTTCTGCTTCCCTACAATAGAACTATAGTTAAGCTGGAAAAAGCTCGGCCCCCCGGATATTTTGGGCTCTTAACCAGGGTTTTCCGAAATCCTAGTCTGATGATATGCAGCTTTTTAGGGTTCCGTACCAAAAGGTACAAAAGGAACCCAGTGGGGGGGGGGGGGGGTGTAAGGTATTTCATCTGTCCAATATCTTTGTGATACGACAGGGGTGAGTGGAATAAACGAGTGGAGGCCTTTGCCCAGCAATGGGACATAAAAAAACATAATAAGGTAACGGCTGAGAGGAAGTAGTACTGAGAGGTAGTTACCTTGATTAGGATGAGCTGGTCGTCCTGTGGCAGCGTATGGAAGCCGGGCAGGCGCTTGGCGAACTCGACGACCTGCTGGACGGCGGGCGTCATGCGCAGCGCCACGTGTTGCCACAGCGCGGCGCGCGCGTCCGTCGCGCGGTCCGTCGTCGACGACGCCGCCTCCTCGCCGCCACTGCCTGCCCCAACATATTCCGACCATCACCCATCATTCAATTGTCAACATCAAGAGTCTCCAAACTTTTTGACCAGAGGGCTCTGCGCGTAAAATGAAAGCTTGGATTTAATGCAACTTTAAATGCAAACTTCTCTTGCGCAGAACCTGGGCTATAACCGCGAAAATCTTTCTCTGTTAAGTTAGGTAAGGTGCTCGACATGCCAATGCCCAATAGATGACACCCTGCTGTCACCTCTATGGGCAATGACTTTTCAGTTTCAAGATGACATGTACTGGGACCACGTCGAGCACCAGTATTACCACCTTACTCTAATTACGCCTTCATTGGAGTAAAAGAGAGGTACCCGCAATTTGCGAATTTCGGATTTCGCGGTAGGCCCCTTGGCCGTACTTTGGAGAAACTTGCCTTAAGGCTAAATCACGATGCTAAATACTTATTCTGTGATTTAGGCGAAATACCAAGTTCCCAATAAAATACCTAGTTTCAAAATGCAGTAATATTGTTTCTTTAGTTTTGTTACTTTTGTTTGATCATTGAATAAACATCATATCAGACATTAAATATCTTGGTCGGGCATTGTGTCAAAATAATACATTTTTTTCGGAGACATTTAATTTACCGTTTATTGTTGGTCTTTGGTAGGTAGGTAGGTTTATTATGCGAGTTATGCTCTTACTCGTACTAGTTCTATTTAGTTATTTAAAAGTGCAATAAGTATTAAAAACAACAATAACTAAATGCACAAGTATTTTAAGCATTGGTAGCAACATTTTGCCAAGTGCACCATACAAACGTTAAATTTTTTGAGTCTTATATGTACACACAATCACAATATAATCAAAAATGTCTACCTACTCTATTCTCTAATGTTATAATACCAGTAGAGTTACGTTTTTGAATGTTAAGCACATAATATAATGATACTTATATCTATTAAGTAGTTTTAACACCCCTTAAGACGAAAGTGGTGGACCCGCGCGAAATCGCTTTTCATACTAAACGTACTTAGTCCTCATTTTACTCACTGCATATTAATATTATAGATAATATTTAGACACAATTTGTTGTATATCAACCACAGCTATGCCCCTTCGTTTGATTTTTATTCGAATTATTAATTATTACAAGAGTTAGTAGTATTTTAAAATTTGTATGAAACCTGTTTTTCGCTCCTAATTTCTACAATAAACAAAAAATCGAAATAAGTCACACTTAGAGGCATAGCTATGGTTGATATAAGTACATCAAATATTATAAAAATATTTTCCATTCTGTCAAAATCCAGAGAGGAAAATGGGGACTACGTTTGTATGAAGAAACAGGCGTCCCCTTTCCTCTTAACCCTTTGTATGCCGTGTCCGGATACCGTCCTTTCCTTTCATCCTCCTCGTTCGTCCTTTGTATCCGTCCAGTCCGTTTGGAATAACAAATCAAGGTTATTCTTTCAATACAGATTTAATGACAAGATATACGAAAGGTTAAGGGGGGTATTTAATTATTACGTTTCCTTCTACTATGGGGAACGGGAACTAAAAGTTATGATCCAACTCAAGTCTCAATTTCAATGCCCTAGTTTATATTCGGAAGGTTCAACATAAATATTATTTATAAATACTAATACGCCTACTGGTTTTGCATACCAATTGAGTTTGTAAGAATGTTTTCTGTAGTATGTAGGTAGGTAGGTAGCACCCTAGTAGTAGGCACTTGCCTTCGTTGTCGGAGTCGTCGACGTGTAGCAAGATGGCCCGTGGGGTGAGCGAGCGGCGCAGCTCCTCGGTGTAGGAGTTGTTGGTGCGGTGCGCGGCCGTCACCATCTTGGCCAGCTCCTTGGCCACGCCGTGCCGCAGGCTGTTCCCGTCCATCTCCTCTAGGCCCGCGATGGGAACGACCCCCGACGCGGGCAGATTTCTGCTCAGGTCGGGCATGCTATCGGTGCTTACCACTTCCCTGGGCCTTTTCGGTACTCTGCCGTACCTCACTGCTGGGGAGTGAGCTCTCATTAGATACGAATAAGCCAGTAGACCTACACAAAATAATTACATATTGGAGTTGGTTTCAACTAATTTTATATATGCAGGTATCAATCACGCGTACCAAAATACTACTCAAGTTACGAAATAAGTAAAGAGCTAATACTTAATTAATATATTTCTCTGAGGGTTTGATTGAGTTGGGAGCGTATGTAGTAACTTCGATTGTAACTAGGTATTAAATAAGATGTATTTAAACACATCATAGCCGTTTTACGTACTTAGGTATAATAATGAGAGACACTAACGATTCGTGTAAATGCGCCTGATAAACTGCGTGATTCAGTTGTATTAGAGCTCTCCTTTTCAATTGGTAAATAGGTGCGAAGATAGGCCGAAGCCCAGTAATTCAAATCGGAAGGGAAGGGAGAGAAAATACGGTGCATGCGAAAGCGAAAACGGGATGCATTTTATTGGCGACACGCCGTAAATAAAAAAGGGACAGTCGCCATCAGATATATCGGAGCGGCCAAGGCGCTCACAAATATCTGAACACGCCTCTATTGTCAAGGCGCTAGAGTGCATGTTTAGATATTTTGAGCACCTCGGCCGCTCCGATATATCTGATGGCGACTGTACCTACTTATTTCAAAATGCGAGGCATGATGTGTGGATAAGCTCTATGAAATGGCGTCATTGCCATTGGGTAAAGGTAGACGGCGTGCAATTCTATGTCTTTAATTTGATTGGATTAGGGGATTATATTATGTTATAGTTAAGTTATATTTAAAATCAATAATAAGGTAAACGGCCCCTAGTTCGTGTTAGTACGTTATTTCGTTAGTTTTGTTTCTGGCACAAATAATAAGGAATTCAAAATTTTTTATTCAAATTATACATATGAAAAAAATCTGTATTATTTAATCTCTTCAATAAAATAATAACCAATAGTTTAGTGATTAAACTGAGAGTAATACGACGGTCGAAACTGTCAGACGGCCGCGAACAGCTGTGTTGTATGCGTGCACTTTTTTTAGGCGTAAGGTGCGCGCTCTCATTTGTTAAGCTTATAGGAAGGAAAAGCTAAACCCATTCGAATAAAAGATTTTGGGAGTGTTTTTGTGGGTTCCTTAGTAATTGATTTGATAAGAAAAAAGATTAAATATATGCATAGAAATACCTTAAAATTATTTTACGTGTGTCTCCTATTTCGTGCCACTATCGAATCAAGGATTTTCTAGATACATTTTGAGTGTTTTTTTTTTTTTGGAAAAGATACGATTATTTAAACAAAAGGTTAATGGCATATAAACAATCATACAAAAATAACTTAAATATATAATAATTAGAAATATTAAAATATTTTAATCTAAAAGACTTCCGCGAATTGTACCGGGTGCAAAGGTGCGCATCACACTTGCCGCATTACCACGTTGGATAGCGATGGCCAGCCTTTGCACCAGGTACGAACCCGCGCGAGCATCAGAGGTCCTCTCCCTAATTCTATGTCCCACCTCCCTTATAAAAGCTATGCTTGTTTTTAAATATAACAACGTTGATAATAAAAAAAAAATTAGAAAACAATTAATGTATTTCATGAAGTTTCGTATGAGCGAAATTCGGTATATGTTTTTTTCACTAGAATTCTCATAAAACGAGTTCCAATGTGACCCGAGTTAAAAAATTTAAGGTATATTCCACGTATATTCTCATATTAACTACTATCACAATTTTATTTATAATTCAATTTATTTGATTTATTTTTGTGTATGTTTATATTTAACGTATAAGATAGTTAATTTTTTTTGTAAATATTTTTTTTTTATATTTATTTTTAATATATTTTTTATTTATATAGTTCGGCTTTTATTCAAGTATTAAAGTACCCATATGGTTTACAAAGTCTTAATTTAACCATTAATTTAATTAATGACGACGAGTAAGTACAAAAAACTTTAAGCTAGCTCTCAATTTAACATTTTTTTTTTATATTATTTTTAATTTGACCTTACAAAAACTCGTAAGTAAGTAAGACCGTTAAATATTACAATGATTATCAGCAAATTATCACCAATTACTCTAAGAAAACTTTATTCCGAAACAGGGGACACGAATTCACGAACTTAGGAGCTGAGCTAAATTTGTATCACGAAATGGGAGCCAAATAAGAGGTTCACGAAAAAATTCATATACAAAAAAAATGACAACTAAAACCCTATAGTTTATACATTAATTTATTAACAAAGAACTAATATAACTTACTCAAGGTATTGATCAAGCTTTCAAGGTATTGATATGCTTAGTAATATTTAAAAAAAATATACAAACTCTCAAGAGCCTTGACCTGCCGAAACAGGGGCCCTTTACCTTATCTAGTTTATATTTCCTTTTCAATTTCCGTGCTTTTACATGTCTATATTGTATTAATGCAGGTATTCAGATTCTTTATTCAGACAAACCCTAGGTATACGTTTACAGCTGCGGGATGCCAAGACACTTATACTGTTAATACATAGTCAGTATCATAAACATGTATACTGCATGTATAAGTGTAAATCTTAGTACTTATAATAGGGCTAATATAACTTATCGGCTAGGACCAATGATATTATAACTAAAGATAGGTTATAGGCGTTCCAAAATAGAAGCGCTTACCTTGTACAAATTGTACAATTTGCCTTTAGTCGCGCCCAGGCGGCTCAGGCAAGCGAGAAATGTGCACGCGCTAACGAGCACACCGAAAGAGAAAGAGACAAGCATATGTTTAACAACGAGTATGACAAGATGAATGGAATGCGAAAATTAATCAAAATTTCACCATATTCACAGAAGTCAGGAATTACCAAATGTGTTCATGTCCAATTAGTTAGTTCCATGATTCTATCCATTCATATTCATTTTCAGGGTTCCGTACCCAAAGGGTAAAACGGGACCCTATTACTAAGACTCTGCTGTCCGTCCGTCCGTCTGTCACCAGGCTGTATCTCACGAACCGTGAAGCTAGACAGTTGAAATTTTCACAGATGATGTATTTCTGTTGCCGCTATAACAACAAATACTAAAAAGTACGGAACCGTCGGTGGGCGAGTCCGACTCGCACTTGTCCGGTTTTATTTAATATACGAGTCGTATAAGTCGTTTATCGCTAGGCATAACATCGTTGGAATATCGCACACTAGGCATGAGAATCGGATTCAAGTTCAAGGTCGCCACTAAGTTTAGAAATTGCCAATATTGCTGTCTGGCCTAGTTAAAGAGTTGTAGTTAGTTGCATGCCATCCATGGTCCCAGAGGTTCGAATCCCGGTACGCATATTCTGTATAATTTTATTAGATTTAATGGGGCATTTTTCGTTCTTGTTCGAGTACTTACTTAATTATAATGTAGCTTGTCTTAACGAACCTCTAGGCGAGTAAAACAGGGGCTGTGTGGAAATAAAATTCGAGCACCTAATGCCACAATGTTACATCTTAAAACCTTACTGTAGGCATATAAAAACGAAGGTGTATCTATTTTATGTCAATTCGTTGCAGAAGTCTGCAAATGTTATTTATTATGTTGCGTGGATAACGAAAAAAGGAGAAAATGAAAACGTAACTTTTAACAAGCCAAACTCTCATCTTCCGCAGTGTAATATTAATATTTTGAAATAAACAACAACCATATCTAGTTTGGTCTAAGAATGATTTCTTCCGTTCAATCATAGACATAAAAACATCAAAGTCAAAGACAAACTAAACATACTCTATATCTCCCTTTTCAACATAAAGTAAAATAATAAAATATAAAGGTTAAAGAATTAAATAGTACACATATAATCGATGAGATGCCTAATAGGAGGTGTAACATCTCTGTCAGATCTTCTGAGAGGCATTGGAAGAGCAGGTACTTCGGGAGCGTAGGTTCATATCCTACCGACTGCGCCATGTAATATTAAGATTTGAAATAAACAACAACCATATCTAGTTTGGTTGGTCTAACAATGATTTATTCTTCCGTTCAATCATAGACATAAAAGTCTAAGACAAACTAAACATACTCTACACGCAGTATCTGTTGCACAATCAATACAATCATGGTTAACAATAAACTAGCTAGGTACAATAGGTAGTCTTGAAAAATAGCACCCTGCCCTCTGCGCTGTGTGGGACGGATACTGTAACTCCCCCCTTTACTTATCTACCTAACCTACCTTAATATAAACACCCCCCTTTAGATTTACCCTTAAAATATGGCCATGTGATCGTCTAGCTAGTGGTTAGGACCCCTTGAAGTGAACCGCGGTAACCTCAAATTCTTTAATGAGTATCAGCTAAATTTTGGACTCTGACTTTATTTATTATTACCTAGATTTTGAGAACAGATATTTATGGTAATAAATATAATTATTTATGGAAGTAAGAAATAACCTAAAGAAAATTATTCAGAGAAATAGAAAATTATTCAGAATTTATTAGTGCAACGTAAATGATGGTGTAAATTTACTATGATGTATTTAAGTATTACAGCATATATGATGATATAAATATATAAAAATGTTGTTGGTAAAATCCTGCCACACCTATTAAGCTTCCGGGATAACATAGAAGCAGCACTCCTGAGATAAGCTCTTTTACACCCTAGCATTTCAAGGTTAATTATAATTAACTATCATCTTCTAAACGATGTGTGATTTAATCACACGCGCTGCTCCGTACGCCCGATGCAGGTCTGGAAGCTCTTAGTCCGATTTGCAAGTATTAATCGGAACACCTACCCTACCAGTTTAGCCAGACGGGCTATGACCAACACTTCGTAACCTAAACGCACCTAGATGATGAAAAGAAGTGTCAAAGTATCCATCAATCATCATAATTACTTATCTTTTTTATATTCAAAAGCTAGGGATGCTAATCCCATAGTCCCATTCCCCAAAGCTGATAATCTAGACAGAATTCCTAGTTCTCTAGATGTATAAACGAAGCACCGAGTTTATTTGTTAACTATTATGTTTAGTAGAGGTTGAAATTGAGTATTCACTCAATAAATCCTTTGTATTGCTCTTGCCTGACAAAGGTTCCCTAAAACAAACCGTTCTTGAATCCCAGAATAGTCTGCGTTCCTAAATCCAGATTGATAATTAAGAGTTTATGTTGTAAATACCTGATTTTATTACTCAGTACCTCGTTCCTACACCAGACAACCAGAAATGAAAAGTAGAAATAAAATTTTATAGAAGCACTAATTCTTTCGCCATATAAATGAGAAATTAGAAAGATTTAGGCAGTTAAACTCTTTACCTTTTAAACACACATATTTTAGGATTAAGAAACCATATTTTAAAACCCTTAAAGATAAATATATATCAACCGTTTCAAATTTATAGACCCTAACTAATAAAGAACGTTAATAGACATCAAACAAGTGTGTGATTCTACCCTAATCCTACCCTTTGTCCCTAATCTAGTATATTCAAAGCATAGTTCGTTCTTACCATCGACCTAATGCTTTGTAATATACGCAAGTGTAGTCCCTACGAGAGGCTGTAAAGTTCGGCAGGCGAGACCGATAAGGCAACCTACAGGCCAGTGTATTTGACTCCCTCCTTATCGCCCGCGGGCATGGTGGATAAGAATAAGTCGCCCTATTCCGTGTATATAAGTGGATCAGTACCCTAGCACACACACGCACTAATCACGAGGGAAACTCTGCCACAACAAAGACTAAGTGTAATATCAGTCACGACAGAAGTCTGTCCCTGCAACCAGCACTAGCATGAACCGGAGCACCGAAATATATAAATAAATTTAATAGGAGACCTAGTCTCAATTACTGTCAACTTCAGTGGGCCCAGATTACTCCGGATGACGCGCACGTGACGTCCCCACATCCATCTAAACAGCTGGGCCTTGAGACTAGTGAGATAATTCGTCTCTTATGTTGATATAAAAGAGACGCCAAGTCCTCTCAAACTTGGAGCAATAGACTCCTAACCATCCAATCCTTTGGCACCGTTAGGCGGAGTGAATGGTTAGCTGGACAAACTGTCAGTCCAAACAATGATCTGGCTTTTAAAATAGCAAAAATACCCCATAGAAAAACACTAAAATAACTAAGTTATCACTAAATTAAACTAGCTCAACAGAAAAGTGAAATTCCCTTAAACACTGTCATCTATATTTAACGTTACGAGAATTTCTTCCCGCAAAACCAAACACAGACACTATTCCTAGCCCCGGCTATGCATTGACATTGTCCCTGCATAACATGACGGCACTTAGAACACACAGCGTAGAGAAAACTTCACAATAACTAAAAACCCACACATGGCAGTAAAGAATCTCCACAACAGTCTAAACTTAGCGTTACGACAATTAAAATCCCCGCAAAACCAAGCACAGACACAAATTCTAAGTTTAAATTCACTAGGATCATTCCAAGTAAAAACAAACACAGAAAAAGTCGCGGAGAAACTTCACCTCCCCGCACTACGTTACACCCGAAAACCAGAGTCACTGCTAGCCCGGTCGAAGAATGAATGCCCCTCCCAACGCTCCGCACCGGCCTTTTATACCTTTTACTATGGCGACTGAATGGCGACATAACGGCGACATAACGGCGACTGAGCGGCGACTGAGCGGCGACTGAGCGGCGACTGAGTGGCGACTGAGTGGCGACTGAATGGCGACTGAGTGGCGACTGAATGGCGACTGAATAGCGACTGAATGGCGACTGAATGGCGACTGAGTGGCGACTGAATGGCGACTGAATGGCGACTGAGTGGCGACTGAATGGCGACATAACGGCGACTGAATGGCGACTGAACGGCGACTGAATGGCGACATAACGGCGACTGAATGGCGACTGAGAGGCGACTGAATCAAAACAAAGATACTGGCGACTGAGTGGCGACTGAATGGCGACTGAGCGGCGACTGAATGGCGACTGAATGGCGACTGAACGGCGACTGAATGGCGACATAACGGCGACTGAATGGCGACTGAACGGCGACTGAATGGCGACATAACGGCGACTGAATGGCGACTGAGTGGCGACTGAATCAAAACAAAGATACTGGCGACTGAGTGGCGACTGAATGGCGACTGAATGGCGACTGAGCGGCGACTGAATGGCGACTGAGCGGCGACTGAGTGGCGACTGAATGGCGACTGAATGGCGACTGAGTGGCGACTGAATGGCGACATAACGGCGACTGAATGGCGACTGAACGGCGACTGAACGGCGACTGAATGGCGACTGAATCAAAACAAAGATACTGGCGACTGAGTGGC
This sequence comes from Cydia splendana, assembly GCF_910591565.1. Taxonomy (NCBI): domain Eukaryota; kingdom Metazoa; phylum Arthropoda; class Insecta; order Lepidoptera; family Tortricidae; genus Cydia; species Cydia splendana. The sequence continues at coordinate 26,171,598 of NC_085987.1, forward strand.
GACTGAATGGCGACTGAATGGCGACTGAGCGGCGACTGAATGGCGACTGAGCGGCGACTGAGTGGCGACTGAATGGCGACTGAATGGCGACTGAGTGGCGACTGAATGGCGACATAACGGCGACTGAGTGGCGACTGAATGGCGACTGAATGGCGACTGAGTGGCGACTGAATGGCGACATAACGGCGACTGAATGGCGACTGAATGGCGACATAACGGCGACTGAATGGCGACTGAACGGCTACTGAATGGCGACATAACGGCGACATAACAGCGACATACTGGCGACATAATGGCGACATAACGGTGACATATTGGCGACATATTGGCGACATAACGGCGACATAATAGCGACATAACGGCGACATAATAGCGACATAACGGCGACATAACGGCGACATAACGGCGACATAATGGCATAAACACTATTCCAAAAGTACCAGGATGCCAGAATTGCAGAAGAGGTCGTTTGCCTCGGGCGGGTAACCGACAACTGGTGTCTTATTGAGACAAACGTTTACCAAAAGTACCAGGATACCAGAACTGAGGAAGATGTCATTAACCTCGTGGCGTGTAACAAGGTTCGATTCAAGAAGAAAGATCATAAGTTACAGGTTGTTTACTGAACCATATGTCCTAAATATTAACGTTCATTATTGCTTACTTCAGAGTATAAATCATGTCCTTTTTACTCACGCAGTTTAGAGAAAGACGGAGCTATTTTTAATGACATCTACGCACACATTCATAGGCAGTAGTCGAGTAGTCAGTTGGAGTAGACTAAATTACGATAAAAGGGAACGTTCGAAAACTCATCGCGTACGAATTTGTAAGCATTATTTTACTTTGAGATATTTTTAGTTTACTTCTGAAAAACGTTCCTGTATTGAAGTTTTTTTATGTTTATTAGTATCTAATATATTATTTAAGACATCCAGAATTTAGAGAATTAATTATTTTAATATTTTTATTTATCTTATGAATTTTTAGATTGTATGTTTCGAAATTGTACTAGAGCATCAGCGTAACGGAACGTTGAGCTGTCTTCATCAGTTTTATTGTCAACGTCAATACCAATTTGTTGTTGATTATTTCCTGAGGGTTTATTTTGTTTATTTCTAAGTTAAAATAGAGAATAAAAAAAAAGAAAGACACGTGATAAGTATTATGGATTACCATGGAATTGCTTCAAGTTTCAATTGTTAGAATATTCGATGGAATCATTAATGAAATATGCGACTGAAGAGGTCTTTAGTTTTACAAGGTATTTCCTTTTATTTTCTGTGTTTCAATGAAAAAGGTGGTTAATACTAGGCAATAGGCATACGACTAGTCACAGTTCGCCCCCGATTTAAGTGTTTTATGAATTACTACAGTAATTTGTAAAAGACTTCAATCTACTCTAGATTAGTCGGATATATCCCCCCTTTTCTAAACGTGTAGTGTGTGTCTCAATACTAAGTGACCGCTAATGACTCAGCTCTGAAATTAGTTCATCAGAATTCCGTCAATGAACCATGACAACTTTTTCCCCAGTCACCTCGCTCCACCAAAGATATTAGGTTGTGAATCTAATAGGCTACTAGTTAACCCGTCCTTGCCAGCTCAACCCGGCCGCGTCGAGTATTACTCTTGTCTCTACCCGAATTGCGCCGTACACTTCCGTAGAAGAGCATCTGATGAGACGGCAAAAACTCCCAGGCGAAACGAAGAGACCTTTAATTTTTATAAGTACGAAGCTTTCAAGTTCCATTGCCAAAATTCGAACCAATTTCATTGCCTTATCACCCTCAACCACGTTTTCTTGGCGCGTGTCTCATACTTGAATAAAATATACCGACCTTTAAGTTTGTTTGGGTGTGTATTTTTTTTTATATATAAACAAACTTAAAATTGACATAAGTAAATACCCCAATATGGTATGATAAAGATATTTTTGTTTAAAAAAAAAAATACCAAAATAAACAAAATATTTGCTTATTATTATTATACCTCATATTGAAAGCAACATAAGATATGTAATTGTATCTAATTAACCTCTTGAAAAGAGCCTCGTCCTTTTAGACGCTCACGGCCCTTAAAATATGTCGAGTGTCAGATATATCTCACCCAATATGAGTGTGTGGGTTTCGTAAGGGTCTTATTACCTTGTGTAGTACTAGCCATAAAAACCTACCCTTGTGAATGGGTCGAAATTTTAACCTACCGATAAGATTTTTCTGGCTAGTTGTGTATCCCGTTCCCTCTCCAGTTTGTTCCCCTGCAAATACCGACAAATCTAGTTTGATTACCCTCCAGCCTTTGTCTATCTGTATCAATCCGTTCTTTCCAAAAAGGTACACCAATCAACTTGACATCCGTCATCTCATATCATACATCTCTTTCATAAATCACCACAAAGTCATAACTATAAATACTCAATGCACACACATTTTCATTCCTCCTCTGTTACACTTTCACACTGATTTCTACAGACAGCCAACGCGTCGATTAGTAATCAAAATGAGAATATATAAATTTATATTTATAGCCACATAATCATTTAAAAAAAATTACTCATTTTGACCTAACCCCATACTAGCCCAACATTTCTAGATGATTCCCACATGATTTTAAAATCCCTCAATTTTCCAATTAATATATATTATTTTATGTTTATTTATTTATTTAATAACTACTAGTTAAAAACACTTGACTAGGTATTAAAATCAAATGATACGCACATAAAGGAAAATTTGCACCTTTGTTGTTAGATTTTATGATAACGCTCCGCGATATATTTTTCTATAATTCCTATCTTTCGCTCACATACTGTCGTTCAACGCGCAGCATCGAAAACCTACTATGCAATAAACCACCGCGGAAGTATACAGACAAAGAAGAGTCGAACTTGAAACGCGCTTAACCATTCCGCTGCCAAACCATGGCAGTTCACACGGCTGCTTGTAACGTCTAACTATTGCTCATAACCGTACATTGTATAGCCTTTAAACGACCTTAATCTCACTACCCCAAAACCCAGGCACAGCCACGAATATATAAAAAACTGACCTAAAGCGATTATGCGATTAATACATTTAAAACCATAATGATTGACTCTACTTGTACGTTGTTTTTATATAATTAGCCCATTGGCCAGCCAAAATAATGCAAACATGCTCTCAAATAAATAAAAATAAAATTTATAAGACATTTATAATGATGATGATAAATCAAAAATTATAGTAGTGACGAATCATAAAGTATAGTAACATAAATGCTGCAAAACATATTTATATAGTTTTTTTTAAATTTTATAAAATTATTATCCGTTTTAATGCATTTTTACCAGCCTATTTACACTATAAAACACACACCGTTTGACTTAATGTACCTATAAAAAAAATCCGAATCATAATATTATTAGCCATGATATTCAAATTACTATTGTGAGATGTACTAACTCGTTTATGCACTGTTAGTGTTAGTGCTTAAAAATGGAGGCCTAGGCACCCTAAAACATGCCGCGCGAGTGATTAAAAATACGTGAGTGAACATCTAGGTATTTTAAGAACTAAGTACCCAGGTGCTCCTAATACAAATACAACTGCATTGGAAGGGTTAGGTAGGTAATGAATCCATCTTTGATATAAAGAGTAAGTAGGTAAGTATTTGTCTAAACATTGAGCAACAATTAGTTTGTGTAAATAATTAAAAAAAAAATAGCCTACTGAACATAAGTTTATTCATAACTCCAGTTTATTTTATAACGCTACTCGTAGATACATATCCAAAATAAATTTATTTATGCATAGTTTTTAAGAATTTTGTAAGCAAACAGACCACAGGACTAAAATAAATAAAATAAAATAAAGTTCTAAAGGGATCCTAAATATATTAATAACCTTGCAAACCTGTTTAATAAATTAAAACGAATTATTAAAAAAAAACTAATAAAAAAAAACTTATTTGCTCGCCGGGATTCGAACCCACTCCACGTTCAAGTAATCTTCATACATTTGTCCACCTTGATATCCACTAGACCACGGGAGAGTTTCAAGTGACGACAAATTTAACAATGGCTTTCATAACAAAGTGTTTTATTGTTTTGTTTTATTTTTCATGTGTTTTTCGCACTAAATGACTAACAAAGAATTTTATTTATCACATGAAAACCATGTAATATAATGCAAATACCTATGTATATACCTACGAACACATTATTATGGAATCCATTGAAAACGTGTTACTAACCGAATTCCATTTAGAAAAATCAAGAAAGCATGTGATTATACTCATATTGAAACGCTTGAAAGATCTGAACGTCAATTTAGTATTATTTCATATAATGTAAACAAGCTATAATGCGTTTTATATACTAACATATCCTACAATTGTTCTAGGCTTGCCAAAATTTCTACTCACGTGTTTATTTGTTGAACGCACGTTTCTTGCAGATGAATACTATTTTCACCACTTTATCACGTCACTAATTTCACCCACTACACTATTCTACTAATTCAATATGGATTTACTACAGAAAACTACATGATTTTTGTTATTTGTTTTCAAAATGCACTCGTTACTTGCGTCCGCAAAATGCACGTAAAACTAACCATTTCTCGCTCAAATACACATTTGCACTCAATTATGGACCTTTTCCTGGTTAGTATCTATATTTATTTTTGCTTTAAACACTGTCCATTCTATTTTATCACTTCTTAATAACATAAATATTTCCGTCCAAACCAAAGTTGTTTCGTTTACGAAACCGCAATATTTTATTTTAACACGTTTTGACCAGACAACATGGCCCCGGTTTGTTGATATGCACTTAAACTAAACGTCACAATGATTTTCATTTATCTCACATAAAGATTTCCATTATTAAACCATCTACAGTCTCATTTTACGATTAGAATAGGATCCTATAGAAATGCGAATAAATTTAACTATAACTCTTCAATAATTGTTTTTGTAAGTAGCAACACCATTACGATTGTCATCCATTATCTTCCGATTCTATGATCTTCCGTCATAGATGGTAGAATCCTATAGACGTGCTATACTCGCGCGTCCGTGAGGGACAAATCATACGCAACTACACGAGACCGTAACAAGGACAACCAATAATAGCGCTTTCGCTGCCACTCCTACTGAAAGATACGTAAGACTGTCCCGTTCTGTCACCTAGTGATGGGCTACCATTACCATCGCTATCTATTGATTTTTGCAATTATTATCAATACTAAACGAAATCGTTCGTGTGAACAAGTTTTTACGCATAGACAAAATACTAATAACCAACCAATTTACAATCGCGTACAAGACAAGCGGCGAGACGAGCCGCGAAACAAGACACGGAACGAGAGTGTAAACGGGTGCGCGTGCGTCCATGCAATGCGACAAAATCAAAAACACATTCTAATACTCCCGACAACATACCAAGCACAACCCACTCAATTTGGTCGGGTTCTTAGTACGACTTCTTAAGTAACAATTCCGATAGGTGGCGTGAATAACTAAGTGGTTTTGAATAACTATTCGAGACTGAATTATAAACGTTCAACAGTGAAACATGAGTGAAACGAAATTTTGTCTTTGGCAAATTATAACTGCTGTCATTTTTAGATTATGCTTATTTTTTGAAACGTAATTAATTTATCCTTAATACAAGTAAACTAATCGTGATGTTAATGATTAAAATTACTTCAGTTTCCGGTGACATTTTGATCAAATACCTAAACATCTGACAATCGCTCAAAACATGCTCAGAACAAAATTAAAACGCCATTTTGAATACAAGCTATTGCCTTTGTTTCACAATGATTTCCTACAGTAAAATACCACGACGCAAGCTTTACCCGATGTAGCGAGTAAGGATTGCCTCCAAGAATGCCCTAATGGTTTCCAAAATATAGCCCCTTGAAGAATTTACTATAAAACGAATGAAGTGAAAGTTCTGTTTCGTCGCCGCATGGCTGACCTTTTCTCAGCTTGCGTCTTCTATTTTTCTGTGAACCTAGTGCCCATAACTATGACCTAGTGTTTGAACTATCTAGTACAAAGGATGCGTAATGAGTCTAGCTGTCGATAGTGCGAATGGAATGGACTTAAATGTGGAAACTGTTGCTTTGAGCAAGGTAAGATTTTATTCTTTTTCCTTCATTAAACAAGTTGCTCCTATTTAAAAACTGTTTTGCTTATTAGAATATCAACTAGTGAAAAGTAATTGATCACAAATTGACCTATCTATCAATAAATCTGCGTTCTATTTGGTCTTATCGAATACAGACAAACATTAAGGTTTCCCTAATTTCATATCATTACGCTTGTAATGTTTTTACCTAATGTAGTGAGTTGCCTTATTTTTATTCTTTGTTCAGCAACAAAACACATTTTTTTCTGCAAAACTTGAAAGTGATCAAAGTAAAAATCAGTATTAAAGGAATGACATGTTGATTTTTGATTTTATGCTGTCTGTCTAATGTAGTATCTGTTCTTCACTACATGTTTGTTTTCTGCTGCAATAAGATTTACAAAGTATATTTGATTTTTCAGCAAGCTGACAACTTTATTAGAATGAACCCCGGTATACATATATCGTTATCGAAAGAAAAGAAGTTGAAATTTTGCTGCGAAGACTCCCTTGCTATTTTCGATGAATCAAAACAACTGTGAAACGTAAGTATGATATTTCTACTATTAGACATTTACTCACTGGTTTGACCATACTGCTTTTGGAATTTGAAAAATGTTGTCGCTCTAAAAAGATGACCCGGGTCAATTTCTTTCGGAAATACTAGCTTCCTAAATTTGGAAGTGCAACATATTATAAAAATCATAATTATATGATAATGTCAACTAAAAATAAACAGGATTTCTTGGATGGTAATAAAAATTTGTTAATAAATATGTATTTTCTTTACAAAAGGATCCCGCAGTCTTCTGGTAAATTTAATACAATTTGTGGGCCTAACCCTAGATCTGTCATAAATATTCCTCTTTTTGCAATACATCTTACAATATATGCTGTTATTTTTCAGCAACCGAAACCCAATACCTAGTTGTCAGTGAGCGGAGCAAATTTCCATTGATGCCCTCATGGGTTCTTCCGAGCCTTTCAACAGTCCCCTAGTAAGTATAACACACCCATGCTACTAAAAAGCTACTGTAACATATTCATATGTACCTAGAAAAACAAACTTCAAAATTTTTCATCGCTCTCAAAAATAAAATAAAAATTGATTTTATTTTTATCTTGACTGTAAAGACCCTACTTGTACTAAATAATAAACACTTTTAATGAGACTTATGAATAGGTTCTCTTAAATATACCCTACTTTAGCTAACTTTTATACTTTATCAATTTCAGAGTTCCCGGAGAAATGGCATCGCTCCGCAGTAACAATATGCCTGCCTTCAATGTACATCTATAGACTGTCTCCAGTCATGACAGGTATTTTATTTCATTATATAAATACCAAACTTATCATAAGCTATAAAAACTCTTAACTTATGTCTGACTCTAATATTTCAAAATAATGAGCGCAGAGGTTCCGGATGAAAGATCAGAGATATGAAAACTGCCATTAACCTTACATCCTATTATGATTTTGTTGACTAAGTAACTTAATCTAGCTTATTTGTGACCTCACTTTATGGAAATGTGCCCTATAAGGCAAAGATTCTCAAACTTTTTTGGATTTTGAAGAATTTAAGTACTGTCTAGTCTACTTTTGTGAAACCTAATATTTCCTATGAGTGTATTTGACAATAAAATAATGACGCGCCCCCTCTAATGAATGACTGTTGATATTTTACTACTATTACTGTACTTATTCAACTCTTTTCTCTGAAGTTTCCTAATACTTGCCTAATTTATTCCAGGCTACCAAGAACCTCTGACTTCAATACTTCAACACTCCTGTTTGATGGCCGTATCTCAAGAATTTGCTGCTAAGGTCGCTCTAGTCTTCAATTAATACAAGAAAGAAAATAGCAAACGTGTTGCAGAGCTTAGGTACTAGCGTGCTAGCTTACCGACTAAGTATTACTTGATCGCAATCAGAATACAATAAAAAGTATCATCAGCAGAACTGTACTGTAATCCTAAGTTAACAGGCTACCTTCATACTACAAATATGTCTTTGTATGCACGCTGTTCGTCCAACTAATTGGCGTGTTGCATTTCTCAATTGATTTTCATGAAGTTATTTGAGCGGCTTAAATAATAACAATAAGGTACACAAGGCAGCTCGCAGGAGTCCTTGTAAATAATAGTAATAACTATAACCAGTAAACTATACATATCTCAGCGCTGTTCTCGATAAATGTTGTGACTCTTAGGGTTCCGTACTGAAAAATATGTAGTTAAACTTTCATACAAATGTGTATGTTCTACTTATGCTCCAATAGTGATTGCAGCATGTACTATTACTCTTTTCTTAACCTAAATATCTATAAATTGGTCTAAAAATAGTCTTAACATACGATTTCCTATTCAAATCCAAGCTCATGCATACATATATGCTCATTTTTCTTATCCTACAGTAGCAAATGTATGATGTTTTCGTACATTAATGAAATTTAAGCTTATTACTGGCATGTGTGGTTGTCATTCGGACCCACACGTGAAGCAAATAAAACCTAACAGAATTATCTGTAATATCTGTTTCTTACTCTTACTCTATGATCGACAGGCCTATCCAGGACCGTACATACATATTATGCAATCTGTAACTTAACTAGTTTATTATAGTGACAGCTTATCAGTAAACAAAGCATGTAACAAAGATGGAACTCCAATGTTATCTATCACACACGAGTACCTAGCTATTTATTTTTTATGATATAGAGGGCAAAATAACAGACAAATTACCCGGTGGTGAATGATTACTGTTCCCTCGCATAACCAGAGTGGTTGCAAATGCATTGCCGACATTTAAGATGGGAGAATATGAAAGTTGTGAAATACGCCCCCAGTGGCTTAGTATTCCTGCGTGTAAATGAACAATTACACGCCCCCATAATTTAACAACTAATGTATATATTTGTAATACGCCCCCGGTTCTTTAATATTTCAAGAAAGCCTACGTGAAATGAACAATTTCACGCCCCCATGATTTATCGACTAAAGTACATGTTCTTACACAACTAGATATCTTATCTGACCACATCCTAGGCTAACTTAGGTAAACTAATCTTATCTCTAGACTATGGTAACAGCCTCCTAACCCAAATTATAGTAACCCTGCCTACAAATGCTGCCTGGCAAAGGCCGTCTACCACGAATATGAGTTTCCAAGTCATGGACATTATTTGTTAATCTAAGTATGTATTTATCTATACAAGTATGTACTGCGCCGCCTAGTACCAGCAGTACAAGTTTTGCCTAGCCCCAGGCCAAATTGATATGTGAAAGATTGTCTCTAGAATATTTATTTATTTATTATTGGTACCTGCAATGAAGCTAATTTCTTAATAAATGTATGACAGGAGATAAATAAGACTGATTGTTTTCGCTTAAAATAAGCGTTAATAAGTGCTAATGTTATACTACATAGGGTTTAATTTAGTAACTTTATTTTTCAGATATCAAAGACGCAAGAAGATGGATCATTAGTAGTGATGACAAACATCTTAAGCTGAGGAATATGAAAGTAAATCCCTAATTACGGCGCGCAGAGAACGAGTAAAAAAATGTAGTACCAAACTCGTCAAGAGATGGCGCCACCTCCGAGATAGAACGCGCCAACGATGTGTCAACGTAGAATCTTGATATCCGAGATGCAAATTACTAATCGTTTTTAAATGTTAGGAGAACATTAATGCTTGGTTGGCTGCATAAGTGCATACCCCTGCTGAGGTCTCAGCAGCTACGCACAAGTTATCAGTAATTGTACATAGTTAGTGTTTTAATAAATAAGCCGACTGATATAATTACGTTCTTTTCGTCTGCGGATAGATAACCCTTACTACAGTGGAATAGTAATAATTTTTCTTTGCGTACATAGTAACTATTGAACAATAAACTTAATGTTTCATGACTTTTATTTAAGACCTTTCTACGTGTACATAATAACTATTGAATAATAAAATGAATGCTTTATGACTTTTATTTAAACCATAATAAAAACAGAGTCCAAAATCAAGTGTACCCATTCCATTTCACGCCAGCAAAATGTAGCCTGGAAGGCTACTTTTACATACATATACCTTGAAGAACCGTAGTAACCCAGGTAAACTACATCCTGCGTCACGGTTTCACCAAAATGTAACTCCCCCCTTACTTATCTACCTAACCTACCTTAATATAAACACCCCCCTTTAGATTTACCCTTAAAATATGGCCATGTGATCGTCTAGCTAGTGGTTAGGACCCCTTGAAGTGAACCGCGGTAACCTCAAATTCTTTAATGAGTATCAGCTAAATTTTGGACTCTGACTTTATTTATTATTACCTAGATTTTGAGAACAGATATTTATGGTAATAAATATAATTATTTATGGAAGTAAGAAATAACCTAAAGAAAATTATTCAGAGAAATAGAAAATTATTCAGAATTTATTAGTGCAACGTAAATGATGGTGTAAATTTACTATGATGTATTTAAGTATTACAGCATATATGATGATATAAATATATAAAAATGTTGTTGGTAAAATCCTGCCACACCTATTAAGCTTCCGGGATAACATAGAAGCAGCACTCCTGAGATAAGCTCTTTTACACCCTAGCATTTCAAGGTTAATTATAATTAACTATCATCTTCTAAACGATGTGTGATTTAATCACACGCGCTGCTCCGTACGCCCGATGCAGGTCTGGAAGCTCTTAGTCCGATTTGCAAGTATTAATCGGAACACCTACCCTACCAGTTTAGCCAGACGGGCTATGACCAACACTTCGTAACCTAAACGCACCTAGATGATGAAAAGAAGTGTCAAAGTATCCATCAATCATCATAATTACTTATCTTTTTTATATTCAAAAGCTAGGGATGCTAATCCCATAGTCCCATTCCCCAAAGCTGATAATCTAGACAGAATTCCTAGTTCTCTAGATGTATAAACGAAGCACCGAGTTTATTTGTTAACTATTATGTTTAGTAGAGGTTGAAATTGAGTATTCACTCAATAAATCCTTTGTATTGCTCTTGCCTGACAAAGGTTCCCTAAAACAAACCGTTCTTGAATCCCAGAATAGTCTGCGTTCCTAAATCCAGATTGATAATTAAGAGTTTATGTTGTAAATACCTGATTTTATTACTCAGTACCTCGTTCCTACACCAGACAACCAGAAATGAAAAGTAGAAATAAAATTTTATAGAAGCACTAATTCTTTCGCCATATAAATGAGAAATTAGAAAGATTTAGGCAGTTAAACTCTTTACCTTTTAAACACACATATTTTAGGATTAAGAAACCATATTTTAAAACCCTTAAAGATAAATATATATCAACCGTTTCAAATTTATAGACCCTAACTAATAAAGAACGTTAATAGACATCAAACAAGTGTGTGATTCTACCCTAATCCTACCCTTTGTCCCTAATCTAGTATATTCAAAGCATAGTTCGTTCTTACCATCGACCTAATGCTTTGTAATATACGCAAGTGTAGTCCCTACGAGAGGCTGTAAAGTTCGGCAGGCGAGACCGATAAGGCAACCTACAGGCCAGTGTATTTGACTCCCTCCTTATCGCCCGCGGGCATGGTGGATAAGAATAAGTCGCCCTATTCCGTGTATATAAGTGGATCAGTACCCTAGCACACACACGCACTAATCACGAGGGAAACTCTGCCACAACAAAGACTAAGTGTAATATCAGTCACGACAGAAGTCTGTCCCTGCAACCAGCACTAGCATGAACCGGAGCACCGAAATATATAAATAAATTTAATAGGAGACCTAGTCTCAATTACTGTCAACTTCAGTGGGCCCAGATTACTCCGGATGACGCGCACGTGACGTCCCCACATCCATCTAAACAGCTGGGCCTTGAGACTAGTGAGATAATTCGTCTCTTATGTTGATATAAAAGAGACGCCAAGTCCTCTCAAACTTGGAGCAATAGACTCCTAACCATCCAATCCTTTGGCACCGTTAGGCGGAGTGAATGGTTAGCTGGACAAACTGTCAGTCCAAACAATGATCTGGCTTTTAAAATAGCAAAAATACCCCATAGAAAAACACTAAAATAACTAAGTTATCACTAAATTAAACTAGCTCAACAGAAAAGTGAAATTCCCTTAAACACTGTCATCTATATTTAACGTTACGAGAATTTCTTCCCGCAAAACCAAACACAGACACTATTCCTAGCCCCGGCTATGCATTGACATTGTCCCTGCATAACATGACGGCACTTAGAACACACAGCGTAGAGAAAACTTCACAATAACTAAAAACCCACACATGGCAGTAAAGAATCTCCACAACAGTCTAAACTTAGCGTTACGACAATTAAAATCCCCGCAAAACCAAGCACAGACACAAATTCTAAGTTTAAATTCACTAGGATCATTCCAAGTAAAAACAAACACAGAAAAAGTCGCGGAGAAACTTCACCTCCCCGCACTACGTTACACCCGAAAACCAGAGTCACTGCTAGCCCGGTCGAAGAATGAATGCCCCTCCCAACGCTCCGCACCGGCCTTTTATACCTTTTACTATGGCGACTGAATGGCGACATAACGGCGACATAACGGCGACTGAGCGGCGACTGAGCGGCGACTGAGCGGCGACTGAGTGGCGACTGAGTGGCGACTGAATGGCGACTGAGTGGCGACTGAATGGCGACTGAATAGCGACTGAATGGCGACTGAATGGCGACTGAGTGGCGACTGAATGGCGACTGAATGGCGACTGAGTGGCGACTGAATGGCGACATAACGGCGACTGAATGGCGACTGAACGGCGACTGAATGGCGACATAACGGCGACTGAATGGCGACTGAGAGGCGACTGAATCAAAACAAAGATACTGGCGACTGAGTGGCGACTGAATGGCGACTGAGCGGCGACTGAATGGCGACTGAATGGCGACTGAACGGCGACTGAATGGCGACATAACGGCGACTGAATGGCGACTGAACGGCGACTGAATGGCGACATAACGGCGACTGAATGGCGACTGAGTGGCGACTGAATCAAAACAAAGATACTGGCGACTGAGTGGCGACTGAATGGCGACTGAATGGCGACTGAGCGGCGACTGAATGGCGACTGAGCGGCGACTGAGTGGCGACTGAATGGCGACTGAATGGCGACTGAGTGGCGACATAATGGCGACATAACGGCGACTGAATGGCGACTGAACGGCGACTGAACGGCGACTGAATGGCGACTGAATCAAAACAAAGATACTGGCGACTGAGTGGCGACTGAATGGCGACTGAATGGCGACTGAGCGGCGACTGAATGGCGACTGAGCGGCGACTGAGTGGCGACTGAATGGCGACTGAATGGCGACTGAGTGGCGACTGAATGGCGACATAACGGCGACTGAGTGGCGACTGAATGGCGACTGAATGGCGACTGAGTGGCGACTGAATGGCGACATAACGGCGACTGAATGGCGACTGAATGGCGACATAACGGCGACTGAATGGCGACTGAACGGCTACTGAATGGCGACATAACGGCGACATAACAGCGACATACTGGCGACATAATGGCGACATAACGGTGACATATTGGCGACATATTGGCGACATAACGGCGACATAATAGCGACATAACGGCGACATAATAGCGACATAACGGCGACATAACGGCGACATAACGGCGACATAATGGCATAAACACTATTCCAAAAGTACCAGGATGCCAGAATTGCAGAAGAGGTCGTTTGCCTCGGGCGGGTAACCGACAACTGGTGTCTTATTGAGACAAACGTTTACCAAAAGTACCAGGATACCAGAACTGAGGAAGATGTCATTAACCTCGTGGCGTGTAACAAGGTTCGATTCAAGAAGAAAGATCATAAGTTACAGGTTGTTTACTGAACCATATGTCCTAAATATTAACGTTCATTATTGCTTACTTCAGAGTATAAATCATGTCCTTTTTACTCACGCAGTTTAGAGAAAGACGGAGCTATTTTTAATGACATCTACGCACACATTCATAGGCAGTAGTCGAGTAGTCAGTTGGAGTAGACTAAATTACGATAAAAGGGAACGTTCGAAAACTCATCGCGTACGAATTTGTAAGCATTATTTTACTTTGAGATATTTTTAGTTTACTTCTGAAAAACGTTCCTGTATTGAAGTTTTTTTATGTTTATTAGTATCTAATATATTATTTAAGACATCCAGAATTTAGAGAATTAATTATTTTAATATTTTTATTTATCTTATGAATTTTTAGATTGTATGTTTCGAAATTGTACTAGAGCATCAGCGTAACGGAACGTTGAGCTGTCTTCATCAGTTTTATTGTCAACGTCAATACCAATTTGTTGTTGATTATTTCCTGAGGGTTTATTTTGTTTATTTCTAAGTTAAAATAGAGAATAAAAAAAAAGAAAGACACGTGATAAGTATTATGGATTACCATGGAATTGCTTCAAGTTTCAATTGTTAGAATATTCGATGGAATCATTAATGAAATATGCGACTGAAGAGGTCTTTAGTTTTACAAGGTATTTCCTTTTATTTTCTGTGTTTCAATGAAAAAGGTGGTTAATACTAGGCAATAGGCATACGACTAGTCACAATACTCCCGAGAAAACTTCATTTTTAAAATCGAGGGTCATAAGTAAGTCCGAACATTAATTTAGACAGCGAAATTGGATTACTTTACAGGGGAGAGCGAGGCACCATTGATCACTTTACAGGGGAGAGCGAGGCACCATTGATCACTTTACAGGGGAGAGCGAGGCACCATTGATCATTTTACAGGGGAGAGCGAGGCACCATTGATCACTTTTTCTTGTAAGAGCTGCGGTTCGGCCATTTTAACTTAAGGATGACTCACGCTAGACCGGGCCGTGCCCGGGCCGGGGCGTCCGACATGTCAGTTTCTATGACGGCTGATCGGTAATCACGTGGTTCTTTCCTTAGAAAACGAAGCGCCTGAAGCTCCGGCCCGGCCCCGGCCCGGTCTAGCGTAAGTCATCCTTTATAGCTGTTGTATTTATTGGGGCTAATTTTGAACATATCTGTTGATTGTGGTTTAAAAGAGTGAGCCATGATTTTTAGTGTTCCGTTTTTATCTTATTTTTTGCATACTGGGTACAATTTGAATAGCAAAAGTTTAGCTCCTTGCTTCCAGTAGTTTGGCTTTTTTAAGACACTTTTATTTAGCTTCACTGCGTATACACCTTTGCATATATGTATAGTGCTTCAATTCAAATCTTATAACTAAAATTTAAACCACTTCCCGGTATTTGATTAAGCTGAAATTTGGATTACTATCATAATTTCGGTGACAATGCAATAATTGCTATCATGGAGGTGATCTGATGATGCAGTCGGTCGGTAGCCAAATGAACTCCGCGATCGAAAAACACAAACACATCGAGCTTAGGTTCATAAGAAAGGTTTCAAGAAGTACTCGATAGACATGCAAATGAGAAAAAGTACAGTCAGCAATAAAAGAGTGTTGCTAAAAAAAATTACTTTGTTACTTTTTTCAATAATAAAATCCATTGTGCCTCAATTTCATATGATCTATTTTTCCCTTTTGTTATTATACAGTTATTTATAAAAAAATTTCGTAATAAAGAAGGAAGTTTGAGAAAATTTTGTTTATTAACAATTGCCTAACTTGTTGAAAAAATAACTTTAAGATAAATTTCTACACGTAGTACATTTGTTGACATGTTTTAAATACACCATTTTTTTTTAAATTTTTCAATGAATATTAAATACCTTTAAAATTATATTTCATGTTACGTAATCGCTTTTTCACACCACGCGCGTTTCCCGAAAATGAGGCGCGGAGGGCTGTGTTCAGCGTTGAATAAAAAGTATAAATAATGGAGATACAGTTCTGGAAGTTGGGATTTTTTTATTGGAAATATCCTCCTCTTTAATAGTATTAATTTTCGTTTCTTAAATATTAATACTTTTTGAGATGTTGGGGAAATGAAAAATATCTACTTTTTCCCCCTCTTTTTGCTTATAACTTTTAATACATTTTTCTAGGCATCATGACGAATCTAATGAGGTATCACACGTATTTTTAGGAGTAGTATCTCTATTTTTCACTGTTTTCAGTTTCTCGAACAGACTATTAAACATAGGTAATAAATCGACTTTACAGTTATTAAATAAAAACTTTTTACAAAAAAAAAGAAAACGACTTCAAAAAGGATGAAATAAAATAATATCCTTTTTTATGTCTATGCGTTACCAACTGATATATTTGAAGTCGGTGCCAAGCCAAATTTTGGAAGCATACCATGACTTTGGTGCGATTCGATAAGGATTTACCTACGTTGGATTGCCTTACACGACGACAATGAACGTACTTTCTGTAGGTACAGTCGACGTTAAAAATATGTTTACACTTTTCGCCTTATTACAAAGGAGTAAGGTGCAAAAGTGTAAACATATCATTGACGTCGACTGGACCTAAGAACACACGATCAAACCTTCTTGGCGCAGTCCGTACCATGTTTGTCGGCACATTAGTGTAAATATAAATGCATTTTTTTGCCGTCGTATTTTTTAAAGAGCATTTCTTACTAATGCTCGAACAGTCTATAGCACGCAAGTGTGGGATTGAGACTGAGTTATTTCCCGTCCCTTATCCAGAGCACTACATTTTAAAATATAAAACAATTCATGGAATTTACCTTCTTGCCTAATTTCACCTAATGCGGTTTATTTATTTAGCCATGAAAAGGCGACAAAGAGGCAGACAGAATTCTTTACACATTTATAATAGTTATTAGTACAGTTCTAATGGGATTTATAGCCATAAAGCTGATTATATTTGACTGGTATTGTTACTACTTGGCTTGGCACCGACTTCAAACATATCAGTTGGTAACGCATAGACATAAAAAAGAATAATATTTTATTTCATCCTTTTTGAAGTCGGTTTCATTTTTTTTGTAAAATGTTTTTATTTTACCATTTTTATTTTTAACGCAATGTTAAAGAGCGCGACGCATGAATGAAAAACAAGATCATGTTTAACACTAAATTCGTGTACCTATCACTTTAGTAAATATATAATCAGGAATTTTCTCGAGTCCGTCTGGGAAATTATAATTCCTGTCAACTAAGTCCATCCGCCCGCCCCGCCACTGACCCAATCCCTCAGCCCCCCGAACACTCAACCTCACAGCACATCAACCCCTGATCCAGGAACCCCTCGATCCTGAACCAGCAACCCTTCAACCGCCATTCCCCGACCCCTTAATCCCTGACCCCTTAAGTCCTAACCCTAACCCCCGATCAGTAGCCTTACCAGCTTACCACGAGTTTGACATTGATATATTCGCTAGCATGTGTGTAACTTACTTCCTATGCATCTCGCTCGTACTAACCTTAGTGTGAGCGAGATGCATAAAAAGTTACATTTAGATGCATAAGACGTTAGCGAATATGTCAATGTCAAACTCGTGGTAAGGCTACAGTTGCAGTACATCAAATTGGTGGTTTTCGGAAGCAAATGCTCGAGTTACTTTAGAAAACCCCGAAATCACTTAACACGTGCCTTTAAAAATTGAGGAGTTCCCTCAATTCCTCATGGATTCCATCATCAGATCAGAACCGAAAATAATACGGAAACACCATTGAAGTAACTTCTTCCAAACACAAAAAGAATTACTCAAATCGGATCACAGGTGCCGGAGTAATCGCTGAACATACTTACATTTAAAGAAAGCATCATCATTATCATCAAAATAATCATCATCATCAGGTCTACTTCATCAAATTGGTGGATTTCGGGAGAAAATGCTCGAGTTGCTTAAGAAAACGCCCAAAACACCATGCATGTGCCTTTAAAAATTGAGGAGTTCCCTCGATTCCTCATGGATCCCATCATCAGAACAGAACCAAATTAAAATGGGAACAACTCGAAGGTAGCTCCTTTCAAACAAAAAAAGAATTACTCAAATCGGACTACGGATGTCGGAGTAATCGGTGAACGTACATAGACTAAAAAAAAAATAGCCACAACCGAATACAGAACCTCATCCTTCTATGAAATTGAAGTCGGTTAAAAAATATTTACAATAATGAAGGTCTTTCTAATCATAAGCCATAAAGAAAGAGTAGATTTTGTCACAAGGGAGTGATATTTACGGCGAGGGCGTAGTGAGGGATTCATCAAGTGTTAATAATGCCCAAGGTGGAAATAATTTTTCACCTCAGCAGCTCGAACAAGGGTACTTTGCTTCTTAAAAACAGTGAGCAAAATGCGATTTTGCTCACCGAGTGAAACAAAACGACATTCAAGTGACCTTTATAGTCAAATGTCATTTCAACATGCGGGGTCTACAACAAGTTCGAAATACTTGGGTTCTATTATCTCTGTCCCTTTCACACTGTTAGCAAAAAGAAATAGACAAAAAAAAGTTAAAGCGACATTCAACGGTATATTGACGGTTTATAATAGACGCCCGAAAAACTTCAGACCGCATCGTTCCAAAGTATGAATTCTTAATAATTATAAAAAAAAAGTTTAAGATTAGATAAAAACTGATAAAATACTATATTTTAGGTATTTTATTGTACAATTAAAATAATGAACTCAAAAAATACACAGATTATCACGCAAAATTAATTATTTTACTTTTAAGAATTTCTACCATAGTTGACAAATAGTTGACAAATACGTATCCGCAATTCAGACCGTATCTTACAAAGCTTTTTTTTACAAAAAAAAAGTTGTCGATTGAAGTGTCAGTTGATGTTCGTTATTTCCATATTATTTTACTGAAATTTATTATTACATTTTGTTTTTTTGTTCGATTGCGGTAATTAAACTTAATTTATTGTATATTTTAAGAAAACATGAGTGCAGGTATTAAGTGATGAAGAAGGATTACATTTTTCAAGTTGTCTAATAGGTATGTTCTCACTGCTCAGGTGAAAAATGTTGTGTGCTACACGAGATGAAAGTTATTTACATCTCGTGCGCTTTTGAGTCCCTTACTACGCTCAAGTTTCTAAATTAGATTCACTCGCTACGCTCATGAATTATAGAATCTTTCGCTTGCACGGGACTCAAAATAAGCACTCGAAGAAATATTAAACTCTGATCTCTTGTTGTACAAATAACTATTGCTATCATGTGACACATACGTAGGTATGTGTCACATGATAAACTGTGACACATACCTACGCAGTAGTCAGCCTCATAAGTGATGTGAAAAGCAGTAGTGCTTTTCACATCACTTATGAGGTACCTAATTATGATGTTTGTTTATTCACAAAATGTTATTTAAACTGCAAAAATGAGTATGCAAAAAGTAAAAAAAATAGTGTCCTAGAATAGAAAAGTGGCATTTTGATCCATCCTAGCAGGGAAGAAAAAGCCTTTTTACGAAATGGTGATAGCGAAAACGGTTTTTTTTATATAATGTAAAAAAAATGTTAGCTACTGGGTGACCGATGCTCAGTTGCTCACGCTACTGCGAATTTTTGTTCTGAAGCTGAGTTGGAACTAGTTAGGCACACGGTTGGGGGTTAAGTTAAAGCGGTAAAGTCGTGGGTGCTTACCGCTTTACAATATTAGCAATTTATTACAAAAGGTCCACTGTGGCCTATAAGCTACTGTACCCTACCCCTTCAAGTGGCGACAACCCGTTAATGGTCGGATCGAAAAGCAGTAAACTGGCGGCCCACCACTCATGAGGTGTTGCAGTATTTAGAGGTGAAATTGAACGCATTTAAGTAAAGTTACGCTCTTCTAGCGCCCAAAATTAGTTAGCGGGTTAGACAAGGATAGCATACCGTAAGAAACACAAATACACTTGGTATTAAATTTGTTGGTGAGAACCATTCATTCGGCAGCGACCGCCTAGTCCGAGTTAAGTCTTGATTTTTAAGAGGTTGTTTTGTAAAATAAATTGTATTTTAGGTCCCCTTTTATGATATAATCTTAAAAATAGAAGTCTTAATTTGATAATTAAATAGCAAGCACCTCCAATCCAATCATCCAATCATCAATTTGTTTTATGGTGGTATTCATTTTTAACAAGGAAAATTCTTTTAATCTGCGCTGACCACTCATCGGGGCCCCGCTAAGTTGCGCAAATCCGCGGCGCCACTTGACTACTTTTCGGGTTTTCGCTGGCGCCACTTGAAGGGCTACACTACCGATACTTAGTTAAAAAAACTACTTATAGGTACACCTCTTTTAAATTATGGGTTGGTTATATATTTACCGATCGATTAGACATCTGCTAAATTTTACCTTTTTTTACACACAGAAATGTCAATATGACGGATAGGGACAAACGATTATCAACGGTTTGTTAGATTTGACAAATGTTTATTTAATAACGCCATTGCCCATTACTTTTTACAAATTCACTATCGAGACCGCAGACCTATCCTTGGCCCGGCCAAGAGTTTTAATGTTGTTTATTTATGTATTACGATTTTTAGGGTAAATTATTATTTTTAGGTAAAATGAAGCGTGCTCAAAGCGCGTGATACACAGGGTGCATTGCAAATAATGCTTGTAGCGTGTATTGCAGTCAGGTAGGTACTTACAGTCTCGGCTCATGCCGACGGCTAGGCACTTCTTGAAGCGGCAATACTGGCAGCGGTTGCGGTTGAGCCGGATCACCAGGCACTTGCCGTCCCGCAGGCAGCGGTATTCTATTTGCTTTTGAATACTCCGTCTGAAGAAACCCTGCCCAATAGTAAACATTTCATTTATTCATGTATTGTAATTGTGACGGACCTAATACTTTCATAATACTGATACAACTTCAAATCAATACATATGGAGAGAGCTCGAACGGTTGGGTGATTATTTTTGGAGAGGAGTTTGATATAAATACATTTACCTGCATTGACAATTGTATCTACGACAGAACATTACCTATTCTGGATTTTCAACGCGAGTAATCGCGTTGAAAATCCAGTACCTATATCAGAAAATATTTACTTACAACAAACTTTTTAATACCTCAATGTTTTAAGGACTTATCGAATCATCATGCATGTACATTATGATTTTTTTAAGGATTTTAGTTACTAAACTAAGTAGTGGCTTACAAACTACACCATATATTTACACAAGCTGTTGGCCGCGACTTTGTACGCGTGGATGTTTTAATGTTGATTGTTGTATATTCTACCTGAACATTTAACATTGTCCAGAAAAAGATTGCTTAGGGTTCAGTGCAGTAGGATAGCAATATTTGTACCACCAGGTACAAACTTTTAACCCCTTTCTAACCATTTAGGATACGAATTTTCATAAACGCTGTAATCGCTTTTCTTATCTTCTAATAGGTATTGTGATTTGATTATCTACGAAAAAACAATTTTCTTGTCTCGATTATTCGGCCAATCTCTTTGCATCAAACCGGGAGATAACTTCGGCAAAGAATTACCTTGCAGCCCTCGCAGGAGGTGACGCCGTAGTGGTAGCCCGAGGCCTTGTCGCCGCACACCTTGCACGGCGCTGCCGCCTTCCCGCTGCCCGCGCTGGCGCTGTCGGCGGCGTACCTGCCGACTACATTATGTCGTATTTCAAACACCACTTTACCTCCAAAATGCTTATTGTAAAACATACCTATATAGACTCATGTTAAATGTTTTGTAATAAAAACGCAGGAAAATGTAGCATTCAATTTAGTATGTACGAGGGTCTACTTTGTACAGTATTGAATTTATTGATCAATGTACGTCATATGAGAGAAAAATAATAGACCGCGAGCCAGGCGCAAATTTCGTTAATCATCGCCTCCCGGGCGAAAACTCGTAAATTGGTTAAGGGCGATGTGTAATTAATCCTCGTGAATGCCAGCTGCCGCTCCGTTGGGAGCATTCCATGAAATTGTCTAAGGTTTGTCCCGTACAAACGCGAATTTTCTGAAGATTTGCAGATAAGAGTTTCCTTTTTGGTCAAATGGTCAAAAATATGCACAGAAAAATAATCGCCTGCTTTAAACGCCGAAAAAAAATCGCAAGTGTCGCAACACAGGAAATAAAATGCGTTTGTACGGGACAGCCCGTGGAATGCTCCGTTGGTGGGTTGAGGACGTTGAGGTATGGTAAATATTGTCATCGTCTCCCGATTGATACATGGTCAGATGATAGTATGTACGCTATTGTGAATGAATAATATCATCAGCCGGATGTATAGCGGTGGAAAGACCGTCACCTGACACTCTGAAGGCCGTAACGCAGAAAGTGGTTAACTTTACGAGTTTTCACCCGGGAGGTTATTGGTCATTGAAATCTGTTCCTGGCTCGCGATCTATAAACTCTCCGCGCCAAATATTTCTACGGTGGAGTGCATACTTTCGAAGTTACGCAGTATTTCGCCGACTACGACTGTACGTTACGTGAGCAAATGGTAATATCGTTTTTTCGCGATTTGGGGTTGGTACCATAGTAAAAGTTGCTCAGTATGACCTACATATTCATGCCGTAAATTATTGCAGGTGACTAAATTTACAGTTTTTATGTATTATAAGAATACCTACCGTAAAATGGGGTGAGTAGGCGCAAAACTGGCATTCAAACCTCGATAACATTTTATTTTTACATATGCAAACTGAATGGTGTATATAATAAGTGTTCCGGACGTTTGTATTTTATTAGGGTTCCGTACCCAAAGGGTAAAACGGGACCCTATTACTAAGACTCCGCTGTCCGTCCGTCCGTCCGTCCGTCCGTCCGTCTGTCACCAGGCTGTATCTCACGAACCGTGATAGCTAGACAGTTGAAATTTTCACAGATGATGTATTTCTGTTGCCGCTATAACAACAAATACTAAAAACAGAATAAAATAAAGATTTAAGTGGGGCTCCCATACAACAAACGTGATTTTTGACCGAAGATAAGCAACGTCGGTCGGGATCAGTACTTGGATGGGTGACCGTTTTTTTTTTTGCCGTTTTTTGTATTATGGTACGGAACCCTTCGTGCGGAAGTCCGACTCGCACTTGCCCGGTTTTTTATTTTATTTTGGGTAGTTCCATATCATAACTTTGACGATAAACAGGAAATCCCACCTCACCCCGTAGTCTCTCGTAATTGGGGTGACATGGGTTTTCATACAAAGGTGATTTTGGAAGATTGTTGGATCGATTTTTTTTATTATGAGTATTACTATAGCTCCATTTTAAATTGGAATACATTATTTTTGTAGCAGTAGCCTTAAAATCCCATCTCACCCCCCTTTCATCCCTTCTCTCCCCATTCATAACCCAACTCTCCCCGCGAACCCTACTCACCCCATTTTACGGTACTTAAAAAAACATTTGTAGGTAGCTGAATTGTAATTGGTGAAAAAGCTGTTCAAAATTTTTATGCAGTCCAAAACTACGTTGAGCAGCCTCGTAGGCAACAAGAGAAAACTTCTGTGGTTTATGTGTCTGTATAACCAAGTGGTCGAGTGAAGAAAGTCATGATAAACTATGTGTGATATCTTCTTTTTCTTGGATGAGTCCATAGGTGATAGGATAATCATTTACCCGATTTTACCGCGTGAACGTATACCTACATAAGCTAGGTAAGATTTCGTTATTTCTTTAAATATAATTTTATTCAGGATAAAAGATGTTTAATCTATCTCCAAAACTACACATACTATTTGACCCGGCTGCTAACTAATACCAATCAGGAGGGATCACCACCCTGTCAGAACGAGTCGAGTACTTGTTATTATTTGGAACTTGATCGGACACTGGAGTCGTGTTGATAACAAATAAATAATATCTATAAATTAATATAAAATCAATGTTTTATCAGCATCAAAATTTGCATATCAGACTATGGGGTCAAAATATAAATCTACCATTCTCTGATTGCTTAACTAAAAGAGATATGTCTGTTTGAGAGATACTTTTGATCACGAACTCTATCTATTTGAAAAAGTATTCGAGGGCGGCAGATACTTTTGGCGCCTTGTTTCATAGGTACGCTCTACTGATGATATTGATATTAATGCTGACTGTACTAACTTTAACTAAGGATGAAGATGACGTTCCGTTTACTTTCTGAAACTAAAATACGCAAAGTAACATAGAGTTACTTACATTATAAAGCAAAAAAAATAATATATATATTTGAATAAGCATTTAAATAAATAGTTCTGGTGCTTCAAGTGATATGATATTGAATTCAACAGAAATGTGCAAAAGTAGCCACTCGATTAAAATGTTTCCCTATTACGTATTGACTAATAGAAAAAAAGTCTGGCTACTGAAATATTACACAACTGTTTGGCGGGAAATTCAAAAAATCTTGGGCTGGTCACACTTTGTGTAGTAGGAATTATAGTTTTGATACTAGAAAATATTTTTGATTTTCTGTGCACACATAAGGTACCTAAGGATATAAGTTAAATATACGTTGACGTGCACTCAAAGTCAGCTCACATAATTTCTACCACTATGTAAAGTACAGTCAACGATAAAAACACATATGTTAACACTTTCTCACCATATACCATTGTAACAAGGCGAAAAATGAAATGTAGTTTAAATAAGACCTAGCTCGATAATACCGTAATATTACTCCATCACCAAAAAAATACATAAGTACTATGCCAAATATGCTAAATGCTAAGTATCAAAATATTTATAGAGCACCAACCTCCTAATTTGTTTACATTTGTTTAGGAGTTGTAAACATTGCAGTTTTTCGTTATACAACGCTACACGTCGATTTCGCACATTGTCGTAATTATTTAAGAGCTTAAATAATAGTTTGCGAACCTCACTCAGTATAGAAATTATTAATATTATTTAAAATAAACCCCTTATAAACCGCAAACAATTTGAATGAATGACAAATTGACAATTGACATTAGGCTTTTTTTTTAATCATAGACAATTAGTGATACAACAACGAAATATCTGTCAACAATTTTTGGCTAGCCAGACTCTAGTTAGGTAATGATTTGCGGAGCTTTCTGTCGTAGATGTTTGTCCTGCTCTAGTGGATCCGCGGAAGCGCGCCCCGTGCGGCCCGTGCCTGACACTTTCTTACAACACAGGGCTGCCTGTGGCCGAACAGTAGGCTCGCTTCATCCTTATTAAACTGATATTCGAGAAATCTCATTTCTGACAAAATCAATTTGGATATAATTATCAAAAGAAGTATACTGCTGCTCTTATTAAGTTATCGTAGTTTCACTACAGTAATTGTTAAAATATTTAAAAAAATGGCTTAGGTATGTATTACTCTAGTTAATGTTTAATAAATGTTTTAAAATAGGTAGCCTAATTAAATATAAAATTGTTATATGTAACGTATACCTAGTTATAAATAGTAATACCGGGTTTGGTCTGTATTACTATAACTATACTGTACGAAATATCATATGATATTTACCAGTCGCTTTTCGGTGAAGGAAAACATCGTGAGGAAACCGGACTAATCCTAATAAGGTCTAGTTTCCCCTCTGGGTTGTAAGGTCAGATGACAGTCGTTTTAGCAAAAAACTAGTGCCTACGTCAATTCTTGGGATTAGTTGTCAAGTGGACCCCCGGCTCCCATGAGCCGTGGCAAAATGCCGGGATAAGATAACGCAAGGAAGATATGTAGTTAAATATTCCTTTCTACTTATGTACAATACAAAATAAAAGATATAAGGCAGCAACACCAACATCGGCAACAACCCTAACTTTTTCCCAAAGCAATGATTGCAGTTCAACAAACTGCGCGTGAGTCGATCATTGAACCTGCACTAACAGTTATTTCTATCTCTTTCTCGCAACTTCAATAAAAGCTTTCTTGTCTTTTACTAACGTAACTATCTTAACTTCTTAATATAGTTCCACTGAAGGTATGGTTCTCTGAGAAAATTGTAACCTGCATAACGACGCGTCAGTGGACGGTGCCAAAGCCGTGGCGGTCGAGTAGGTACCGAGGTAAACTGCTTAACGTAGGTACCTACCTACTCACTGACAAAGCGATACCAGGGAAAATGTTACGTAAGAATTTCATCGGACCATTTGTGTTTTGATAAAAACTGTATACTTTCACGCTTTGAAGCCACAGTTACCTACCCATTAGATATGTATGGTGGTTTCGTGAGTTGAATTTTCATGATAACTAATTAATTACAGTGGTAGTTTTTATAGGTATATAATTAAACTATTCCTTTGGTATCTAGTGCCTAATGTAAATACCTAACCATAACGGAGAGACTTTGAACCTTGCAAAGAGTAAATAAGTATAGTATGTTATAAACCGGCGGTCAGCAACCTGCGGCCCGCGGGCCGCATGCGGCTCGTGAAACTGTCACTTGCGGCCTGCGAGCCTCTCTGGCTATGTAATATTGGGAAACGACAATGTCTGATAAAGTCATAAATATTAACAAAGTAGTTAAGTAAGGTATAAAGACTCGATGCAAGGAGACCCTGGCTCCGACTGTCTCACGATGCTCTCCGAAAATGTCTAGCTTCAAATATCATCATCAATTTTGAGAGCATATTATGACTCTACGTAAACATGGATCGCCTGTCCGTCCATCATCAGTTATTGTTAATAACGATCGATGGGATTTTGGTCAAACTAGTCAAAATACGTACTTATATCATAATACTTTTTAATTATGGATATTTCTATGATACGGCTAACTAAAAATTTATTACGCTACGATTAATTAGAGAACGATAAAAAATTTTTAAGGCATTAAGCTAATACTTACCCATCGTAGAGAACAAATAACATCAACGCGCCTCTGATTAGCATTTCGGTTCTGTGGGATTTCAATTATCAATTGATACCTAGTTTGATTTATAATCTGAAATCATTTCCATCATTGGATTTCATTTAAATTAGAACATATTTTATAAAGTTATCGTATAAAGGGGCCCACTGATTAACAGTTCACCGGACGATATCATGGAGCCTGTCAGTTGTTCGGGGCTCTCAAATTTTGCGTTTAACTGACAGGCTGTTATAGTCCGACGGATAGTTCAGTCAAAAAACATCGAAATGCCGGGAAGAGCCCCTAGCCAGCCGTGTCTTCCAAGTTGAATGTAAGAACTTCGCAGTGTGCTTCGCTGGCTCGTTCGAATATGCTACTCATGCCAAGCTTCAGCGACAATCACTAAGATACGCCGCAAACGGACGGATCTTGGGTGACAACGGACCCTAGACGATAGAATAGGTCTTAATCGGATTGGTAAATAGATAAAAATGTATGTAACAAAAAATATTTACGTAAAAAATTGTTTGTAAGAATTGTCAAGTCCATAAAGTTGATAATGCCAAATTCAAGTATGTGAAAGTTTCTTGGTCTGTTGTTTGCATGTTGTTTGAGAGATATATTACGTTTATCAATAATCATTAATCAATTAATGTGAGGGAAGGACTGCAATGGCGGGTCCGGCATACAACGCGAATTTGCCACGGAAAACCCGACCACCATGTGAGTGGATCTGATGATGTATGTTGGTGCAGAGTTAGCTCCGATCCGACATACGACATCCGACTACAGGAAAATAAATACATAACTATATGTAAATACTAGTTATTTTAACCTAAAGAAGTACACCTCGGGGCAAGACCTACCTCCATCTAACGGTTTCCTGCAATTTTAACTATAAGTACTTCATTAATGGTACAAAATCGTTGTTCCAGGTACCTATTTTACGCTGGAGTATGACAAAGACGTGAACAATAAAAAACAGGCTATGTACGGAACATTAACAGGTTAAACAATAAAGGTGCAATATCACGGACGTCTTTATCGGAGGCTTACAGGCATTGCATAACGTTAGCGGTCAACGACACCCTCCCCCCCAACTCCCTGCCGGAGCAGTGATCTCCCAGCATGTCTGTGCAAGACCCGTTCACAACTTACTGTGCGCATCGCCGCAGCAGGCGCATGCACCAGCATAACATAGATCTCTGATTACGTATGTCGTGTCGTATCTCAGGACGAAGTTAGGTATAGGTACTAGGGAAGGGTCGAGATCACAGGTGAGCACAACATTTGTGAATATGTAGGCAGCACGAAAGCGTTCGTGCGGATTTGCACTGCTTCCGCGTGATAAATCTAATGGTATATATATACTATTACGTGGAAAATTCTACTATTGCCGTGATGGACCATGATTAGAACACTTAAAAAACTAAAAGGGTAATGTAATTGGCTAACTGGTAACTAACATGCTATTATTAGTGCATACATATTTATGTAACACCTGTTTACATAATAAATGTAGTAAATTGCAGGTATATGAGAGACAACATTGTGAATCCTTTTTGTTGCATCGAATACTTACTTATGCACCGAAACTAAATCATAGCCTAGTCCCAGCACATTACTTACTTACATATATATCGACTTAGCCCCAGAATACTTAAGCTCAATAGGCTTGCGTAGTGGATACTAGCTAGCTAGACGATGATATAATATTAGGTCATTACCTATGAAATTGGCGTTTTGTTCGGAGAATTTCAACGAAACACGAATTTCCATACAATTAATTTTGCGGATATTTTTTTGATGGCTAATTCAAACCAAACAAAATTTTTCCAGTAATTTTTGACACCTTTAAGGTATGTTTTCAATATCTCCATTTCTTGAAAATTGGTACCATTAGAAAAATATAAGTAATTTTAATACTCGAACCGACAGCACATGAAAAGACCTATTCTCAAGGCTTAATTCTGAACACTTAACAATAAAAAATAACAATAATTGTATGTAAAATCGTTGTTTATTGAGTGCACTGTAGTTTTATTGTAATTGTGTATGTACTTATGTAAAAAAAAAAAACTAGGATCAGACTTATATCTATGAACAAAAACGCCAATTTCATAGGTAAGGACCTAATATAATAATAGGTATTTTAAACATTCATCTATACCTCCACACGTTCTCGAGATAAAGGGTCTTGACAGACAGACGGACGGACGGAAATGCCAAAATCTGACACAATTCTTCTATAAGTATATAAAACCGTTTAAAATAATAAAATAGAGGTAGAAATTATTTAGTACTGATTGATATACTTAGTTATCAAAGATTCGGTCCCCGTTGCCTTGCAAATTGTATTTACTTATAGTCGGTCCAAAAAAAGTCTGCAGCGGATTTGATAGCCCACGCAGTGAAAGTGTTATTTTAAACGTCAAACTTCTATGTTATACATTTTAATAAATGGCTACAAATATAATGACCACCAAAAAATACTTTGGTACTTACCCTAAATAAAAAAATCATGCTTACCAAAAAAAATTACTGAACACCAAAATAATAAGGCCTAAAATTACAAAAGTACCACCGTTTTAATTACGACTGCACTTCAAATTGTATTCGAATACCAAATATATTGAATGATCACCAAAAATCATTAATGATCACCAAATCTTGAAGACCAAATTAATGCGATATTTTCACCTAAATAAACCACTATGATTACCAAAAAATGTATACATATTACCAAATAAAGTAAAATGATGCCAAAATTACTAGACGCTCCCGCTCAACCCCCCGTACCCCGCACCGCATACCTACCTAACCTAACCTACTCTTCTAGTAGCATACTGAAATGCTACTAGAATAGTAGGTTAGGTTAGGTTTGAACTGCGACCCTTACAGAAAAGAAATGCTACTAGAAAAGTGAGTTAGGTTAGGTTTGAACTGCGACCCTTACAGAAAATAAATACTACTAGAAAAGTGGGTTAGGTTAGGTTTGAACTGCGACCCTTACAGAAAAGAAATGCTACTAGAAAAGTGGGTTAGGTCAGGTTTAAACTGCGACCCTTACAGAAACGAAATGCTACTAGAAAAGTGGGTTAGGTTAGGTTTGAACTGCGACCCATACAGAAAAGAAATGCTACTAGAAAAGTGGGTTAGGTCAGGTTTAAACTGCGACCCTTACAGAAACGAAATGCTACTAGAAAAGTGGGTTAGGTTAGGTTTGAACTGCGACCCATACAGAAACGAAATTCTACTAGAAAAGTGGGTTAGGTTAGGTTTGAACTGCGACCCATACAGAAACGAAATGCTACTAGAAAAGTGGGTTAGGTTAGGTTTGAACTGCAACCCATACAGAAACGAAATGCTACTAGAAAAGTGAGTTAGGTTAGGTTTGAACTGCGACCCTTACAGAAACGAAATGCTACTAGAAAAGTGGGTTAGGTTAGGTTTGAACTGCGACCCATACAGAAAAGAAATGCTACTAGAAAAGTGGGTTAGGTTAGGTTTGAACTGCGACCCTTACAGAAACGAAATGCTACTAGAAAAGTGGGTTAGGTTAGGTTTGAACTGCAACCCATACAGAAACGAAATGCTACTAGAAAAGTGGGTTGGGTTAGGTTAGAAAAAGATGACGAAGTGGATTAATTAATTTAATAGGATAACGATATATTAAATATTTGCACATTTTTAATTAAAATGTGGTTACAATTTTGGTGGTCATTTACTATTTTTGGGTTTACAATGATTATTTTGGAGTCATTTGCTTTAATACGATAGCAAGATTTAAAAATTTGGTTAGAATTTTACATTAAAATGGAGTTCTAATTTTGGTGGTCATTTACTATTTTTGGGTTTACAATGATTCTTTTGGTGTCATTTTATTTAATAGGATAGCAAGATGTAAAAATTTGGTTATCATTTCACATTAAAATGGGGTTTGAAATTTGGTAATCATTTACAATTTTTGGGTTAATAATGATTAATTTGGTGTCATTTCCTTTAATAGGATAGTAAAATGTGATAAAATTGGTAATCATTTCACATTAAAATGGTGTTATAATTTTGGTGATCGTTTATTATTTTAGGGTGGTAAAGTAGATTTTTTTGGTATTAAATTTTATTAAATCTGGTGATCAGTTAAATAGCAGCCTTAATAAATCAAACACATTTACTCAAAAATTCAAAATTTGAACGATCTCACGTGAGATTAGGGGGGGGGGGGGAGAGACAAATCTCACGACATCTCACTAATAAGGGGTGGTCAAAAATCCTCAATAACCCCTCACGTACCTAATTAATTGTTAATCGCAAAAGTTCACACACTAAAAGTTCCATTTCAGGTTTCGGCCTGACGACTATTTACTACGAACCGAGAGTGTGTGGCCGCTTGACGATCTTGGAGATCAGCGTCGACAGATATTGGCCGGACAGTCCGTGGTCGTTTGGCGAAAACTGACGACTCAACCTGCTAGTGTGTTGTCGACTAGTCGCAGAGGTGGCAGCAGGCCAGCCGGCAGACAATAATCGCATAAGTATGTTATTTATGTGTGTAGGTAGTCGTTATTAGCCTGGACGGCAGCGGCAGCCCGCCCGATAAAACCTGAGATTGCAGGCAGACTGGTATTGGGTAATAGGACTAATAGGTATTTAAATGACATTAAGAGTATCAGTTCAACGGTACATAGGTCTGTCAGGTCTGGTAGGTTTCGACACAAATGATTAACACTTTTAGAAAACCACTTGACTTTGATCCATATTTTTACACTGATATATGTGTTAAATTTGTTAAATGTCAAAAAGTATCACCATCTACTCGAGAGTAGGCCAAAGGTATGGCGCCAGCGCTCGAAAAGACATTCCTCTAGTCTAAATTATCTTTGCTAGTAGGTAGGTAGAAACATACTCACATACATTTTTAAACATTAGGGGCGTAGTATGAGTCTTTTAATGAGGGAGATTTATTAAGACCGCGGCAAATAACCGTACGGGCCTCTTCATGATAAGAGGACACCGTCTTGCAACTCCAAAAGTGTCAGAGCGCAAGCGCGGTGACGACCTATTGCAGACAGTCGCCATCAGATACAAACATATCTGAACACGCCTCTATTGTCAAGGGGTTAGTGTGCGTGTTCAGATATTTTTGAGCAGCTAGGCCGCTCCGATATATGATGGCGACTGTACCTATTATACATGAATTTATTGCGTTAACAGGCACATATCCAGCTTCAACTCTTGAACCACTAACAAACAGTGCATCTTAGGGATCTCTGGTAACCTTATACAGTACTATCCATCAGGAACATATTATTATGGCTTCGGTTTTCTCCTCTCTAGGTGGAGTGAGGTAGGTACCTACTTCCCGAGTTGAGCTACCTGCTACCTACTCCAGATTCAAGCGAGATGATATTTCGCTGTGCCCTGCCTATTTACACATAAGTATAGACTATTTTTTGCGAGTAACATATTGTTTATTTTTTACAGCTAATCAAGGGGCCCGTAGCGCGTTTCTATACTTTCTATTCACTTTGCTGTTTCTTATGCGAAGGCTTAATTGTTTTGATACCTATTAGTTCGTGTTTAGTGCGAGTTCATACATTTGCTACTAAACGCAAGTAACAAAAGTATAAACTCGCACTAAAGACTAATCAATATGTAAACAGACCCTAAGCGTATGGGGTGTTTGTTACAGGGACTAAGCAAAGATAACGCAATAACAATAATATAGCACAAGATAAACGAAAACTAGCAGAGGAGGCCAATTTTTGAATTTCGAGCGTTCGATTAAATCGGTGGAAAACAGCGAAATGCTAATTTTTGAAATACGAGCGATAGAAATTGGGAATCGAGTGGTATTGACCACTCGTTTTCAATTCTATTAGTAGAATTTCAATGCCGGGTACTGGAGATATTAATACACGAAATCGAGCGGTCGAAATTCTAAAATCGGCACCCAGAGGATCCAAATGTTCAATTTACATATATTATTATTTAAAAGTAGTGTGGTCAATTCGCTGAAGCCAAAATAATTTTAGATGATATTTAAGATGTGATGCGAATGCAGGTTGCAATATAGGTATTAAAGATTTTAAAGACTAAATATTGTAACAAAAAATAGATCAAGTGTTAACTTTAAGCGCAGAGTATTTTATTCCTCTTACAATAGGCTGTAATATGTATATACCTAACTAAAAATAAGCTGTATGACGTGAACTTGAATGAATGTGTTATCCATCCGTAATTTAACTTTCCTTCTTAACATTAAATTACTACACCAAAATAACCGATGTAATTGTATTGACCAACCCGAAACCGAAAAAATAACAATTACAACATATTACAATTAAATATGTACAACCCACCTTGTTTCGGTGGCGGAGGGGGGGTGGCGCCGTCCTTATCAAAGAAAGTGAGAGCGAACCCTTCGCCCTCGATCGTCAAGGGCGGGGATGCGGCGCAAGCGGGCGGGCGGCCGCTCCACAAGTCCATAGTCGGCACATGTCACGATGCGGGGCGTGAGCTGCGCGAGCGCCGTGCGCCGGCCCGAGTCACTACCCGCGCACTGAGCTTTCCTCAAGCTCGCCAACTCGCCACCACCGCACCGCGCCAAACCAAACCGCTCAAGCGAATTATCTACAGCCAACCAAGGGACCCGTAGCGCGTTTCTCCTCAAAACATTTTTAAGCCTCCACCCGGGGCAGCCATATTATTTATCTTAATCATTCGATTTACCAAAAGTAGATTTGGTATAAAAATGAATAGGCCAGTTTACACGAAATGTTTATATTACGGGTATGCTACATTTTTAGGGTTCCGTACTCAAAGGGTAAAAACGGGACCCTATTTCTAAGACTCCATTGTCTGTCTATCTGTCTGTTACCAGGCTTCTCATGAACCGTGATAAGCTAGTTCTGTTGTGTTGCCGCTATAACAACATATACTAAAAAGTACGGAACCCTCGGTGGGCGAGTCCGACTCGCACTTGTCTGGGTTTTTTTTACTCTAAATATAGGTAGGTAGATACATTTACACGTTCCTGTTAGGTGCCGATTTTATATTTTAATGAAATTAATAATGGCTGAAAAAATTTATCCACTTTTATTTCCCCTACCTTATTTTAAAGCAGCAGTGGTGTCTAGAATTGATTGTTAAATAAAAGTATTTGTTTAATAATAGAGCAAAGTACTTACGCCCTTGTGACGTATTCTGCTGCTCTACTATTGTAAAGGTTTATATAGGTTTTATAGGTATTTGAATATTATTTATTTTCTTTTGGAATTAACCTTGTTACTGTAAATAATTGAATACTTTGCTATAACAGTCTGAAAAACATCCTCGAGCAATTCTTGTTTATTTATATATATATATATATAGAATAAGTTTCAAACAACCATTAAATTACATTTGGCGAATCGCGAGTTCTCAGTTCGGGGCGAACTAGTAGTAATAATATCAAATTCGTAGCAAATAAGTAACGGATATATCATTCAATAATAAATTCTTTGAATTTAATGGCTGTTGGCAAGTCCAACAGAAGAGTAACTCCTTTTTATATTAATCTATGGTATTGTTCTATACTTGAATTATATTACCATGGAAACGAGAATAATTTATACTTCACATCATTACTATGTACCTAAATATGTAACTTGTGCTTTTATCTTTAATACAATTATTGTGACTATCCAAGACGGTTTTAGTTATCTTCGCCTCAACTGAACCAGCATTATCCACCTCACCGCTGATCAATGGCTATAACCGTATTAAAATGACATCGGGTGAACATTGAAAATATGGTCTGAATTTTAAGTTTGTAGTCGATTTGCAATTCTTATAGGCCAGTATTGTGGGCATGACGTTAGCGGCCCGCGCTCGGCGTCAAAACACCAACTCGCATAGTTATTATGTTAACACACCTCATGTTAAATTTCTTTATTTAAACGAGCCTCGAGAGATATTCTCGGTTCAGCGTCGCTGATTGTAAGTACGTATGTTTCCAATTGTTAAAGTATGGATTATTTTATGAACGCCAACCGCCTACATAACAACGTTTACGTACTTCACAACAGCTAGTGTTTAAGTAGGTACAGTACAGTCAGCAGCAGAAGTTGCTGCGGGCGAGGTGTTCACAATTACCTTGACACGCTCTTATCCCTTTAACAATAACGTCGCGTCAAGATCATTTTGAACACTTCGCCCGCTTAGCAACTTCTACAGCTGACTGTACTTCCTAACATCATAAAGGACAAAACCTCGATAGGTATTTCTTCGATATATGTAATTTATGTATCTAACAGACTGAAACCGAATAGCACAAAAAACTAGGCATCGAAAAAACGGAAACCATTGAATTTCAAATGATTATATAATGTTGACCGATTTGAAAATGTGCTGGAAATCGGTCAAGAACAACCGAGTTTCGGTGTTGTTTCCAGGGAAACAGGAGAAAAATATTATTTATAAAATGTTTTTGCAACGACTTCTTTTGTTGTATTTATAATTATATTGTTGTGGCCAATGCTGCCAATGATGAAGTACAACATCATAATTATTTGGGAGACATAAAAACTCAAAACTGCGCGTTTTCTCAGACATAAGACCTAGCTAGATCGATTTATCGCCCCCGTAAACCCGCATATAGCAAATTTCATCGAAATCGTTAGAGCCGTTACCGAGATCCCCGAAATATATACAGTGTGTCACCGGCATGCGGGCATTTATTAAAACTGATAATAATATGATCCATTAGCAGTTGTTTGCGTGTATTAGCAAATCATAAATATGTGAATTAACTGCTCAATTAAATTTCCAAAATCCGCACTCGCAATATAGTGGGTGTACTGCGTAATTGTCGTTACTCATATCGCTAACGCACGTGGTACAAGTTATGTCGTGGTACGGGGGTAAAAAACTGAGATTATTGTCGTCCTTATCATTTTATTCAAGTATGGAGGTTTTAATACATTAATTAAAGAGCTTTTTTAAGCTTTGACATGACAATTTCAAAAGTTGTCAACACGTTGGGTTGTCAAAACAAACCAAAAACATTGCAATACTGTGTATTAGATTTTCTTTAAAATGGGTTACTATGCTCGAGAGTTTTTAATACACGTGGAACTGCAGCTCAAGGCTTAAAGCTTTATCGGAAACACTTCCCAAATTGACAACATCCACACAATGCTCGATTGATAACAGCGGCTTTTCAGCGAGTTCGTGAGAATAGGCCAATCGCCCCTGGTCAGCCTGAAAGGGCCATGCACGGGACCGTGCCAGTGCAAGATGAGGAAAGGATTCTCGAGCTCTTCAGACAGGTACCAAACTAACGTCAAGTACTCGTATTATGGTATTATGTGGGGTTAATGTATTATTTTATTAAAATGTGGGGTTTGTATTTAAGTTTAATTTAGTTGGTAATAAAGTGTATAGCAATGAGACTAGTGCCTTTAATTTGGTGTAGGTAGTTATCTTATGTGCTGTTGGTATCGCTAACTCTTGAAATAATCGTCCTCATAAACATAGTATTGATAGTATGAAGTACTTGTCAATTTACTGTGCTGTACATTGCTGGCAATTAAAATTTTGTTAGAAAGTTAATAAAGTCTGAATTTTAGTTTATTCATTAAATTAAAGTCATGGTTAAGTTAAAGAACTATGTTACTTTACCAGTTTACCCTATTTAAAAAAGCCCACTTGCCGGTAATAACAGACTGTATATAAACAAGAATTGCCTACACTGCTAAAAAATTTCAATATGGCGGACGAATGTTTGAAATATCACCGTATTTAAGAATGATTTCGTTTAAAATTTAGTTTTTTCTTCGCAAGTGTGTTGAAAAACATTGTGTGTAACTCCGGGGGAAATTGTTTGAATTTGTTACTCGAGTCTTTAATGCACTCCAGCCTACGGCTGTCGTGAATATAATAGACTCTCGTACAATATTCCACTTACACAATGTACTATTATTTCAGCTAATGGTAATGCCAGGCAAATGCCTGTAAAGAGAAGAAGCAATCCTATTTTCTTAACTAATATTGTTGTTTTTAGGGTTCCATACCCAAAGGGTTAAAACGGGACCTATTACATAGTAAGACTCCGCTGTCCGTCTGTTCGTCTGTTCGTCTGTCCGTCTGTCCGTCTGTCCGTCCGTCTGTCTGTCACCAGGCTGTATCTCATGAACCGTGGTAGCTAGGCAGTTGACATTTTCACAGACTATGTATTTCTGTTGCCACTATAATAGACGGAGAGCTAGCTACGGCAATAGGTTTACAATTTATAGAGCAACGAAATCCCTCTAGTTAGTGTACCATACTATTGTTAATTAATTCATGCGCCTGGCAGGCAACACTAAACATAAGAACAAACATGTTTATAAGTACCTAGCTAGCTAGTTTAAAAGGTAAAATTTTAAACAGAAATTATTTTCAGAGTAATTGAGATGAAAGGTATACCCGCGCGATGGTCAAATCTTGCGTCAACTCATAACATGCAGCCGCACATGAGCCGCACACACGCGTGCGTGAGTGCAGCTTCACGCTGGCTGCGCGCTGCGCGCTGCGCGGCCCGCGGTGACCGCTCACGTAAAAAGTAGTGTCCGACCGAAGGTTCGGTTTCGGTTTCGGTTTCGGCCAGTTTCGGCCAAAAAATCATGTTTCGGCTGTAGTTTCGGTTTCGGCCAAAAAACGGCCGAACCTTTCGGCCGGGCCGAAACTTACGAAATGGTACTTCGTACTATGAAACTAAACTATGTGACAAAGACCAACAGTTGGGGAATAAGTAGGACAACAATATTTATTAATATGTACCTACATATACTGATTCATGTATAGGTACAGAAATTAATTGGTTTATTATAAAACACAATTCCACTAATGAGGGCGCCACTAGACGGTTGACGCAGTCTTAAGAGGCTGTTAATACCTAATATAACGCGCACACTGTCTAATTGTATCGGAGTAAATGAGATTAGCACTGTCGCGTGTTACTGGGCCCGGGCAAAGGAATAATAAGAAAACTCATCATCTTCCTCGCGTAATCCCGGAATTTTTGCCACGGCTCATGGGAGCCTGGGGTCCAATTGACAACTAATCCCAAGATTTGTCGTAGGCACTAGGTTTTACGAAAGCGACCGCCATCAGACTGATTTTCGAACCCAGAGAGTAAACTAGGCCTTATCGGGACTAGTCCGGCTTCCTCACGATGTTTTTCCTTCACCGAAACGCAAATAGTAGGTAAATATCAAAATGATATTTCGTATATAAGTTCCGAAAAACGCATTGGTACGAGTACGTCAAGAGTACGTGGCCGGGGTTTGTACCTTGCGATCTTCGGATTGAAAGTCGCACCAGCGCTCAAGGAAATATCTCGCTTTTTAATACAATGGTCATTGCTTGGAGTCTGTGCTCAACTACTTATCCTGAAGCCTGAAGCACGGCTTTGACTTAGCATGAAAGTTCGCCTGACGGGGGCACTTCGGACGTTTAGGCCCAGGTGAAGATCGGTACCCGGCCTTGCGATATTTTCAACAAAAAATTTGCGCTCGCTGCGCTCGCGTTTTTGTTTCAACCTGTATCTACAATCATGTTGGCTTGACTGGTGAATAAATAGAGTTAGACCAAGAAAAATCTGGAATTATTTTGATAGCATACGCAGTGCAACTAGTGCAAATGTTATTTATACGTCATAATTTCATAGAAGTTTAGACGTTTAAAATAACACTTGCACTGCGTGTGTTATCAAAATCGCTACAGAATTATCTTGGTCTAACTCTAGTAATTTTCTTAAAAAACTGCTTAAGTAACAACAATTTCAAGGGCATTGGGTGTTGACAGCCCCATAATATGTGTGTAAAAGCGGTTTTATGACATTTTTTTAACGATTTTAACAAGTCTACAAAAGGTTCGGTTTCGGTTTCGGTTTCGGCCGAAACTAAAGCCAAAGCCGAACATTCGGTTTCGGTTTCGGTTTCGGCAAAAAAACATGTTTCGGTCGGACACTAGTAAAAAGCCGTGCTGCTTCTATGGCGATGGCATTAGCGCAGGAAGCAAACCTTTACGCAGGTCACTGAACTGAATATAGCTGTTAGATGTCCGGCGCTATGCTAAAACACACCTTAAGAGCTGTACACTAAGGAACGTAATCAAGTAACAGGTTTGCAATATCTAATCAAACGTGTTTTGAGAAGAGGACTTTACAAATCGATTCGTGTTGGAAAGCGAATAAAGCTCTATTTATTTTGCAGGGAACAAGGAAGTATTGCAAAGGTACCATTAGTGGATTGGTTAACCTGTCTCATAAGATATGCCGATAGCCGAGATTATGTTAGAATTTAATACTAGATGGAAGCTCTTCCTTTTGTAGTAATAAATACGGCCTTTAATTAAGATTTTTATTGACTATTTCAGAGTAGTAGTCGAACGCTTTCTGACTCTGAGTGATTTGCAATAAAATTGTAAGTACCTACATAAGTAAGTGTAGTTAAGATTAGTGATTAGTCTTAATTTAATTGATTCAATTTTTTGTGTTACGAGAATTAACCGTGTAAATTGTATTGTATTTATTGTACTTAATTCATACACATATACTTACTCGTAAGTCTATACCTATATGTGTAGGTACCTAATGGCCAAAGTCAAATATTAAACATGTTCAAAAAAACACTGCATTGGGCATTTTAAACATATGAATACTATGCTTTAATCTTTTCCATGCGTTTTTGCCCTTTTTTGGCACAAATGTGACGGTTTTTTCCTGTTTTTTTTTTCATAGAAACTTTTAAAATCGCAAATATTATAAGGAGAAATTAAGTAGGTACCTACTTATTTAATTACTAAGACTCCGCTGTCCGTCCGTCCGTCCGTCCGTCCGTCCGTCCGTCCGTCCGTCCGTCCGTCCGTCCGTCTGTCACCAGGCTGTATCTCGTGATCTGTGATAGCTAGACAGCTGAAATTTTCACAGATGATGTATTTCTGTTGCCGCTATAACAACAAATACTAAAAACAGAATAAAATAAAGATTTAAGTAGGGCTCCCATACAACAAACGTGATTTTTGACCGAAGTTAAGCGGGTGCGTACCTAACGGTCCATATAACAACTTTTGATATATTTTTAGTCGATATAAGGATTGAGGGACATAATGCACTTTTGCTATAACAATATGTACATGGTATATTCTTAGAGAGTCTAACTATCGTCAAGTATAATGAACTTGTAATATAACAACTTCTAATCTAACATTAACAGCGTATAACGTATATGTGATATAATTATGTTCGATATAACGCTCAGTTGGCATAATGTAGTACTGGTATAATTTGTAATATTTACTACTATTATAACAACCTACGTATTCGAACTTAAGGCAGGTCCCAGTTAGGTACGACGACGAGCGAAGCTAGGAGGAGTGTTAGGTAGAACTGCGACCCTACAGCGCGCGAGCCGAGCGAGCGAAGAGAGCGTGCCGCGGTAGCGGCCGGCGAAGCGCTAGAACCGACTTTTTTTATAACTTTACTTTTTTTAGGAATAATTAATGGAAATCCTCGACACGTTTCGCTTCTCTCTGCAATAAGAGATAGATAAATGTTTTTTAAGTACTGACAAACCTCAACTTATTTTTATACATTTGAATACGTTATACCATAAATACTTATAACAAATATTCATTATATCCAGTAAACGTTATATCGAATAGCTTTTATATCGATTAAACATTATACAGTTATTTTGTTGTTATATGAAAAGTTCATTATACCGCTTAAATGATTATACACCATGAAATTATATCAAAAGTTGTTATATCTTTTGAAAATATATCAAAAATTGTTATACGGATCATTACACACCCAAGTTAAGCAACGTCGGGCGGGGTCAGTACTTGGATGGGTGACCGTTTTTATAGATAACTAGACGGGCCCGCAGCTCCGCTCGCGTAAATGAAATAAAGAGTCAGGGATGCCAACTTAGTGGTTTTACCACTAGATTTAGGGGGAAATAAACCAGCTAGGGGTTTTTTTAGGGGCTAAATATTTTTAGTGGTTTTTTTAGGGATTTTTTTATACCATGTTTGTGTGATATGGAAAAAGTGTTCACGATGTGAAAAGCTACATACTATACTGGGAATGAAACGTTATCGATACCATAGGGCATAGTGTATACCACTCTGTGTTGCTTGAACTCGCAAGTTCGACTGAGAAGGAAATACACGGCTGAACGTTCGGATTTACGATACACAGTGATTTGTAACGTGGTTGTAATATGATCTTTCGTCGCTTTAAAGGCGGTTTAGACCATACTTTTGGTCGGGCCCCCTTGTCGGGTCGGGAGGTGTTAGGCCGGCCACATACATACGGAATTTTTACCCGGTTTCCTTACGAAATGACCTGTGTTAACGGGATGTGGGACGTCGCTATACACATTCGTAGAGCTGTCTCGTTTGCACATGTCATTTCATATGGAAGACGAATGGAAACTCCGTATGTATCATAATCATAATCTTTATTGTATAAGCATATGTATAAACAATAATTAAAAGCAAGCAAGTACGGCGGAGCAGGGAGAGGCAGGGTACTTCTATACGTGCGGTAGTCTATTACGGCTATAAGTTTGATCTAGGTGTTGGGCTCCTCCAAAAGTGTCGTGTAATTCGTGTAATCTTGCGTGATATTGACTACAACAAATAAAATGTCATAGTTAATAGTAGATTGTTAACCAAGGGATGAAAGCACTCATTTTTGCCGAGGTAGTTTGGCCGAGCCTGAAATGATGCCTTTCACCCGAGTTAAACACTCTACTTTTCATTTCGAATACGAGGAAAATAAAATGCATGTGTTTTTTTTTTAAACATGACTAAGTATACATTTTTATAAGTAGTAGTTTTTCAGGGTACTTTCAATTAATTGTTTAGGCAAAAGTATCGTTATTTATGGAATGGGGAGTCAAATATCAGAATGGAAATTGTATAACAAATCCCAAATTGTATACCCAAATTTCAATTGCTTATCGTTAAAAAAATGTTATAAAATCTCACTTGGATTGGAATCTAAAATGCTCTAGTGCAGAAACGTATCATTTTCTGCACACCTTTTAGAACAATAATGATCCTCTTTCAGAGAATGAGAAATGAAAAAACTATTTTCACTTCTCATGCTCAAAAAGTGCACCTTTATGTCGTGCGTAGACGACATAAAATCGCATTTTATGCTCTAGAGCATAAAGTAAAATCATCTATTACGACCCTTATTGACTTAGCAATAAAGTCCAAATTCTGCCATACAAACTGCCAGCCCTGCCGGCGCGCCCCCGACCGGCGCTCTCCCGATCGGCGTGCCCCGCGCCTCCGACCGGCCCAAGAACAATTTTCTTTAGTCTTGAATAAGTAAATACTTACGTTAAAATAACCTAAAATATTTGATTTTTTGTATATTTTCCTCGCAATCGAAGTGAAAAGCAGAGTGTACAACAAGGGCATAAATGTCCATTTTTACCCTCGTTTACTATTTTGGTATTCGCTTCGCTCAGACCAAAAAATTGCCTCAGGTAAAAATGGGTCACTTTATGCCCTTGTTGTACAATCTACTATTAACGTTGATATGTATGATCATAAAAATGTCGAACCGGTTGAAAATCATAATGTACAAAATTCTGGAAAATGTTTTTTTTTATGATATAAGTAGGAGGCAAACGAGCAGACGGATCACCTGATGGTAAGCGATTACCGCCGCCCATGGACACCCGCAACACCAGAGGGGTTGCAAGCGCGTTGCCGGTATTTAAGATGGAAGTACGCGGGATGGGAGTATGGCGGATGGGATTCATGGGATAAATAAAGAATTAATTAAACGTGTAATTTCTTTTATTTTTTATTTAGTGGATTTTCCAAAATAATAGTACAGTTTTAGGCATGGACCTAGAATACTACGGACGTAGTTTTGCTAAGACAAAAACTGTGATTCCATCATCCACCAATTTCCTAGTATTTACGCGTGACACACACACATTGACAGTTATCTCAATGCCCTCAGCCACCAATTTGCCGTCAGACGGATCGAAACGACAGTGAAGTAAATTTGTCCAAGAAAAATGTAAAATATGCCGGCATGCGTAGTTAAATCCTGCAAGAATTGTACCGATCGAAAGAAAAAAAGTGACGGAATAACTACGTACATAAAATCTCCATATTTCATTGTTTATAAATGCGAAACAGGAGTGTGACCAGTAAGTTGAATAGGGTAATTTCCCGAAAGTAGGGTAATTTCCCGAAAGTAGGGTAATTGATGCCCTTCTTATTAAATCATTATGTATGTATATGTCGCAGTCAAAAGTGTGAACTGGTCAAAAGAACTTTTAACCGACAAAAACAGGCAAAACTGCTTTTGACTGAGCATGTTGGTCAAAAGTAGTTTTACCTGAAAATCATTGGTTAATAGTAATTGTGACTGTTACTATCAGTCAAAAGTACTCGTAGAGATGGGTAGGTTAGGGTTATATTTTTTTGCTACGCCCTAAAAACGAAACTGCTGCCAGAAATAGGTATGATTTTCAGGTAAAACTACTTTATTTTTTGTTTAAAACCAGATATGTTACAAGTTAAATATCATTAGGTATTGAAAATAAGGTATCGTCTTGGGTCGTCCCATTCGTTTTTTGCCAAGTTCTTAAATTAGTCTTATTCTGCTTTCGTCACCCATTCTACAGTCGTCACGTTCGTCGGTGGGCTTTCTCATCTTTGGTCATATTTGTTGTTCGCCTTTTTCATATTCCGACCCATTCCGGTATTCGTCATTATCTTGTTTGGGCATGTTCGATGTTAGTCTATCTCGTTTTCAGTCTCATTCATTATTCGTCATTTTTTCTTCGACACGTTCGGTATTGGTCCCATTCGGTTATTGACAAGTTCTTAATTTGTCTTATTCTGTATTCTGTCATATTCTTCATTCGTCACTTTCGCTGGTAGTCTTTGTCATCTTTGGCCATATTTGTTGATTGTCTTTTTGCCAGTGTGGTTATCAATTACATCATCCCTTCGCTCCCGTGGGTGTGATAGAAGTCGCCCTGAAGAAGGTTGACAGCAGTTACCAAAGCTTTAATCAGCCTGAAACTATCTAATTAGCCATACTACTGTGTCCTGGTCTAAGACCAGGCACGGCACGACGGAGTAAGCCTTGTGTCTCCGTTTTGGACTAATCTCCCCTACATGTGTATTGTTTAGGATACATTTAATTAATATTTAAGTATAAGGATTATTGTTTATGGAATCAAAACAAAAAACAAGACAAATAGTGAATGGGACGAATATCAAATGGGTCAAATATCGAACGGGACGAATATTTAACGGGACAAATAGAGAATGTGTCCATATTTCAAAAGAGCCTAAATAAGAAAAATTCGAAATTACAATAAGACCAAAGACGATAGGACGAATATCGAATGAGACTAAAAAAAGAAATTGACTAACATCGAACATGCCCAAAGAAGATGATGACGAATACCGGAATAAACTGAAATAAGAAAAAGGCAAACAACCAAATATAACCAAATATGAAAAAGACCACCGATGAACTTGACGAATGTAGAATGGGTGACGAAAGCAGAATGGGACTAATTTAAGAACTTGACAAAAAACTAATGGGACGACCCAAGAGTATACCGAACATAATTGTGCAACAATGCGCATTTTCAAGACCTATAAAATCAGTTAGATACACACTTTTTTTATAGTCTAACGTAAAACTGTCCTATTTTAATATTTGAAAAGAAGGACGATATTGAAAATAATTGTTTCACCATTAGGGGAGAATTTGTGTTACATCGTATCACTCGTCTACACGCAGACTTTCAAACCGTCCGCCATTGCAGTGTCACAGTTTGTCTTAAGTGACATTCCCTCTGTCAAATATATAACTCTATGGTTTTAGGGGTTTTTAAGTTGAGCTCTAGGAGTAAAAAAAAATGGAGTTGGCAACCCTGTAAAGAGTTCGTCTTATGTTTAGTTAAATACCGACATTATTATGTATTCAACCCTGCCATGGTTTAAAACTGTGATAGGGATTTCTTATTTGTAGCCGTTATTTGGATAACTCAATTCGCAAATTTGACAAAAAATGATGTGATTTGATAAAAGGCAAGATTGTATTTTTTCATCTACACGTATTTATTTAAAACTTGTTT
The DNA here is from genome assembly GCF_910591565.1 of Cydia splendana. Classification (NCBI taxonomy): domain Eukaryota; kingdom Metazoa; phylum Arthropoda; class Insecta; order Lepidoptera; family Tortricidae; genus Cydia; species Cydia splendana. The sequence continues at coordinate 26,216,563 of NC_085987.1, forward strand.
CAAGATAAAATTATTATTTGTTCTTATAAGCCTAGTTGCAAAAACGTTCATTAGATTAATTTTCGCCTTAAGACGAATATGGACGACCACCGCCCTTAAATCGCCTTTTCATACAAACATAGGTAGTCTAGTTCTCTCGGTCTTGCGATAGCTCTCGCCAGTCGCCATGGCCGAGGTTGAGTAGGTCTTGAGCAACTACGTCGTTTCAGCGGTACCTAGGACGTCCACTCGGGCGTCTCCCATTTTGTTGTCCCAAGTACCTGCGCTCTCTTCACGGCACGATCCTCTCCCATTCTCTCTAAGTGTCCGAGCCACCACTGAATTTAGCCGCTTTTGTCTCTCACTATTTCGGACCACATCCTTATTTCTATGGCAACAAAATTATATTACGATATTTGGCTCACTGCTGACTGTATATTTGCTTATTTTTATCAGGTCGCTCAATAATATCTGAACATGCACTTTAATCTACCTACATAACTTACTATCAACTTTGTATTTTTGGCCCATCTCAGCATTCTTAGCCCGTTCCCCGGACGAATGGCAATGTTTGTCGAAGCCGTGAAAGTCAATCTGAATAATATAACTCAAAAATAAATTTAAAACAACAAAATACAAATTGATAATAATAATATAGTAATTACTTTGATTGATAAGAATGATAAGTCATATATGACATAAATCACTCGTATGGGCTCTATAGACTAAGGTTGAGGTTGGCAGCACTTTTTATTTTACTTCGTGTAAAAAAACTCAGAAATACCTGTATACCAACATGACAAACATAATTTAGTTTACTTTAACTTACGGATTATTTGGTCTAATCTGTAGCACCGCCAAACGAAAGCAACCGAGAGTTGCCGAGAAATGGCCGATGTCGTAAAATGAAGATTGTTATGAAAATTTCTTTTCCTTATTGTAAATTAAATACGCATCGGAAGCGATAGTTTTTATGCTCTAGTTCTATTCCCATATGTAGATAATTGATTTGAACAGGTTTTTCTTATCATACGTGTGTCGTATTCGAGAAACGTGTCAAAAACTTTTTTAGAAATTTATAAGGCGCCATCTCGCTTCTTCCCTCGTTTTTTATCCCGTTCTGGTTTTTCAATTTTATATATATGATGATGATGATGGTACGGAACCCTTCGTTTGCGAGTCTGACTCGCACTTGGCCAGTTTTTATTTTTCTTCATACAAAGTTGGACCACTCTAATGTATAGTAGGTATAGGCAGAGAATAAAGCGTAGAAAGCTTGCACGCAACATTAATTCATTGAACATTTTGCATACATTAAATACTAACCTGTCAAATTCTCTGACTCTGGTGAAAGAGGTTCTTCTTTGAACCTGTAACAAGCGAAATTTATTCTAATCAATACCTACATTACAGGGCACACTAGAATACAATATAAGTAATCATTTATTGCATATCACAGACCAGTTATAAAGGGCATTTCGATGTTTTTAAGCTGAACTATCAGAGGATAGTTTGATACTCAAGAACATAAGTAAATTTATTCTAATTTAAATGAAATTGGGTAAACGTTAGTGTCCGACCGAAACATGTTTTTTTGCCGAAACCGAAACCGAAACCGAATGTTCGGCTTTGGCTCTAGTTTCGGGCGAAACCGAAATTGAAACTTTTGTAGACTTGTTAAAATCGTTGAAAAAATGTCATAAAACCGCTTTAACACACATAGTATGGGGCTGTCAACACCCAATGTCCTTGAAATTGATGTTACTTAAGCCGTTTTTTAAGAAAATTAGGTACTAGAGTTAGACTAGAGTTAGTGCAGTGCAAGTGTTACTTTAAACGTCAAAACTTCTATGAAATTATGATGTATAAATAACATTTGCACTAGTAGCACTGCGTATGCTATCAAAATCATTGCAGAATTTTCTTGGTCTAATTCTATTCATTCACCAGTCAAGCTAACATGTAGATACAGGGTCAACCAAAAACGCGAGCGCAGCGAGCGCGAAATTTTTTGTTAACAATATCGCAAGGCCGGGTACCGATCTACACCTGGGCCTAAAAGTCCGAAGTGCCCCAGTGAGGCGAACTTTCATGCGAAGTCAAAGCCGTGCTTCTGGCTTCAGGATAAGTAGTTAAGCACAGACTCCAACCAATGTCCATTGTATTAAAAAGCGACACCGCAGGCCGAGCATGGCGCAGCGAGGCCAAAGGCTAAGCTGAAGTAGAGGACATGTGGAACACAAACCAATGGTAAATTGAGGTAAAAAGTGAGGCTAAGGTCGAGCATTCGTATGAAAAACTGTACTGGGGACAATTTTAAGGGTTTTTTCTTCGTTTTAATCAATAGTCAGCTGTTCAGCTTCGCAAAATATTAACTATTGAGAAAATCAACTTTGCGGCCCTAGTTGAGCGTAGCCTTTAGCCTCGCTTAAAATTTGCCATTAGAGGTAGATAGAAAAATGACTGAATAAGAGCGAAAAGAACATCGTTCGACTCGGGCCGAGCTGATACTCGGCCGACGGCTACGTACGACAGTGCTATCTCATTCACTCCGATATCGATACAATTAGACAGTGTGCGCGTTATAGGTATTGACATCAGCCTCTTAAGACTGCGTCGACCGTCCAGTGGCGCTCTCATTAGTGGAATTGTGTTTTATAATAAACCAATTAATTTCTCTACCTATACATGAATCAGTATATGTAGATATGTATTAATATTGTTGTCCTACTTATTCCCCAACTTTTGGTCTTTGTCCGAAGTACCATTTCGTAAGTTTCGGCCTGGCCGAAAGGTTCGGCCGTTTTTTGGCCGAAACCGAAACTACAGCCGAAACATGATTTTTTGGCCGAAACTGGCCGAAACCGAAACCGAAACCGAACCTTCGGTCGGACACTAGTAAACGTGTAGTTGAAGGCATTGTATTTTAGTCATTAAATTATGAGCAGGCTCGATCAAGGGGTTATTGAGCTAGAAGAGCTTAGAAGGCTAAAAAGCTATTTGTGAGGGGTCTTGCTATTCTGGTCATCTTTTTGCAAGAAAGTATGGTCTAGTTTGGTATCAAATGAAAGTGCTCGGCTTGCACTTTTATAATATCGTTTTTAAATTTACCATTTTGAAATAATTAGCAAGATAAAAATAATACAGTATCAGTTAAGGGCTCCACATACCTTGTAATATATCCACGCGTCCACGCGTATTTTGATCCATTGCCGCCTATAGTGGCACATAAAATAGCAAAAATAAAATAAAATAGAACTCTAAAATTTCCATACCATAGTCGGTCAAACAAGTATGTCAGTAGAAAAAGGCGCGATATTAAAATTTTCTATGGGACGATAACCCTTCGCGCCTACATTTTTTAGACACTTTTTAGGGTTCCGTAGGCAAATGGCAAAAAACGGAACCCTTATGGGTCTGTCATGTCTGTCTCTGTCTGTCCGTCCGTATGTCACAGCCACTTTTTTCCGAAACTATAAGAACTATACTGTTGAAACTTGGTAAGTAGATGTATTCTGTGAACCGCATTAAGATTTTCACACAAAAATAGAAAAAATAATAAAAAATTTTAGGGGTTCCCCATACTTAGAACTGAAACTCAAAAATCTTTTTTTCATCAAACCCATACGTGTGGGGTATCTATGGATAGGTGTTCAAAAATGATATTGAGGTTTCTAATATATTTTTTTTTTCTAAACTGAATAGTTTGCGCGAGAGACACTTCCAAAATGGTAAAAATCAAAATAAATAGTATTAAGTAGTTTTAGGTATTTATTATTTTACATATTGTACACTACCATACCATGCCAATGTTGTGGCCATCCCAGTCTCTGTTGGGAACTCGGTACTCGAAGTTGTTGACTCGTACATCTACCTAGGACAAGTAGTCCAATTAGGTAGGTCCAACTTCGAGAAAGAGGTCAACCGCCGAATCCAACTCGGTTGGGCAGCGTTCGGGAAACTACGTAATGTCTTTTCGTCCGACATACCTCAGTGCCTCAAGACGAAAGTCTTTAATCAATGTGTGTTACCAGTGATGACTTACGGCTCCGAAACGTGGTCTTTCACTATCGGCCTCATCTCAAAACTTAAAGTCGCTCAACGAGCTATGGAGAGGGCTATGCTCGGAGTTTCTCTACGTGATCGAATCAGAAATGAGGAGATCCGTAGACGAACTAAAGTCACCGACATAGCCCACCGGATTAGCAAGCTGAAGTGGCAATGGGCAGGCCACATTGCACGCAGAGAAGATGGCCGATGGGGTCGAAAAGTGCTCGAGTGGAGACCACGGACTAGCAAGCGCAGCGTAGGACGTCCACCCACAAGATGGACAGACGATCTTGTTAAGGTCGCCGGAAGACGCTGGATGCGGGTCGCTTCCAACCGGCACGTATGGAGGTCCAAGGGGGAGGCCTATGTTCAGCAGTGGACGTCTTATGGCTGAGATGATGATGATGATGACACTACCATAGATATAGGTAGTTAAATTATATATTTTGTACTAACACTATGGGTTCTATGCCTGAAATAAATAATTTCAATTTCAATTTCAAAAATGTGTGTGAATGTGTGTGTCCCCCTGTAACTTCTAAAATAAGAGAATGATAAAACTAAAAAAAATATATGATGTACATTGTATGTTGGGTATGTTGGGCCAAATAGTAAGGTATGTTGGGGTAATACCGGACGAATTTGGGACTAATTGGGCAACTTCGCGAAATATTTCTTTTTCTCGATCTCAGTACGTGTCAGCTTCTAGAAATATGGTGCAAATAGTTAGATAATAACCGTAGTTTAGGCCTGATTATTGGCAACCTTTAATGTTCAACGGTTTCAGATTTATACGAGTGTAAAGATGAGACATACTTTTTTCGAGGGTAACGATGAATTTGTCATCATGGGGTAACATCGGATGGTGACAAAAAACCGCTTCTAATGCTCAGATAATAAGGTATCCAAAAGAGTATATCAGATGTTTAACCTCCTCCATCGTATATAAATTTCAGCCACGAATAACTAGAAACTAAAAAGTTCTCATCAAATGTTTGAATTTTTGTATTTTTGCATCCGATTTTGACCCATATACGAAAATTTGGTAAATCTGTGGCTCTCAAAGTGTGATATGTCAATAGAAACAATCTCCTAAGTAATACAATTCATACATATACAGCTACGTACACTACTAAAATTATGACGCCTAAACGCCGTGTAAAAATCAAAGTTTGACAATCACTGCTGTATTTTAAATGGGTAAAGGTCGGATTGTTGCTATCCGATCTTTACCTGCAAGGGTCAAGATCGGAAATCGGTCTACAGCAGTCCTAGGTCTGTTTTGATTGGATTGATTTAAAGATAAACCTTCAAAACGAAATTTAACATCAACTGAATCACAAAAACAACCACAGTTTTATCACAATACACGACATAAATTACAGGGCGAAGACCGGATGGCCAGAAAAATGACCAAAATTACCTTGCTCTCTTTAAAGGCGCGTGCGCACACCTGACATCATGCACTGAGCGGCGGAGGGACATTGGTGGCCGAAGAGCAATGAAATAGCGTCTTGCACATTGTTGTCAAAATTATGAAATAAAGCCTATTTTGGCGGAAATGAATTTCCTACGTTCTTCTCCCGCATCCGGTATTATCCCAACATACCTTAACATGCAAACTTCCACCAAAAATTGGTTTGAACGAGATTTAGTAAGTAGTTTTTTTTTAATACGTCATAAATCGTAAACCGTAATTTTATTATGTTACTTGCTGCTACGGAACCCTTCATGGGCGAGTCCGACTCGCACTTGGCTGCTTTTTTTTCTACTGACGGAAATGGCTTGACAGACTATAAATTGTTGCCATGTGTAAGCATTTTACGTCAAAAATGTGACAGCTACGTAGAAAGTGGCGCCCTAATTTATTAACCGACTTCCAAATCTCAAAAGGAGGAATTTCGATTGTGATTTTTTTTAATGTTTGTTACTCCATATCTCCGTCATTACTGGACCGATTTTGAATTTTTTTTTGATTGTATGTATATGCATACAGATTGATCTCGTTTTTTTGTCAAAACCCAGTTCTGATGATGGGATCCATGAGAAATCGAGGGAACTCCTCAAATCTTAAAGGCATACATATAGTGATTTATGTGTTTTATCAACAAATCAAGCATATACATTTAAAAAAGTGACATTTGATGAAGTGGATCTGCTGATGATGATCAGAACGGAACTCTTCAACGACGCATAGTTCACGTTTTGCGATTTGTCCTCTTCGTTATGTTTGTTAAGCAAGTTAAGTTTTTAAGCCACATTTTTGTCAAACTCGAGTTCTGATGATGGGATCCACGAGGAATCGAGGGAACTCCTCAAATCTTAAAGGCATGCGTATAGAGATTTTTGTATTTTCATCAGACAATCAAGCATTTTCATTAAAAACTGTCGCATTTGATGAAGTGGAACTGCTGATGATGATCAGAACGGAACTCTTCAACGACGCATAGTTCACGTTTGGCGATTTGTCCTCTTCGTTATGTTTGTTAAGCAAGTTAAGTTTTTAAGCCACAATTTTGACAAACTCGAGGTCTAATGATGGTATCTATGAGGAATCGAGGGAACTCCTCAAATCTTAAAGGCATGCGTATAGAGATTTGTGTATTTTCATCAGAAAATCAAGAATTTACATTAAAAACTGTCGCATTTGATGAAGTGGAACTGCTGATGATGATCAGAACAGAACTCTTCAATTACTACACGTTTGGCGATTTCTAATTTCGATTTTGACGGAGCTGGCCCTGGAGCCAGACCTGACCCGGATCCGGGCTCTTATCTGGACCTGAACCCGGACCTGGACCCGGACTTGGACCTGGACTTGGACCTGGACCAAGACCTAGACCTGGACCTCGACCTGGACCTCGACCTGGACCTCGACCTGGACCTGATCCTGGACCCGGAACTGGCCCCGGACCCGGACTCGGACCCGGACTCGGACCTTGACCCGGAAAACCAAACCTGATACCTAAGCTAAATAAACCACTATGATTACCTACCATAAAATGTAGGTATAAAGTATAATGATGCCAAACTGACTAGCCCCTCCCGCTCAACCCCCCGTACACCGCACCGCACGCGCCGTTAAGTGGGTTAGGTTAGGTTTGAACTGCGATCCTCACAGAACCGAAAAAAACTGGGTTAGGTTAGGTTAGAACTGCGAGCCTTACAGAACCGATATGCTACTAGAAAAATGGTTTTGGTTAGGTTCGAACTGCAATCCTCGCAGAACTAAACTGTTATCAGAGAAGTGGGTTCGTGAGCCTAAAACTGCGACCCTTACAGAAACGAAATGCTACCTACTAGGAAAGTGGGTGGTTTTACTTCCTTTTCTACATAGTGCACCATCTATGTACAATAATCTTTCACCGGCCCCCATAGAAGTCATTTTTTTTTCCTTGTAAATTAATTTCTACTATTTTATGTCGAACTATACGAGTAAGTGGTGCAACAAAATCGCTCTATATAATTTTTGCCAAACCGCGAGTTCTCAGTTCGGGGCGAACTACTAGTTTAATACAATACCTATAAGTACCTACTTTAAGTGAATGCATGCCGAATACGAGGCATTCTGACTCCGCTGTTTAAGATTGTTTATGACGTGGCTAAGTAGGTAGGTATTATAAGATTTATAAGTCTACCATTTTAACTGATTTGTAAATTTTAAAATTACAAAAAAATATATTTGAGATTCTGAAAATAAGCTCTTTCATTTGATATGTAAGGAATGGTCCAGTAAAAAAGTAGCAGTGAATTATATGGTTTTTTTTTTTGCTAATTATGAAGCAGTGTTTTTTTTTGTAATTTAGTTAATTATACTATAAAGTAAAAATATAAAATAAAATAATATCGATAAATATGAAATTATTTGACTTTTCACATTTTTATTGCAACTTTGTAACTTTTTTAACAGTACAATTTGATAATACTTGTTGACCGTTTTCTACAACGCCACAAATGAAGTTCCAGTTTCATAACTTTTTTTATGCTTTTAAGAACATCATCTAACGAATAAGCTATTCCAATAAACTGGATTTTATTTTGGGTAGTTAGGAAGTCTCTCCAATCTAACCTCTGACAGAGGTTTTTCTATGGAAGACAAATCTCTGTAAAAATGGCGAATATACAAAAGTAGAAATTCCATGAAACTACCACAATAATACAGTAAAATTATACATTTAGCGTTTGCGTCAAATCCGGTAGTTCTGATTTTTTGCAGACTTATTTATGATGTTAGTCCAATGAATAATCCAAGTTGGTGACCTCGAGCGCCGAACGCAACTTTGTCAAAAATCGAAAAACCTGCGAAAATTTCGGTTTTTGTTTAGTCTTGGGCGATTCTAACCCTAAAGGACTAGTTTTTGATAGTACCTTCCTTAGACGTCTTAGAAGACTAAATTTTCTATAATACGAGATTAGAACTGTCTCTGTAGATTGAATAGTTTCCGAGGTAAAGGCTTTCAAAATTTAGATTGTTTTGAAATTGAGCTCGTAAGCTAAGTGAGTGCAGTGAGTATGCACTTTTGACTCAGGCGATGCCGCTTGGCACGATTGTTCCTAAGGTCAAACAAAGCTGATTTAGCGCGGTAGCCACGATCATGGTATAATAATATACTCCGCCTGGTATTCCATTCCCGTCTTTTCTAGGTCACCTAACTGACACGGGCCTACGTCATCATGCGACAGCGCTATATGATAATATGCGATAGCGCTATATATACAGGGCCGGATTAACCCTAAGTCAAAGTGGGCAACTGCCTAGGGGCCCCGCCTCGGCTAGGGCGCCCCGGCGGCTCAGCGCGCACCAAATAAAATTTTGTTCCATAGGGTCAAAATTCATGAGTACACTTTTCATTCTTATAATAATTATTATACTTTGTTATTGTTTTTTTTTTCGATCCATTCTTTAAATTAATGAAATACTGTAATAAAATTGAAGCAATACGTTCCAGTTTACGGGGCGAATTCTGAGTTGTAAAGTTGTAAAATGGTTCACTTTTTTTCGAACAACCAACAACTTTTGGGTTATTTCGACTCAGAATCACGAGGACTATTGATTAAAACAAAGAAAAAGAAAGAAGACGAACGTGTCCCCAGTTTTTCATAGGAATGCTCGACCTTCAGCTTCACATTTTACCTCAATTTACCATTGGTTTGTGTTCCACATCTCCTCTACTTCAGCTTAGCCTTTGGCCTCGCTGCGCCAAGCTCGGCCTGCGGTCTCGCTTTTTTATACAATGGGCATTGGTTCGTGCCTGTGCTCAACTATTTATCCTGAAGCCTGATGAAGCACGGCTTTGACTTCGCATGAAAGCTCGCCTCATTGGGGCACTTCGGACTTTTAGGCCCAAATGAAGATCGATACTCGGCCTTTTACCGCGCTTTCACAATTTGCGATATTGTTAACAAAAAATTTCGCGCTCGCTGCGTTTATTTTTGCTTCTTTACGATAGCATACGCAGTGCAAGTGTTATTTATACGTTATAATTTCATAGAAGGTTTGTCGTTTAAAATAACACTTGCACTGCGAGTGCTATCAAAATTGTTGCAGGCTAATCTTGGTCTAGTAATTTAAGTAATTTTAACATATGGAAAATCTTTATTATTAGGTTGATTCGAATCATGTGGCTCGGCGTTTGGTCTTATGGTCGGCCAATCGCTGTTCAGCCTCGCAAAATATTAACTATTGAGAAAATCAACTTTGCGGCACTAGTTGAGCTTAGCCTTTAGCCTCGCTTAAAAGTTGCCATTAGAGGTAGATAGGAAAGTGACGCTGAAGCTCACATTTTTGGTATTCCACTGGGAATTGACCTTTAGCCTAAAGGGCTATCCCCACACTTGACGCGACGCGGAATCGGCAAAAACCGATAGAATAAAGCTTTATGTCCACGCAGTAAGAGCGAAAAAGACATCGTTCGATTTGGAACGGCTCGGCCGACGCCTGAAGATTGAAATTAAAAACGCAAACTTAGTTCCCTTTACTGAATATGCTGTGTGCAGAAATGACTGTAGGGGGCCCCGAGCCTCGCACTGCCTAGGGGCCCCGACATGCTTAATCCGGCCCTGTATATATAGCGGCCATGTTGTTGTGACGTAGGCCCGTGTCACTCTGGGAATGGAAGACCATGTTTTATTAGACTATGGCCACGATATCGTACCGTACCTACCCCCCAAAAAGGGAGGGGAAAGGGTCGGATCCCCAGGTCCAATCTAAGCTATATTTCTTCCTGCTCTGAAAAAATCAGAACTACCGGATTTGACGCAGAAGAGCCACGTTACAAAATTCTACAATTTCACTGGATTACAAAGTGATGTCAAATAAAAAAAGTTTTATATAGAACGAAAAATAATTTGATAATGCATTAATTCGCTTATCAAACTTTTAGAAAAAATTTCCTTCAAAAGACACTGTTCAAAAAGTGTCATGAGTATAAAACGCGGAAACTTTAATTCACCCTTTTGTATTAAATACGAGTGTATTTAATTGTAAAGAATAGTATCTACAGATCACTATAGAAATGAACTGCTTACAAATTATTACAAAATAAAATGAAAAATCCACATAATTTGCTGCTACTTTTTTTCCGGACCACTCCTTAACACAGCGGTCGGCAACCTTTTAGCAGCCAAGGGCCAAATAGTAAAAGGTATGTTGGGTTAATACCGGACGGATTTGGGACTAATTGGGAGACCTCGCAAAATATTTTTTTTCTCGATCTCAGTACGTGTCAGCTTCTAGAAATATGATGCAAATCGTTAAATAATAACCGTAGTTTAGACCTGAATATTGGCAACGTTCAATGTTCAACGGTTTCAGTTTTATACGAGTGTAAAGATGAGACATATTTTTATTCGAGGGTAACGATGAATTTGTCACCACGGGGTAACATCGGATGGCGAAAAAAAACGCTTCTAATGCTCAGATAATAAGGTATCTAAAAGAGTATATCAGATGTTTAACCTCCTCCAAAGTATATGAATTTCAGCCACGAATAACTAGAAACTTAATAGCATTGAATAGGTATGAATCGCTTAAAAAATTATAGTTTTATTAAAAAGGGGAATTAAAAAATCACATTTTTAGTCTAACAACCCACCAGCTAACTTTTTTTCTAATTTCCGCCTAAATTAGTTTGCCATACTACAGTTCCTTGTTCCTTGCTCTTTCCTTTAAATATTTTGATAAAATTTTAAGAACTAACTATATTAATCTCACTGTCAGGATTCATCCACCACCAACCACCAAATATTTATCTGGGGTTCAGGCAACGATCTTATTTCAATAATAAAATAAGGGACAGATGCAAGGTAGATGCGTCTGACGTGTAGTAAGCTTCTTTTAGGGAATTCAAATCGGTTATAACCGTAACCGAAATAATCTGTTATAACCGAATATTTTGACAAAATTTCATAACCGAATATTGGAAACTCGAATAACCGGTTACGGTTATTTTCGGTTATTTATTTATGACTTTAATTCTATGTTTTTATCTAATGACTACAAAATCCTGACTTTTTTGGCTGTGACGCCTGTGACTATATTTTTTGTCATTCGTGTACTTTAATAATGAAAATATACCAATTTTACTTCCCTTATTTATTAATTATTATTATTGAATATTGTATCACGTCCAAGGTCATATTTTACTTTTACTGTATTTTGTGTGTTTTATTAAAAAACGAAGACTTATACTCACATTCCCTAATCATCATCATCATCATCATTACAGCCTATATACGTCCCACTGCTGGGCACAGGCCTACTCTCATGGGCGAGAGGGCTTGGGCTATAGTCCCCGCGCTAGCCCAAATCGGATTGGGGACTTCACATACACCTTTGAATTTCTTCGCAGATGTATGCAGGTTTCCTCACGATGTTTTCCTTCACCGAAAAGCTAGTGATAAATATCAAATGATATTTCGTACATAAGTTCCGAAAAACTCATTGGTACGAGCCATGATTTGAACCCGCGACCTCCGGATTGAAAGTCGGACGTCATATCCACTCGGCTACCACCGCTCGCATTCCCTAATACTGTACCTTTATTTTCGTAATTTTTTAATGACTTCATTGTAAATTTATCATTTTTTGTTGAAAATAACCGTAACCGATTATAACCGATATTCGGTTATTTTTCGGGCATAACCGTAACCGAAACCGGTTATGAAGTTCGGCCGGTTATTGCATTCCCTATTCTTAATACAGCCGAATATGACCATTCTAATGGATATAAATGGTTTATACTGCAAATTTTCCTTGTTTTTGAAAATACCGTATTTAAAAATACCGGTATTGAAAAATACGTTTAATAAGACGGGATCCCGGTGTTTCGGAATCCCGGGATCCCGGTATTGGGAGCCCTAATAGCTACGTACACTGCTAAATCTCTCCCTTCTCTTTGTTCTCTTCTCTTCCTTTTGAATTACCGTCCTCAAATAAAAATAAAGGAACGAAATCATTACGATAAAAACAGAGTTATTGCAGTTATAAAAATTCAAAGTTTGAGAATCACTGCTGTTTTTTAAATGGGTAAAGGTCGGATTGTTGCTATCCGATCTTTACCTGCAAGGGTAAAGATCGGAAATCGGTCTACAGCAGTCCTCTCTATAAAGTGCAAGCAGTGCTCTCTATAAAGGCGCATAGCACCCATTCGACATCACTGCGCGGCGGAATGACACTGTTGGCCGAAGCGCAATGAAATAGCGTCTTGCACATTCTTGTCAAAATTAAGAAATAAAGCCTATTTTTGCGGAAATGAATTTCGTACCTTCTTCTCCCGCATCCGATATTACCCCAAAATACCTTAATTACCGAAGTAGACGCGGGCCGCACTTTGTTAAAATTTTTGACTTTATCAGACATTGTCGTTTGTCAATATTACCGACCGCTGCCTTAACACAATATAGTTTGAAAAACTTTTATATATTTTTTAATTTTCTCATTTACCCCCCAAAAGTCAAAAGTGGCCCCCATGTTTAAAATTCATTTGTTTACATTACATGTCCGTCTTTGGGTCACAAATTTACATATGTGTACCAAATTTCATTTTAATTGGGCCAGTAGTTTTGGAGAAAATGGGCTGTGACAGACAGACAGACGCACGAGTGATCCTATAAGGATTCCGTTTTTTTCATTTTGTGGTACGGAACCCTAAAAACATCCGATACATAATCTGATAAGGACCTTATTTTAGGGCATTCATTCATTAGCATTAGATGAAGTGGAAATCTTCACAAAATGTTGGTTTAAGTACAAGAGCAAAAGCACAAATTACTATAAAAATCACTAAAAGGCGTGCCTAAATAATATTTGAACGGTTCCCGCTATTGTTCCAGGATCCCAGAAGAAATCATAAATGTTATATAATGATCTGAGGAAGTTTGACCCTTCTGATCTGGTTTTTACTCTTTCAAACAATAAAAACACGTCTTTAAACAGTCAAATTTAATTGATGTAATTGTCCGGGAGGCGAATTTACAAAAGCTATACTATTTCAGTCACGACTCAGATTTTAATAGGTGAGCTTTTGTTTATGCATATTACTTGACAATATCTATACCGTTTCGGTAAAAAGTAGTCACTGAAATGGATTAGCTTTTTGCATACATATTTTCAAATATTATTCACGCCAAAACCTAGTCGAGTTTAGTAAGTTCAGGCACGTTTGAATGTGATATCTAAATTTTAATAATACTCATTTACTCAAATGATTTAGATTTTCTCGCGATATATTTAAACATTAATGCTCTCACAATACCTAGTCGAGCGGAGTCTCGCCGTTATTATTCAATATTATTCATCGAGTATTATTTGTACGACACTAAAGTTCACTGAATATTGATTTCAACAATTATTTTTTTACCAAATTACTTTTCACCTAGTATTCATGTAAATTGCCAAAAAAGTAGTTTAGGTTAGTTTGATCTGCAACCTCCAAGAAAACGAAATGTTGCTGGAAAAGTGGGTTAGGTTAGGTTAGAACTGCGACCCCCAAGAAAACGAACTGTTACCAAAAATGTGGGTTAGGTTAAGTTAGAACTGCGACCCTCAAGAAAATAAACTGTTGCCAGAAAAGTGGCTTAGGTTAGGTTAGAACTGCAACCCCCAGGAAAATGAACTGTTGCCAGAAAAGTCGTTCTATGTAAAAAAAAGTCGGTTCGCTGTTTGGTCGTAGTTCACCTAACACGCTCTTCCTCGCTTCGCTCGTCGTCGCACCTATCTTGACTCAGTGAACTCTGTCAAATGACTAGACGATATCGTATTAATAAATATCTAGCAAGTTGAATGTTTTGACCAAAGAAATGTACTCCAAACGTTGTACACATAGTAATAATCTACTTAACAATAATTCTATAAAGTCAAACGTTGTCATGATGAAAATTTGGCGAATGTTGGTTGCCAAAGTAAATCATCTGCGAAAAGTTGTCTGGCAAGTGAAATTCGGACAATAAAACTTCGGAGAAAAGGCAGAACACCGTAGTAAATCTTGGTCCTTAAATAAATCATCTACTTCGTTATGTACCAATGTATTATAAAATACAGTCGACTTATAATTGTATTACGATTTCACATTAAACATGTCCCAATAAGAAATCTCAACTGATATAGTTCTTAAATGAAAAAAAAAATATTAGGCATTTTTAAGTAATTAGCACGAACGGTAATTAATACAATACAATCGGAGTTATTACTAAAATATTATTCAAGTTTAGATCGCAACAAACTAGCATTTGTAGCAACAATATCCATATTAATTTAGCCAACAAAGTCTATACGATTTCAGTAAATTTCTGTACTGTAATGGATTAGGGTTTGATCAAGTTTTGTCCAAACAAAAGCTAATCCAGTTCAGTTCGCATCGGGACCTTATCAGTATAGGCTTTGTAAATTCGCGTCCGGGAGCCGGTTCCCTGCCACTTGAAGGGGCATATTTAAGTAAAAACAAATATTCTGACGAATTGTGAAATCGCTGTTCGTGGAGTTGCTTCTATTGAACAACAGCAGTCAAAAATTGGAATGATTACCTATTGACCACTAGGTTATTGGGGAGCCAGACTCTCAAGGACAAAAACTAGTATTTATACTTATTTTATGTCCGACACGACATCGAATTCGAGGGGTATCGCGCGGAGACTGGGACTCCTGATTTGAATTGTAAACGAAAGTGACGAAAATCTCTTTATGCATTTATGTGACTCGCTATCCTTCGTGTTGGCGATACAGATTATATTTACAAAATTTTCACCAAAAAACTCAATTGAATATATGTATCTGTATCAAAAAAAAAGTATATTTAGTTTTAATGTTCTTGAAAACCATCGAATTGACGTAGATATGTTGAATCGCTAATGTAGGTAGCTATTGTATTTCCTGAAACAAGCCTGTGCAAAGTGTACCTACCTAAAGATAGGGACTCGTTCGAAATACATTTGTTTTTGCAGTAAAACTTTCCGAGTTAGTAACGAAAGCATTTTCATTTAAAATGAGCATTACGCATTAGCTTCTATTAAAGGCATGGTAATTACTTGAACATAAAATGCAGGCAGGCTCTCTGAGATTGTACAGTAGGTAGGTATGGAATTTGGAGTCTCGTCGCGTGAAGCGTTGAAAACCTGAATGATTCCTCAATTGTAGACTGTCACAGAATAAATAATAGTACTAGGTACAGAAGACTCACTCTCTAACAAAACGCGTCTGTTACGATCAGGACAGATATGGCCGCTAGGTGGCGACAGCGCCACGCGCGGCTTATGGCTAGGCACCAAAACTGGTGTGGAACGGATGTACTTTTAGCTACCTGTAGCAAAGCGACGAAATCGCGGAGTGAGCCACGCCTGACTGTAGTTACTAGACGGTGCCAGGCGTGGCTCACTCCGCGATTTCGTCGCTTTGCTACAGGTAGCTAAAAGTACATCCGTTCGGCCCCAATTTTGGGGTTTGCCATAAGCCGCGCGTGGCGCTGTCGCCACCTAGCGGCCATATCTGTGCTGATCGTAACAGACGCGTTTAGTTAGAGAGTGAGTCTTCTGTACCTAGTACTATTATTTATTCTGTGACGGTGCTTAAACAACTAATTGGTTGATTTGATATTGTGTACCTAGATATAAAAACATCTAAGTTTTTGTACTCCTAGGTTTGAATAGTCTTCGGCTCCAAACTTTCATCTGGTCTCGAAACCTCTATGTACTTATACCAATAGACGGCAAGCTAACCCAGGAAAAAGGTAGGTATACACATATATATATATATATATATATATATATATATATATATATATATATATGTGTGTATACCTACCTTTTTATATATATATATATAGCAGTAATTATTTTTTATGTAATGTTTTATATTTTTTTTACGATTATTCCATTTAATTAAGATATAGATTTGATATAGATGGTCAAGCAAATCTTGTCAGTAGAAAAAGGCACGAAGTTCAAATTTTCTATGAGACGCTATCCTATCGCGCCTACATTTTTCAAATTTGCCGCCTTTTTCTACTGACAAGATCTTATATATATAATATAGTTGCCTTTTAAGAAAAAATTTTTTTGTGCATTTTTAATTCCATTTAGAAATTATTTACACCATAAAATAATTTTCAGAATCAGAATGCTTTATTTGTAAAACATACTCGTAGGTATAAATTTATAGGTGTATACAGTGGCGGATTTGTAGTCTAGTTTCGTTTAGTTTTTTTAGTTAGTCTAGTTTGCCGCCCTAGGCCCCGGGCCCTGTAGCCGCCCCTTTCTCAGCACCCATCATATTGACTACATTTTGAGTTATTTCTTGTTATCATCAGCGAATTATTTGTCACAATTTGCCGCCCCTAATATCTTGCCGCCCTAGGCCCGGGCCTACTTGGCCTTAGGGCAAATCTGCTACTGGGTGTATAGGTAGGTTTGGTAGGTTTATAGGTATAGGTATTTATTTATAGGTATATTTTGGCCGCATAAATAGGACACATCTACGTCTGTGCGATAGTGGGTGCCTCTCATGGTGTGAAGGACGACGACATCGATCACGTGACGTCACGGCTCTCGCGACTCGCGGTCGCAGCCTCGCTCATGGCTAATACACCCATAACGTCCCATCGAATTACTCACTCCAGACTCGAGCTGAAGCATCTCAATCATTACACCTGAATAATTATACCTAACTAGTACATAACTGCGAGCTAAAAAGTTAAATCTATGCCGGTACACCTATCATTTGATATAGATGGGTTCCTAATACTAGTAATTATTTTTTCACATCATCTATTCGGAAAAGGGTTTTTTCTTCCTCGCTAGGAGGGATCAAAGTGGCACTTTTCCTCCCTGCTAGGGGGGATCAAAGTGGCACTTTTCTGTTCTAGGACACTGTTTTTGTTATTTTTTGCATTCTTTTTTTTAGCTTGATTAATATTTTGAAACATAATAATTTGTGTCAACACTAAGATTTTTTTATTTTCCTCATAGTTGATGTGAAAAGCAATAAGTATGTGTCACACGGTATCAAAATTATTTCGTTTTGGACGTTAACACTTGAATCCCTCATTACGCTCAGGATTCTTCAGGATTGTAGAATCCATCGCTTCATTCAGGATTCAATGTACGCCCTTGACGGAAATATATCATTTTAATCCCTTGTAACACAAACTACTATTCATTACATTATGCTAATACAGGAGCAGTTAAGGTACACACAGGGTCATTGTATCAATTTTCTTATTATTATTGCCAAAAAATGTCACAAAAATGTGCACAAGCAATTCCCATCTGCTGTTACTGCCGTAGTGCATCATTATACCGACAAAATACAATTTTTGGATAGCAAGGTACAACCAACATTACTGAAAACCACACGAGGCCGACCGAGGCCACGGGCTAATACAATTACAGGTACCAAGTCTCCGTAGCCGAAACTGGCTATGGTCTCGAAAGTAGGTACCGAGAATGTTCGCCGACAATGCAGTTTATACAGTGGCCAATGTATTTCAGTTGTATACATTATATTCATATCTATCACCTATCTGTAATACCCTATACTCAATGTACCGTTGACCTCTTAGTTTTTTTTTAAATTATGCGTGAGATTGTTGACTTTAGGTCCCACATACTTAATTCGTTAACCAAGTCGTGAATGCTCGTTAAGTTTATTTACATAAACCTGTAGATCACTCAGATCACTGACACTTTATTTACCCAAGGCCTCTCTCAAGGCCATGAAAAAGTCCAGCTGATGTTGAGTAATCGATCGGGACCATTACCTACGTCACTATACATATTTCTTGTAAAACAATTCAATTTATTTACTCAGAGACAATTACTGATTCAATGGTACTTACGTGTAGAGATCGTCTTCTATACTCGAAGAGCTCGTAGCCTCCACCAACACAGAGCAGCTCATCACTATTTTTTTTAAATAATACGATGAACAATCTGTTTTTGTTTACATTACACAAAATGCGAAGTCATGGTGTGTTAAATTTCACAGGATCCTTCCACCTGACCAGCGCCATCAGACAGTACAGGCATCATATAATATATTACTGTAAGTTCCAGGCAATTCCGGCGTTTGATAACAGCGTTTCGGAACTAAAATCTGTGTAGGCTACTGAGGAAGGCACTGGCGTCCTGTGTTAACTTTGTAAGGGGGTAGGTATATGCGTCAACCCTCAAAATGTTGGTATATGGGTATATATTATTTTGCATTCTTCACATCTTTGAAATCATTCATCATTGACATCTACCTATTTCAGTTTATAATGTATATACTTAGTAGCGTTTGTACTAGAAATAACACATATAAAAATATTTTCATAAATCATTTGCTTTCTTTCTTAGTACCTAGGTAATCGTATAACGTGTTACCTGCGTTATTTTAGGAAGTATTTTTGTGTAGGTACTCAGCAATCTACGAGTATATCTACTGCAGACCACGTAGGCATTTGGACAAGTTTGTAGACGAATGTTAATTGTTCAATTATGATTAAGTAATATAATTATATTAAACCGGCACATAATATACTCCTATAGGTACTTAAAGTGCCTAAGCAAAGAAATAGCCAACAACGCAATCAAATCCTCTAACGAAGTATAGTAGATTGTTAACCAATAAGGGATGAAATGATGCCTTTCACCCGAGTTAAACACTCTACTTTTCATTTCGAATACGAGGAAAGTAAAATGCATGTGTTTTTTTCTAAAACATTCATGAGCATGACTAAGTATACATATTTATAGTACTTTTTTAGGGTACTTTCAATTAACAATTTAGACAAAAGTATCGTTATTTATGGAATGGGGAGTCAAATATCAAAATGGAAATTGTATAACAAATCCATTTATACCCAAATTTCAATTGCTTATCGTAAAAAAAATGCAGAAACGTATCATTTTTTGCACACCTTTTAGAACAACAACAATGACCCTCTTTCAGAGAATGAGAAATGAAAAATATATTTCCCACTGAATACGTTTTATCCAGAACCCATTCAGCCCACATCACAGCATACTATCTTTTCCTACAAAGTGAATATTCGATACATACAGAAAGGACCTTAGCTCAGCAGTGAATGAGATAAGCTTAAGTTATATTGATAAAAAAACAACGGGTTGCACTCCGGGAGTGCCGGCAGAAGTGAAAACTCAATGACTCACTATGTATAATTGAGGTTAACGCGATCTAGCGTTATTTCGTCGCATTACTTGAAACCCCTAAGCACATCACTGTTAGTACTCGAGTTATATTAGTACCAGTTAGAGGGAAACTCACTAGATGGCATTTAAATCAATAAAGAATAACTCATTGTAACAGTTTTTCGATCAGGTCACGTGTCCGTCTTACGTCTTACGGTCACGTGACACCTGTTAAAATATTTTCCCCATCACAAAAAGTGCACAGCGCCGCTAAAGAAGTTTTCACTTCAAAAAACCGTCTCACCGATATTTCCAAAGTCACATCGGACGGAAGAGGGTGCAGAGAGCGCATGCCCGGTTTTAACCTTGAGCACATTTCCCGGTTCACGGGCAAAGCGCTGTCACTTGCCTACTATAGTGTAAACAACGTTATTTACGGTATTTGACGTCTGTCACTCACTACAGCAACACTACGTAAAATGTTTTGCACATCGAAATCACAAAGGAAAACAACTGCACTGCGAACGTTTACGTTCTACGTCTTTTTTTTTTTAATTTTAGGGTTGGCCGAACACCATCGTTATGAATCGGTAGTCGTCTAAGTAAATCGATATGAATTTTTCATTTTTCTTTTAATAAAAATAAGGAAAAGGTGGATAATTAACTGTAAATATGGATATATTTATCGTCACTTAACAGACAACAAATTTGACACAGAAATAACATAAATAAACTTTAAAATAGATCCCCAGTTAGTTTCAATTTTGACAATGGGTGCGACCTATTCGGTCGGTGTATTAAATACACCGACCGACCGGTAGCTTGCGGGAAAACCATATAATTCTAGCTTTATTTAAATCTCAAATAAAAATTCATTATACGTCACAATTCGATACCTCAGTCTACGTGCCATCCAATCGTAATCGCTTGCTGTGACAATCGATTTGCGTTAGTTACATCTCTATATACGTCAGTCATAATGTGTCAAATACCGTAAATAAAGTTGTTTACACTATAGGTCAATGTGTTTATAGTACAAATAGCAAATAGGTAGGTACTTCGGAGGTAATATTCTATACTTATCTATTTCGAAAAGATGTACCTATCCGTAGGTGACGGTTATATTACTTAGTAGTTGAGTAGGTACCTACATATGTATAAAATATCTTCGCAAGTAGGGCAAGACATCATACCTACTTACCATCATGAAGTATTATTAAGTTTCTATAGGTAACGACATTCATTTTTGAGTTCTTGTAAAATGTTAAGTTGCAGCAAAAGGTGACTGGTGCCATTTGTGGCCCCAAAATGCCGGTCACCAGTCATGCTAAAAGGACAGGTCTTAATAAAACTATCATCAGGCTCCAATTTCACCACGGTGACAGGTGCGACAATTGTAAAACATCACTGTTACTGACGTCACAGGCATCCATGGGCTACGGTTACCGCTTACCATCGGGCGGGCCGTATTCCTGTTTGCCACCATCATTGTTTTATTAAAAAAAACTTTATTATATCCAAAAAAAAACAGATATTTCTCTTGCTAAGTTTATGACAATTGTCACGAAATTCCGACATATAACTCATTACCTGTCAAGAATTACCTACAATTCTTCTAAATCTTGACAATTGTCAGAAACTTCGCAAAGGAAATATCTGTTTTTTCCGATATAATAAAGTTTTTTTAAATAATACAATGATGGTGGCAAACAGGAATACGGCCCGCCCGATGGTAATTGGTAACCGTAGCCCATGGATGCCTGTGACGTCGGCAACAGTGATTTTACAATTGTCGCACCTGTCACCGTGGTGAAATTGGGGCCAGAACCACGGAATACCTATCTTATCAATATTTACTGTGACCCGGCGGCAGCCTCCAGCGGCTAGTTATGTGGGTCGTGGGTAACAAATATATATGGCTAATTTTTCGCCTCCACCAGAGCCCGGACCGCGGTAAAAGAAGAAAAGAATAAAGCTGGTGGTGTTGGCTTGACCAATGGCCCCACTAAAGAAGATGCCAATGACTGTTCGTTATTGAGCCCCGAAGGATTCAGGATTCGGCTCCAGCAGCAGGTGTGAATGCTACTGGCTAAAACAGGAGAAGAGAGAGAGAGCTTCTTTGTCCGCTAAAACTTATTTTGATGCACTGGTAACTACGGAACCCCACACTGAGCATGTCCCGACATGTTCTCGGTCGATATTTTTATGTACCGTGTCCCGATTTTTCGAAAATGGCTAGAACGCTGTCATTACGACACGATGATGATAAGATACGGAACTCTTCAAACACAATACTGATTTGAGTATTTTTTGTCATAGGTACTAGGTAACTGTTCTCATGCATGTAGAATAAGTAGTAGTTAGCTACTCGTGCTGTGCGTCATCACGATCACGAAACCGAAAATAAGATTTAATAATTGTACAAATTCATCATTTTTAAGTGCTATTTATTTAGTTGCTCATGGGGTCCCATATAACCATTCCAGTCGCAGAATCACAAAGTGGTAACTAAATGTCAGATGTGTCGTAACAGAGTCCACACAATGTGTCTAGAATTGTTTCGAAACAAAGTGTCGTCGCCGTGTCTACACTTTTCCGTAACAAGGTGTCGACACATTTGTGTGCACTTTGCGTGCGGTTTGCGACTAAATCTGACAGCAAATTTGTGACAGCAAATGTCAATATAAAATACCTCTTGAAAACCAAGGTTTGTCAAACTACTATTAGTGTCTCGTGTGCTCGTAATTCTAGTAAGTCATCATGGGCAATGCAAATGATAATAATCGACCGAAACCATATAAACACCCAACACCCGTCAACCTTTTACAGAAAAGTTTTTAAAGAAATTCAATAAGCTACTTAGGTCAGGCAACGAATGCTCCAAAAGTTGTAGAGGGAAATGCTCGGAACACAATTTTTGACTCCGTAACTCTGTTTGACAAGTTAGGAGGTGAACATATCAAAAGTCCCCGGCCGTAACCCTTGAGCGGGGGGGGAGAGAAGGGGCTTTGAAGGTCCCATTTTCCCGTTTTTCGATTATATCTCGGAAACTATGCATCTCAGCGACATGGCCACTTATACAAAATGAAAGTTAATTTAATTTGTTACAAGTTTATTCAATCAATTTTTTCGATATGTTGAATAGTTTTTGAGATATCCGCTCTTGAAAGTTTATTTAGGGCTCTCAATTTTATCTTGATATATCTATATCAGTGAAGGTGCTAGGCCGTGTTTGGTATCGTTTTCGTATAAATCTGGGGTGCTGAATCCATTTAAGATATCACATTGACACCATTCCACAAAATAAAAATAAATCTTTTTAGGGTTCCGTACGGTCCGTACCTCAAAAGGAAAAAACGGAACCCTTATAGGATCACTCGTGCGTCTGTATGTATGTCCGTCTGAATACACAAAATAGTTCTTTACCTATAGATGACAGGAAAACCTATTAGAAATGTGCAGTCAAACGCGAGTCGGACTTAATGTACGGAACCCTTAATACGCGAGTCCGACTCGCACTTGGCCGGTTTTTTTGAAACTCTTCTTGACGCTTAACCGCTGAACCGATTTCGTTGAAATTTGGTATAGAAATAGTTTGCGTCCCGGAACAGGACATAGGATAGATCTTATAACCAAAATCATCTTTTGAAGGTGTGAAAAGTGGCGTGGAAATTTGTACGGGAAATCAATAACCGCTGAACCGATTTATATGAAATTTGGGATGGTCTACATCTTTGATTTAGTTAAAAATGATGAAAAAACATGACTTCAAACCTAAACTTAAACAGTATTAATTTCAAGAAGTCAATTCTGAATTCCCCCCTACACCTCATTTCACACCTTTAAAGGATGATTTTTGAGATAACTTATTATATCCTGTCTCGGGACTCAAAATATATGTGTACCAAATTTAAATTAAAACTGTTCAGCAGTTTAAGCGTGAAGAGGAGTTTAAAAGAAAGTATTTTAATAAGTTTATATGTTTTTACTTCGGAATGGTGTCAATGTGATACCTTAACTAAATTTGGTACTGCGAATTTATACGAAAACGATACCAAACATGGCCTCGTAGCTTTACTGTTGTAGAAGTCAAAATAAAATTGAGAGCCCTAAATTCTTATTACTTGGCCACACTTGTGTAGAAGGAAAAGGTAAAATAAAAGTCTTCGGCAGGAATATAAGACACAAATATATTTTTTTTTGCGTTACTATTTCATTCATCAAATATAAACATACCTTGATTATACTATTCTAGTGAGATCCTCATAGATAAACAAAAACATTTACTTAAAAAATTACAAGGTCGAAATGTCACGGAACTTGTGAGAGTAATATGTAAAAAATAAAAACTTTTATGACAAAAAAAATCTGGACACAATTTAAGAATCACCCAATTGCGTCGAGGAATCATCTGTATTTTTGCTTGTTTCATTACCTCCTCGCTTCTTTTTTGTCCTTTGTAATCTGTAGCAATTTGTTAGATCTGAAAATAAAGATAACTTGCGTCGTCACGGATGTCGATTTATAGGTTTTAGGGAGTGCAGAATTCGAAAACGATGATCATTTTATAATCCAAGATGGCGGCTACGTATTTTGTCATAAAAGTGGAATCCAAAATAGTCATCATTTTCGAAATCTGCGTCCCCTAAAACCTATAAAACGATATCCATGACGACTTTTATGACATAGGCATTGCCGCCATTTTGAAATTGAAAATGTTATCATTTTCGAAATCTGCGCCCCCTAAAACCTATAAAACGACATCCATGACGACTTTTATGACATAGTGCATGGCCGCCATCTTGGAATCCAAAATAGTCATCATTTTCGAAATCTGCGCCCCCTAAAACCTATAAATCGATATCCATGACGACTTTTATGACATAGTGCATTGCCGCCATTTTTAAATTGAAAATGTTATCATTTTCGAAATCTGCGCCCCCCAAAACCTATAAAACGACACCCATGACGACTTTTATGACATAGTGCATGGCCGCCATTTTGGATTCCAAAATGGTCATCATTTTCGAAAGCGCGGCCCCCTAAAACCTATAAAACGACATACATGACGACTTTTATGACATAGTGCATGGCCGCCATCTTGGAATCCAAAATGGTCATCATTTTCGAAATCTGCGCCCCCTAAAACCTATAAAACGACACCCATGACGACTTTTATGACATAGTGCATGGCCGCCATTTTGGAATCCAAAATGGTTATCATTTTCTAAATCTGCGCCCCCCAAAACCTATAAAACGACACCCATGACGACTTTTATGACATAGTGCATGGCCGCCATTTTGGATTTCAAAATGGTTATCATTTTCTAAATCGGGGCCCCCTAAAACCTATAAAACGACATCCATGACGACTTTTATGACATAGTGCATGGCCGCCATCTTGGAATCCAAAATGGTCATCATTTTCGAAATCTGCGCCCCCTAAAACCTATAAAACGACACCCATGACGACTTTTATGGCATAGTGCATGGCCGCCATTTTGGATTCCAAAATGGTCATCATTTTCAAAATTGGGGCCCCCTAAAACGTATAAAACGACATCCATGACGACTTTTATGACACAGTGCATGGCCGCCATTTCGGATTCCAAAATGGTCATTATTTTCGAAATCGGCACTCCCTAAAACCTATATATCGACACCCATCTCGACTTTTATGACAAAATGTTTTGCTACCATCTGCATGCAAGACATTTCTATTATTTTTACGTACAAAAATGGCCCCCTGTCAACTTTCAATCGAGATTTAGGGTCGGTTGCACCAAACTGTTCGTATCGTTAAAGAGTTCGCTAAATTTTTATGTATGGAAAGTTTCATAATAAAGCGCCGGGGCGCGCCGGCTGATGTTGATCAGTCTGTCAAATGTGGTTGGTGCAACTGGCACTTAATCGATAATTTATTCGATTAATATTCAGATTAATTCAATTTCAATCTATGTTAGGTCGACTAAACTAATCGCGATGAAAATTTGAGAATTAACTTTTTTTATTCCATTAATTAGTCGAATAAACAGTTAATCGATTAATGCCCATCTCTGACCACGGCATTTTTACACTTTGAGAATATCTGAAAACAAATCAACACAAGGAGCCATTTTGCAAATCCAGTAACATACCAGTAACTTTGTTATTACTTTTGACAGCGCGTGTCATGTGTCAACACAGAGTCGACACAAAGTCGAAACATTGCAACTACTTTGTGACTGCAATATTTCTCAGCCTTAAACCATATTTATACATCATAATTAACAAGTTTCGTAGTATGTAAAGCGTTATTTCTGTTATTTAAGTATAGTATACGCATCGAAGTACTAAAAATGCTTCAAATAATATAGTTATGAACACAGGCACTGAGAAGTAAACAATTTCATTTCCGGCTAAACTAAAACAATGTGGTGGCGCGTTGATTATATTACACTTAGTTTATCAAATCACTCGAGCAGTTTAATTCCCCATAATAATTTAAGTCCTATTGTAATATAAATGCAAACAATATATAATTACGTCTTGTAATCCGTTTTAGAGATGGCGTATTAATGTCACTTATTTTTATTTAAGTATTTTTCCATCTGACAGTTTCCATTTGACAGGAACAAAATGAACGAATGAACGAATGATTTTGGCATAAAGTAGTCGCAAACCCGAAACAATGTGTGCACACGGCGACCACACTTTATGTCACTTTGTGTCATGTGTCGACCCTTCCCCATTTCTGGTAACTGTGTCGACACGGCGACGACTCTGCGACTGGAATTGTGACCGAAACAGACGGTGTCGACACAAGATGTGTCAACACCGCGTCGTAACGGCGACTGGAAATGGTTGTATGGGGTTGGTCGAGGGATGGTCATGGGGTTGTTCATGAGGTGTTCATTGGTTGTTCATGGGGTTGATCTTGGGGTGGTCATATGGTTGGTAATTGGGTTATTCATGGGAGTGGTCATTGGTTGGTCATGAAATTGGTCATGGGGTGGTCATTGGGTTGGTCAAGGAATGTTTTTGGGGTTGGTTATGGGGCGGTCATGGGGCAATTAGCCCCTTGACCAAGCATGATTATAGACATGGGGTGTGGTCATGACTAGTCATGAGGGTGATCATGGAGGTTGTCATGGGGTTGGCCATGGTTTGCTCACATTGCTCTTGTCTGAGGCTGAGACCAAATATCAGCTCAAATACCCAGTGTTAAATTAAATTTTTGCTAATTTCTTGTCTTGACAGACTAACAATCTCGTACCCAATAAGGCCACTTAGCAAGCTTCGTGGCCTTAACACGGTACTCGACTATACATATCATAAAACGACTTTAATTTTTAGGGTTCCGTACCCAAAGGGTAAAACGGGACCCTATTACTAAGACTTCGCTGTCCGTCCGTCCGTCCGTCCGTCCGTCCGTCCGTCCGTCCGTCCGTCCGTCCGTCCGTCCGTCCGTCCGTCCGTCCGTCCGTCTGTCACCAGGCTGTATCTCACGAACCGTGATAGCTAGACAGTTGAAATTTTCACAGATGATGTATTTCTGTTGCCGCTATAACAACAAACACTAAAAACAGAATAAAATAAAGATTTAAATGGGGCTCCCATACAACAAACGTGATTTTTGACCAAAGTTAAGCAACGTCGGGAGTGGTCAGTACTTGGATGGGTGACCGTTTTTTTTTTGCTTTTTTTTTGTTTTTTTTTTTGCATTATGGTACGGAACCCTTCGTGCGCGAGTCCGACTCGCACTTGCCCGGTTTTTTTTTACAAAGTACAGACTTCACAATACTTTGTTTTTGAACATACCCCACTCCACTGCTCTCCACTACTACTCTGAGCAACACCGGAAAGGGAGACGGCATTCGTACTATTTCCCCTCTGCCGAAACATAGTTGTACAACTGTACTTGAACTGTACCTATGGCGATGCGTGTAGTGCAAATAATATAATACGTGTAGTGCAAGTGTAGTGACTCATCCGTACACAAAAAGAGATCGAGGTTTGCAAGATTTGTCTTTGACGTGTGTCATTTTCTGTTTTGTGTCGTCATTACAGATTGGATTTTGTATGTAAAAAGCCTGACAACAGTTTATTTAACCCTGAGATAGTGTCGCTGCAAACAGCTTACGTATGGCAATAATGTGCGTACGTCATGTATAGTCGGGGTAGTGGGCATTGGCTTCATGTTGATACTCGTATAATGTCAGAAACATTGCTTACAGAAAATTCGGTTCATTCAGTTTACCTATTCGTCAAAATCTGATTCTAAATATTCAATATTATTATATTCTTCGTTTTCTGACTCTGACGAAGTCTGATTTTCATCAGATGTTGTGTCGCTTTCAACCACCAACCTCGATTATAAAACGTTCAGATTCCAATTCGATTATAGGATTTTTATCGTCGATCTACATAAACCTTAAATGAAATATTAAAGTTTAAACCAAACAACTAACCAGTTCAATAAAACCGCACTATAAAATGTCAATACCGTTCATGTCAACAACCAACTTCAAAACATTGTTTATTGGAATTTGTAAGTAAAGTATTTGATTGCATTCACTACAATTTTTTCGCATCTTTGGTTTTTTTTTGGCATTTTTGTAATAAAACCGTTTATATTTGAATATATTCGTAGATATTTTCCGTTTGTTTACATCGGTGACATTCGATGACATCCAACGTTAGTTGTCAAAGAGTACTTGTTGCCAGTAAAAGAAATTAGTACCATTGAAAATCCGCAAAATGGCGAGGGTCAAATAAACTGTTGTCAGGCTTTAGTGAGTGAAAAGTGCGACTGTGTGCACGTTTCCCCCAAGGCCTGTTCACTTCCTAAGAAAGTTATGTCCCCAAATAATTGCGCATGTGTGCGCCTTAATCTTCTATGTGTGCGTTGGCCTCCGGGAAAAAGTTGCGAGTAATAAAAATAAAAACATTTTTCTACAGCAACATTGCTCCCAACTCTGATTTAAATTATCACGAATTTTATACAATATTAATCATAAAACGGGACTTAAAACGCTTAAAACTTAATTATATGCGATTAAGTTTTATAATGAATATTTGCTTCCAACTGTCTTTATCAATGTTCATAAAATATATGGAGGGTAGGTACGTCTACCCACCATAATAAAAAATATATTTGTCAATGACTCTGTCCAACTGCTGTGGTTAAAGTTCATAACGAAAATTTTATTTATTAACTCTTTAAATAATACATACAACGTGTACCGCTACGTACCACTTAAGACTGTAAGTCTGTACCTACATGGATTACAGCAATGCACATAGAAAATGTGCTAAATGCGGAGCAACGGCTGTTGAAGCAGCCAGAGTGAAATTTACAACTTTAGTGGGTTCAGAAGGAACCGAGTCATAACGCATCTGGAAAGCGTATTAATTAACCGTGAAGAAATGTATGAATACAAGTTGGAAATCTGTGTAAAATGCCGTATGTAAAGTGTAGTGTATCTGTGTGTAAAGTGTAATAGGTAGGCATGCCTAATGTTATTTGTATAAAAGGTACTGAAAACTTTGTGAATGCGCTTTATTAATGTCTATTTTTTTATTAAGTTGCCAGTTGCCAGTTTTCAGTGTATATTTTTATATGTAAAACATTTTTTAATAAATAATATATATAATGTTATAAACATAAACATGCCTTTTATTTAAATCAATTGATAATACCACAAACAAGGGGTAATATTTGCATCTTGCATATATTTCGTGATATGAAGATAACAAATATGTTTATCAACAGAATTACTACCTACCAATACCCGCCAGGCTAAACCGGTTGTCAACTTTAGTTCCATTGGTACACAAAGACGGCGCCACTAGTATAAACGTATAAACGGTTGGGGACATTTTTTTGTATGGAGTTACCGTTCTTCTCCTAGTGAGTATTATATTCTTTGGTTTCCCCCCTCAAAAAATGACAGAATGATTTGTACGGTAAGATATCGCTTGGGCTCCTCCTTTCCGACATGTCAGAAGCCGGCGTTGCTCGAAGACTACGAGACATGGCATGGCAGTATGGCTTAAGCCCCCTCCAGACTATGTGCGTGAATCGCGGCGCGAAGCCGCGAACGCGAGTGTGGATCCGATTTCGCTGTTTGCGAAAATCGATTCCACACTCGCGTTCGCGGCTTCGCGCCGCGATTTGCGCACGAGTGTGGAGGGGGCTTTAGAGCTTTAGCCTATCCAATCATAGATATAATAATATAAGTACTTACATTACGTCTCAGCGAGCTGTCACTGTTACCACTTTTGTTTAGTGTACGATTAACAATGTGGCCCACCTTGCTGTAGCCATGTCGATAAAGTCATATCGATAAACTATCGACATTTCTTGCAATTTTAATTTTACTTCAAAGGTTTAACGATACCTAAAATGAACAAAAACGCTTTTATTCTTTATTGTGGTTATCAGGTCACAATTTTATCATCACGCCCCAGCAGGGAACGAAGGGAAAGTTCAGATATTTAATTAAAATACATAAATACTGTCGCGGACTTCCGCGATGCATATATTACGAACGGCAGATGATCTTGTTAACGAGAATAATGAAAGGCAAAAAAGGACGGCGGCGATCCAGGCAATGAAGAGAATTCAGGAATGGACTCGCCATTTAATGTCGACACTTACTACGTCGCAATAGCTCGCCTCGGTTGGTGTGTCGCGGACTTCCGCGATGTATTATATATTACACCTGGCAACAGCTTCTATATTGTCTATGGTAAGAAAACCACACTTCCTTTTTTTCGCTCGTATGAAAGTTGCGAGTTAGTTTGTAAACTTATGATTGATTCATTAAATAAAAGTCCTTAATATAAAGTGGTTTGTATAAAGTGGTACGTGTGCTGGACGCCAGCTTCGTACAGCGAGACCATCGTCTTTCAAAGCTAAGTATATGTATTTAAAAGAGGACTGGTTAGTCCCATGGACATATTTTCATATATTTATTTATATAGCTGTGTTACTGGCAGAGGGTGTGCTTGCATATGTTCAGGACAGGTCGGAGATGCGTCTGCCGGCTTGTGCCTAGCCTTATATAGAAAATGGTCTAGAAGCACCCCAAGCCTATTGGTGCTTCTAGACCATTGTGTGGTTTTCTTACCATAGACAATATAGAAGCTGTTGCCAGGTGTAATATATAATACATCGCGGAAGTCCGCGACAAATACCTACTAAAATATGTGTCCCGCAATAATTGAATTATTTTATTATATTCTAATATATTCATTGTCCATCAGCATTTCAATTAATGTTTATGTTTAATGAAGATATTGACGCTTCAATTAATCGCTATTTCGTTCCGCTGTGTAGCGTTTATCGATATATAACATGATTAAAATCGACTTTTCACATCCCTAAAAGAGCACACATATACGCTTTTACGCACACATCCACAACCTGGTTCTACCTAAAACGATAACACCTTGATTTGAAGTCCATCTTGTCAACAGTATGGTTGTCCTTTTTTGACAAACTGCATTTTTAAAAGAGCGAGGAGAGAGACACATATTTTAGTAGCTATTTATATATTTTAATTAAATATCTGAACTTTCCCTTGGTTCCCTGCTGGGGCGTGACGATAAAATGGTGATCTGATAACCACAATAAAGAATAAAAGCGTTTTTGTTCATTTTAGGTATCGTTAAACCTTTTAAGTAAAATTACAATTGCAAGAAATGTCGATAGTTTATCGATCTGACTTTATCGACATGGCTACAGCAAGTGGCCTATTTTATAAAGCTACAAGTTACAATTTACAAGCGGAAGTCTCGTTCTAACACATAGGGTTAGAAAGAGACTTCCGCTTGTAAATTGTAACTTGTAGCTTTATAAAATAGCCCAAAGGTGGTTCCACATTGTTAATCGTAAGTTCCACATTGTTTAAATGGTAACAGTGACAGCTCACTTAGACGTAATCTTTAGGTATATTATATCTATGGTAACATTTCTACTTGACATTTGGCACATGTGACATTCGCGGACATTCGTGATTGTGACACTACTGTCAGACTGTCACTATTTTTTGTGTTATAGAAATTATAGAATAGATATGTTTGTTAGTAATAAGCACGGTACGGAAGTACAATTTCTAGGAATTGTGTTATAACCAAGGTGCCTTTTTCTTGAAACAAGCTGAGGACGGTTGTGTTCTCATAAGTGGTCGTGTGGCTCCCAGTGATAATAGTGGGGAAAAAAGACTATAACGCTGTCATTGCATTACACATGTTCACTATTAAGCAATTTAATGAACAAATTGCAAGTTTAAATGTACTTGCTTTGTACGGCCGACCGTAAAAGCCGCTACTACAATTAACTTATCGAAAATGATGGAGACTCGGTATTACGAAGGTTGCGGGCGCGAAGGCCCCATACGATGTATCTTTTTGAGCGAGTTTCATCCCGTAGCTGGACCTAAAATTGCTTGTCAGGTTAGTCTTGATATTGAGACGTGTAAGAGTAACTATTACTGTACAGAAGGACACTGCCAAACTGTATCACTATATTACTCACAAAATAATTTATCTTATAACTTCAATGATAATTAATGCATTTGAAATGTTTTGTTCATGTATTTTTTTAGGTATCTACAACATTGTATTGAATTCTAACTTAGCAGAAACAGTAATTCAAACTGTTAGTTATCAGTATATAACTTTAAGTTGCCATTGAATAAGTTTTGTGTTGTAATTTCAGTTTCCAGAAGATTATATATCCAAAGAAGTATTTGATTCTATAAGTGCCTTTATCATCCCCAAGCCTCAGATACAAAGATGCACAATGACAATGTAAGTGATATTTTGTTTTGTTACAAGCTTGCTATTTTTATTAACATCTTTGTTGCTGCAATTATTAGTCTAACTCGTAATTAACCAAATACTGCAGTGAATCTGTTAACTGATATTAAATTATAAATTACAAGGACAAGCAAGGTCTTCAAGTTTAACCATGATGAATGAAAAAGTGTGTTCCATGATAATGTTCTCAAGGTCCCTGCATCTGCTGTGTTACAATTAAATGTTTAAAAATTAAGCTATTAATAATAATTAATTAACCTATGCCAGGGTTGTACATTATTTACCTGATTTTTTTAACATTAGATAAAGATAATTTATTTTTAAATTAGGATATTACAATATGCTTAGGTTGATATTCTATGTGTCCAATGTGCATTGCGTCTCACTAAGCAAAATGTGAGGTGAAATACTACCCTTATGAAAGTTATGAACGTCAAATAAAGCTGCACTGGCTCCAACCCTATACCTCCCCATACAACCATTTCCAGTCGCCGTTACGACGCGGTGTTGACACATCTTGTGTCGACACCGTCTGTTTCGGTCACAATTCCAGTCGCAGAGTCGTCGCCGTGTCGACACAGTTACCAGAAATGGGGAAGGGTCGACACATGACACAAAGTGACATAAAGTGTGGTCGCCGTGTGCACACATTGTTTCGAGTTTGCGACTACTTTATGCCAAAATCATTCGTTCATTCGTTCATTTTGTTCCTGTCAAATGGAAACTGTCAGATGGAAAAATACTTAAATAAAAATAAGTGACATTAATACGCCATCTCTAAAACGGATTACAAGACGTAATTATATATTGTTTGCATTTATATTACAATAGGACTTAAATTATTATGGGGAATTAAACTGCTCGAGTGATTTGATAAACTAAGTGTAATATAATCAACGCGCCACCACATTGTTTTAGTTTAGCCGGAAATGAAATTGTTTACTTCTCAGTGCCTGTGTTCATAACTATATTATTTGAAGCATTTTTAGTACTTCGATGCGTATACTATACTTAAATAACAGAAATAACGCTTTACATACTACGAAACTTGTTAATTATGATGTATAAATATGGTTTAAGGCTGAGAAATATTGCAGTCACAAAGTAGTTGCAATGTTTCGACTTTGTGTCGACTCTGTGTTGACACATGACACGCGCTGTCAAAAGTAATAACAAAGTTACTGGTATGTTACTGGATTTGCAAAATGGCTCCTTGTTTTGATTTGTTTTCAGATATTCTCAAAGTGTAAAAATGCCGTGGTCAGAGATGGGCATTAATCGATTAACTGTTTATTCGACTAATTCTATCTATATCTATCTATATAGCCTTTTGTTTCCGATCCTTGGGTTTAAAAGCTTTTTTGAAATGTTATCGTGTTTTCTACAAAATGTCCCGCAGTTCGGTGTGCCTCTTGGCATAGGCCTCCTCCAACCTTCTCCACTGTACTCTGTCTTCTGCAACTCTGGACCAGTAAGGCCCCAAGGTTAAGCGGATTTCATCTACCCATCTTGTTTTTGGATGTTTTTGTTTTCTTCTTCCGTCTCTTGGGTACCATAGGGTAACTTGTTTGCTCCATTTGTCTAATTTGCATCTCAGCATGTGTCCTGTCCACCCCCACTTTAGATGGTCTATCCGACTTAGTATGTCTATAACCTTGGTTTTACTTCTTATCGCTGAATTTGAGATTTTGTCCTTTAGCTTGACTCCTAGGATACTTCTCTCGATTGCCCTTTGACATTTTGCCAATTTTTCTCTATCCTTGGCTGTAAGTGACCATGTCTCACATCCATAGGTTATGCATGGTAGAATACAGGTGTTGAAAGTCTTTCTCTTAATGTGCATACTGATATCTTTGTTTTTCATTATTTCTTTTAAAGACCAGTACTTTTTCCATCCACAAGCTATTCTTTTGTTAACTTCCTTGGCCATTGAGTCTTTAGGGGAAATAATTTAATTTCGACTAATTAATGGAATAAAAAAAGTTAATTCTCAAATTTTAATCGCGATTAGTTTAGTCGACCTAACATAGATTGAAATTGAATTAATCTGAATATTAATCGAATAAATTATCGATTAAATCTCGATTGAAAGTTGACAGGGGGCCATTTTTGTACGTAAAAATAATAGAAATGTCTTGCATGCAGATGGTAGCAAAACACTTTGTCATAAAAGTCGAGATGGGTGTCGATATATAGGTTTTAGGGAGTGCCGATTTCGAAAATAATGACCATATTGGAATCCGAAATGGCGGCCATGCACTGTGTCATAAAAGTCGTCATGGATGTCGTTTTATACGTTTTAGGGGGCCCCAATTTTGAAAATAATGACCATTTTGGAATCCAAAATGGCGGCCATGCACTATGCCATAAAAGTCGTCATGGGTGTCGTTTTATAGGTTTTAGGGGGCGCAGATTTCGAAAATGATGACCATTTTGGATTCCAAGATGGCGGCCATGCACTATGTCATAAAAGTCGTCATGGATGTCGTTTTATAGGTTTTAGGGGGCCCCGATTTAGAAAATGATGAACATTTTGAAATCCAAAATGGCGGCCATGCACTATGTCATAAAAGTCGTCATGGGTGTCGTTTTATAGGTTTTGGGGGGCGCCATTGATAACCATTTTGGATTCCAAAATGGCGGCCATGCGCTATGTCATAAAAGTCGTCATGGGTGTCGTTTTATAGGTTTTAGGGGGCGCAGATTTCGAAAATGATGACCATTTTGGATTCCAAGATGGCGGCCATGCACTATGTCATAAAAGTCGTCATGGATGTCGTTTTATAGGTTTTAGGGGGCCCCGATTTAGAAAATGATGACCATTTTGAAATCCAAAATGGCGGCCATACACTATGTCATAAAAGTCTTCATGGGTGTCGTTTTATAGGTTTTGGGGGGCGCAGATTTAGAAAATGATGACCATTTTGGATTCCAAAATGGCGGCCATGCATTATGACATAAAAGTCGTCGTGGGTGTCGTTTTATAGGTTTTAGGGGGCGCAGATTTCGAAAATGATGACCATTTTGGATTCCCAGATGGCGGCCATGCACTATGTCATAAAAGTCGTCATGGATGTCGTTTTATAGGTTTTAGGGGGCCCCGCTTTCGAAAATGATGACCATTTTGGAATCCAAAATGGCGGCCATGTACTATGTCATAAAAGTCGTCATGGGTGTCGTTTTATAGGTTTTGGGGGGCGCAGATTTCGAAAATGATAACATTTTCAATTTCAAAATGGCGGCAATGCACCATGTCATAAAAGTCGTCATGGATATCGTTTTATAGGTTTTAGGGGGCACAGATTTCGAAAATGATGACTATTTTGGATTCCAAGATGGCGGCCATGCACTATGTCATAAAAGTCGTCATGGATGTCGTTTAATAGGTTTTAGGGGGCGCAGATTTCGAAAATGATGACCATTTTGGAATCCAAAATGGCGGCCATGCAGTATGTCATAAAAGTCGTCATGGCTGTCGTTTTATAGGTTTTAGGGAGCGCAGATTTCGAAAATAATAACTATTTTGGAATCCAAGATGGCCGCCATGCACTATGTTAAAAGTCGTCATGGATGTCGTTTTATTGGTCATGGTCATCAATTTCGAAATCTGCACACCTGTTTCAAATAAGGTATCGGTAGATGCATCCTAGTAAGTCAACAACATCTATATCTACTATCGAAATGTACTTTTGATAGTACTTATGTAGTAGTAATAAAATAAAATAAAATAAAAATAAAAAAGCCTTTAATTCCACACAATACGAACAATACTTAAAAAATAATAATATTATAGCTAACATATCTAATTATTGATATTATAATAAAAAAAAACTTAATTACTATCTATCGCTATGATTGGTGGACCTCTTCGCGAGTAAAGGCCTCCCCCAGCCTCCGCCATTCTGAGCGGTCCTGCGCTACCTCTTGCCATTTGTGCGGTATGGTGTCGGTGACGTCATCGACCCATCTTGTGGTTGGTCTGCCAGGTTTTCTTTTTCCTTGTGGCCCTTTCCAAAGTGTCACACGTTTGGTCCATTTTTGGTCGCTCATCCTCGCTATATGGCCTGCCCATTGCCATTTCATTTTCAGACAGTGTTCTAATGCGTCGATGACTCTCGTTCTCTCTCTTATTTTTGTGTTCCGCACTCTGTCTAGTCTTTTTAAGTTTAGTATGCTTCTTTCTTGGGCTCTTTGGCAGATTTGAATCTTGTGTCTTATGTCTTTGGTGTAAGTCCAAGTCTGACAGCCGTAGGTCAAGCACGGCAATAAACTAGAATCTAGAACTTTTTTCTTTAGACTTATTGGAAGATTGCTTTTTAGGACCTCTTTTAGGCTCCAAAATTTGCTCCATGTTTTTGTTATTCTTCTGCCCAGTTCTTTAACTCCTCTGTTCTTATCGAATGAGATTTGCTTGCCTAAATATATATAGCTCTCTACATATTCTATTTCTTCTGTATCGATATATATTTTGTCTCTTCTTCCGTTAGTCATTATTTTTGTTTTATTGATATTCATTTCGAGGCCGATACATTTACTCGTCGTTTGTAGTGATTGCATCATATCCTGTATTTCTTCCGACTTGTTCGAAAATATTGCGATATCATCTGCAAAGCAGAGATGGTTTAAGCTTTTCCCGTCGATTTGGATGCCTTTATTTCTCCAGTTAAGCGATTTAGTGATGTTATGTAAGACGGCAATGAATAGAGACTTATGTAGTAGTACGAAATGTAATCTGAAAGGAATCAAGTAATATATATTCCTGTACCTAATGAAGAATCGACATTGATTTCTATTACTAGTAATTGTAGTATTCGAAAAATTGATTCCTGATTCCTCAAATGGAATTGTACTTAGCAATTCGGTATTGTTAGATTACAAAGTAATCTAGGAATCGGTAATCAGATTACAAAGTAATTTCAAGTAATCGTGGAATCAGGAATCAATTACGAAATGCCCATCTCAGACTAAGTAGCACTGCATTCAATTGATCTGTTTGGCGAACCGCGAGTTCACAGTTCGGGGCGAACTACTATATGTATAGGTTTTAGGGTGTGCAGAATTCGAAAATGATGACCATTTTGGAAACCAAGATGTCTACCGTACACTTTGTCATAAAAGTCGTCATGGATTTCGATTTATAGGTATTAGGGAGTGGAGAATTCGAAAATTATGACCGTTTTAGAATCTAAGATGTCTGCCGTGCACGTTGGTCATGGTCATCATTTTTGAATTCTACTCTTCCTAACACCTATAAATCAACATCCATGACGGGTCATATGACAAAGTGCACGGCAGACATCTTGGAATCCAAAATGGTCATCATTTTCGAATTCTGCACTCCCTTAAACCTATAAAACGATATCCATGACGACTTTTATGACAAAGTGCACGGCAGTTATATTGGATTCCAAACTGGTCATCATTTTCGAAATCGGCACTTCCTAAAACCTATAAAACGATATTCATGACGACTTTTATGACAAAATACGTAGCCGCCATCTTGGATTATAAAATGATCATCGTTTTCGAATTCTGCACTCCCTTAAACCTATAAATCGACATCCGTGACGACGCAAGTTATCTTTATTTTCAGACCTAACAAATTGCTACAGAATACAAAGGACAAAAAAGAAGCGAGGAGGTAATGAAACAAGCA
The DNA here is from genome assembly GCF_910591565.1 of Cydia splendana. Lineage (NCBI taxonomy): Eukaryota > Metazoa > Arthropoda > Insecta > Lepidoptera > Tortricidae > Cydia > Cydia splendana. The sequence goes on from NC_085987.1 coordinate 26,254,676, forward strand.
AAAATACAGACGATTCCTCGACGCAATTGGGTGATTCTTAAATTGTGTCCAGATTTTTTTGTCATAAAAGTTTTTATTTTTCACATACATATTACTCTCACAAGTTCCGTGACATTTCGACCTTGTAATTTTTTAAGTAAATGTTTTTGTTTATCTATGAGGATCTCACTAGAATAATATAATCAAGGTATGTTTATATTTGATGATTGAAATAGTAACGCAAAAAAAAAATATATTTGTCTTATATTCCTGCCGAAGACTTTTATTTTACCTTTTCCTTCTACACAAGTTTGGCCAAGTAATAAGAATTTAGGGCTCTCAATTTTATTTTGACTTCTACAACAGTAAAGCTACGAGGCCATGTTTGGTATCGTTTTCGTATAAATTCGCAGTACCAAATTTAGTTAAGGTATCACATTGACACCATTCCGAAGTAAAAACATATAAACTTATTAAAATACTTTCTTTTAAACTCCTCTTCACGCTTAAACTGCTGAACAGTTTTAATTTAAATTTGGTACACATATATTTTGAGTCCCGAGACAGGACATAATAAGTTATCTCAAAAATCATCCTTTAAAGGTGTGAAATGAGGTGTAGGGGGGAATTCAGAATTGACTTCTTGAAGTTAATACTGTTTAAGTTTAGGTTTGAAGTCATGTTTTTTTATCATTTTTAACTAAATCAAAGATGTAGACCATCCCAAATTTCATATAAATCGGTTCAGCGGTTATTGATTTCCCGTACAAATTTCCACGCCACTTTTCACACCTTCAAAAGATGATTTTGGTTATAAGACCTATACTATGTCCTGTTCCGGGACGCAAACTATTTCTATACCAAATTTCAACGAAATCGGTTCAGCGGTTAAGCGTCAAGAGGAGTTTCAAAAAAACCGGCCAAGTGCGAGTCGGACTCGCGTATTTAGGGTTCAGTACATTAAGTCCGACTCGCGCTTGACTGCACATTTCTAATAGGTTTTCCTGTCATATATAGGTAAAGAACTATTTTGTGTATTCAGACGGACATACATACAGACGCACGAGTGATCCTATAAGGGTTCCGTTTTTTCCTTTTGAGGTACGGAACCCTAAAAAGATTTTTTTTTATTTTGTGGAATGGTGTCAATGTGATACCTTAAATGGATTCAGCACCCCAGATTTATACGAAAACGATACCAAAAACGGCCTAGCACCTTCACTGATATAGATATATCAAGATAAAATTGAGTGCCCTAAATAAACTTTCAAGAGCGGATATCTCAAAAACTATTTAACATATCGAAAAAATTGACTGAATAAACTTGTCACAAATTAAATTAACTTTCATTTTGTATAAGTGGCCATGTCGCTGAGATGCATAGTTTCCGAGATATAATCGAAAAACCGGAAAATGGGACCTTCAAAGCCCCCTCTCTCCCTCCCGCTCAAGGGCTACGGCCGGGGACTTTTGATATGTTCACCTCCTAACTTGTCAAACCGAGTTACGGAGTCAAAAAATGTGTTCCGAGCATTTCCCTCTACAACTTTTGGAGCATTCGTTGCCTGACCTAAGTAGCTTATTGCATTTCTTTAAAAACTTTTCTGTAAAAGGTTGACGGGTGGTGGGTGTTTATATGGTTTCGGTCGATTATTATCATTTGCATTGCCCATGATGACTTACTAGAATTACGAGCACACGAGACACTAATAGTAGTTTGACAAACCTTGGTTTTCAAGAGGTATTTTATATTGACATTTGCTGTCACAAATTTGCTGTCAGATTTAGTCGCAAACCGCACGCAAAGTGCACACAAATGTGTCGACACCTTGTTACGGAAAAGTGTAGACACGGCGACGACACTTTGTTTCGAAACAATTCTAGACACATTGTGTGGACTCTGTTACGACACATCTGACATTTAGTTACCACTTTGTGATTCTGCGACTGGAATGGTTATATGGGTCTGCTCATGAAGATTTAAACCTAGTTTCTTGCCGGTTCCAACATGAGACGATTTTCAATACATTACATCTTATAATAAACATGTATTAATTTTAAAAAATACAATTAAAGCTTCTATGGAATTCATAAAATAACACATACAGTAAATACTTTCCTTCATAGATATTTGATGCACTGGATTGCTTTAAGCATGACATTATTATTGCGAAATAAGTTTTTGCTTAACAACAGTTTTGAATTCAGAGTCTGAAAACTTTATACCTAACATAAAATTTTAGGTAGCTTATTGTACAATTTTATACAATTTCCCAAGAATGATAAGATCTTTCTAAACATTCTTGATGTGAATTTTTATTGGAATAACCTTTTGAAAAATAAGTTACAGCAAATACATATGTAACAATTATAGAGAGGACATGAATTTACATCCTTTCAGTTTCATAAGTAATAGCTACTATTTTTTTCAAAGCTCAATTAATTTGTGTAAAAGTAAACAAAAGTAATCTAATATGTATTCCTTATATTATTTATAGAGCCAAGCGAATATTAAGTTGGAATTAATTTATTAGTGAAATATATTTTACCATTTAGAAATGCAATGCGAAATTTGCAAATATAACTTTAACAGATGTAGTATTTACTCGTAGTGTTGCATGTTGTTGTCTTTTTTATTAGAGTTATTATTATATATTATCACTTAAATAGGTTTGCTGTGCAACCTATGGTATCTCTATGTACTATGAGTAGACCAGTTTGTACAAAACTGTTTGGTCGCTATGCACAAGAAACTGTATACATATTAATTTGCTACAGTGTTCAGGTATATTTAATTAAAATGTTTAAGTTAAGGTATTTCAACATGCTATTGCATTTTTCATGTTGGACCTTTGAAAATCGTCTATTCAATGTTGATTATCCATCATTACATTACCTGTTTTAATTCAATACCTTATAATTCTTACGTCATTACGTCATATTATAAGGCAAATAGCTCACCCTGTCCGACCTCTGGAAACGACTTAAGCATAAATTGATACTGACATATCAATTGCAATTAATTCTAGAAATGCTTTGGGCCACAAAATAGTGGGCTACCCCATCCGGATAGACAGCTCGCGCTACGAACGGAACGCGTACCTGTTCAACCTCTGCTTCGTGTGTGACAGCTGGTCCAAAACTGTGCAGTACGAACCGGTCGTCAAGAAACTTGGAGAACATTTGGTGAGGATGTTTACTTGCTACCTGTTTGTATTAGACTGGGAAAGGTTATTCGTCTTATATGTGGACATCATAAAATAAATGGAATATAATTTTCTCGCTGCACCCCTTCAGGTATTGTATATGATGAAAGCCTCTGCCTCATGTGCCAAACTCGTTAACAATTATATTGTTCACAAAAAAGAAACCCATTTTTTTAAATGTTTTGGACCCATTTTAGTGTTATATTATGTCTGTCTGTCTGTGGCATCGCAACTGTTCAACAGATAGATCGATTTTTTTTACTAGAAAGCGAGTTTCCTTGCGGTGGTCCTTAGCTATGTTTGATAGAAATCGATCCAGCAGTTTCAAGAGTATCAGCTTTTTCCAAAATGCTGTACGGCATTTTTGGCATTAAATGGATGTTTTGGCACATAGCGTAAGGGGTTTTATATATTTTTTTCTTTAATAGTTAGGTATTTATGTTTTGGGTAGCGTTGTTTTAAGAAGTGATTTATATTGGTAGACTATAATGGAGGAAGAGACGCGTTTCGTGTCGAGCGGGGCCACGCGGCTGCCCACGCTGCTGGCGCACCTGCTGCACGATCTCAACACGCATCGCAAATCAACGCTCGTCGGTATGTATCATTATTAAACAACGTGAAATTAATAGGTACTACATGTTGATGTGCAATAAAGTGAAATACCATATGTTACATACATTACATACTATACAGGCTGGCTAAAAAATAACTGCATTCCCGTTGCCAGGGAGGTTTTGGGATTATACTGAGCAACTTTTATTATAAGACTAACCCCCAAATTGCGTAAAAAAATTTGGCTGTTTCATACATTTTGGCTGGTCCATTTTCTATGGGAGGGAATTTTTTTTTTCGCGATTTCGTGGTTGGTCCCATAGTAAAAGTTGCTCAGTATAATCCCAAAACCTCCCTGGCAACAGGAATGCAGTTATTAAATAATCCCCGTGTATATGTATATGCTTATGGTCTATAGTTGTCTGTCTTATGGTATCAGCAACGGACGAATAAAACGAAAAGACTGACAGTGTCTATACCTATAATACTATGTAGGTACACAATTGCGACCCTTCGACATTCTGCTAATGAACGAAAGTTGAGTTATTTTGACCAGAGGAAGCGCCGCACAAAGTATGTAGACAGAACTGAGAACTTTTTTAAAATACAGGTGCTTTCGTTCAATTGATGGCGCTTTGGAAACCAGGAGTCCAAGCGCCGAACAAAATGTGCCGGCATGTGGCAATAACTGAATATTGGAAGAACGCGATTTTTATAGATGATGTCGGTCTTATCGTTTTATTCGTCCATGATCAGGAAAGAACGTAACTGTTCGAATGAATATATGAGTTTTTTTAAAACAAAAAGGAACACGTAGGTAATTAGAATACACCATGTACCTAAAATGAGGTGATGTTGTATTATAGAAGGCGACACGGTGATGCACCTGAAGGTGGTGGAGGTCCGCGCGGACCCGGCCCCGGTGCACGATCACGACGTGCCCGTGCTGGTGGCGAGCGTGGGCACGCCGCGGCCGGGCGCGCCGGGCCGCCGGGCACCGGGCCGCAGCGTACCTGCGCGCGCCTCGCCCGCGCGCCGCGCGCAGGAGCAGCACCTCGACAGCGACGTGCCCGTCGACGTCGACATCAACGACGACTGGGATCTCACTACCCGACAGGTTATTTTAATACCTTTTTTACAGTTTCGATATAACATGCTGTTATATGACTTATATGTGTATTCAAAGAGGTAAAGAAAGCATTGGTCATAATACTTTAATTCAATCTGTTTTTGTTCTATATCTAGAATACAAAAATATATCTACCGGGTGTGGCCTGTAACACGAGCAAATAATTTAAGCATAGATTATACTCCTCACATAAACTTTTGTTCCATAAGTCATCAATAACGCTTAAAAATTATGAAGTCTAGACTTCCTATTTTTCATACAAATTCAATATGTATATGTACGCTGTCATCAATGTTATTGACATTGCTTGTCGCGCTTTAAACATAACAAAATTCGCAATATATTGCGTCTTAAAATAAACTTTAAAGTGTGCTGAAAAGCAAAATACAAGTTATTTATGATAGTCGTTGAACAAATGTTGGTCAGTTTTAGGACTGTTTAATTTTAATTTTACCTAGAGTTTAATTTCTTGCTCATGTTACAGGCCAAGCGCCTTTCCTGATATTAGGTAGGTTATTGACGATATTGTACTTGGCGATTTCTTGCAACTATAAATGCTTAAAAAAATATAAAGCTTATCTTAGGGATGATTCACCAAAAATTTGCGTATAATGTGAATTGCTTTTATGACAATACAAAAGTGTGATACCCATGCGTTGGATTTTTATAATACTCATTGACAATTAGAAAACAAAATAGTAAAAATGATAATAGAACATTATAAAAGTAAATATCTCTAATTCTAGTTACGATAATTGCCAATTCAACATTTTGTAAGCGTACCCTTTTCCTAATTTATATTTTATATCTTTTCCACAATATTTATTGGGATGTTTTAATTAATTATTTATTTAGGGCGGTGTTTTCAAACTGTGGGTCGCGATCCCCAGGGCGTCGCGAAGCCTCTGCCAGCCTTAAAACAATACATAAGCTAAACATTTTGTTCATACTAAGGGGGTCGCGTCATGAAAAAGTTTGAAAAACACTGACTTAGGGTGTAATTTAATATTAAGGAGTTACGTAACATAAGTTTTTGACTTTCAATATACAATAATATAAATAGAAATATGAGATATTAAAGAAAAAAAAACGTCGTTTCCATTCTTTTGGTCTGGACTGGAGTGTATATCAAAATATGGAGGTGATCAGAAAGCAAATAAATAAATATTGTTTAAAATAATGTGTGTGTATTTGTTTAACAGATCTTACCCCACATCACGGGTTACAACCACGTGTCTAAGATCGCGGCCGACACTAACGTCGAGAAGACTTTGGTTAAGTCTTGTATTCAAAACCTTGTCTACTATGGAGTGGTAAGATTATTATATTATCGGATATCAGCCCCGCGTCACTTATATTTTGAGCCAATTCTTATAATTGAAACGAGTATTAGTTATAAAGTAACTAATTATAATACATTGTGCAATGATAGGGGGTAAGTGAAATTTTGGAAACGAGGGTGGTAATATAAGACCTGAGTTTGCAATATTCTTACCCCCGGAGTACACACAATGTTTTACATCACACTTGCGAAGAAAATACTAAATTTTAAGCGAAATAATACTTAAAATCAAAATCAAAAATATACTTTATTCATGTAGGCCTAGCAACAAGCTCTTAAAATACGGTGATATATCAAACAGCATTCTTCCGCAATATTGTCATTTCTGGACAGGTTAGGCATCAAAGGCACAGACCTATTCGGCAATCACGAATCACGGCACGATTGACAATTATGTAAAAATATTTTAAATGGCTATTGAATTAATCAAATTAAATATTTTTAAACATAAACAAAAATATTAAATTATAAATGTCAGTATTTTAAAAGTAAAACTCATTTACATTTACTTGGTGTGTATGAATTTGTGACATTAATTAAAAAATATATATAATTTCCTAGGGAGTTATTATTATATCTCCCGCGATTTGTAATTAATTCGTACCTAGCTGACATAAACTGTCTACTTAAATTAACTTGCGGTTTGTGATTACAGGTGACATTAATACCAGTGATTAAATTTACAAATATGTACCGAGCTACTCCGAACCTTAGCCGCCTGTTCAGTGATAAGGAATTACAGAAGTCATGTTTGGCTTTCATCACCAAAGGATCAGATAGCAAGGAAAAGGTTGGTATTATGTATGTTGGTAGGTACCAACCTCTTTTTTTTCATTCATTCATTACAAATATTCTTAATGTTGTCGGAGAGTTTATTATTTAATATTATACAGATGCCTGAGTTTACAATATGTTTTGTTGGATTTCGCAAGTCGGTTACATGTTGAGTCCAACATTCGAATATATACGATTTTTTTTAGTGCAGTTCGTGAACTTTTAAATGACTATTGGAAACTGTTGTATGGTCCTATTCAATGAGTTAAAACCCAAAGATTGTCTGGAAGAGATCCTTGTTTTGCTATAAGACCGCCTGTTGTTTACCTCTGCTTGTGTTTCTGTTTTCTTTAGTATTGTTTTCTTTTATTGATGTGTGCAATATAAAGAGTATTTGTATTTTATTGTAAATAAGTATACGTTATGTTTTAACAGCCGTCGATATCTGACGTACTGGAGATGCTGTGCGCGCTGCAGCAGGGCACGACGCTGCGCGCCGTGTGCGAGCGGCACGCGGCCGGCGCGCGCGCCGCGTTCGACGTGCGCCGTCTCGTGCTGTACGCGCAGCTGCACGGCCTCATCAAGTGTCTGAAAAGGTACCCTCTATACCCGAAGTGTGCTGCAGTACAGTGGGATGTAGAAGAGGTATCACACACTGTAGTGTGCTGTGACTGTCGGCTTTATATCTAGAAATTTAATAATTTTCCTTTTGCCTAGTTTATTTCAATAAAAAACTGCCGTGAGTCACGGACGTTTTAAAATATACACGCTGACGCGATCAGTAAAGTCACAGAGTCATATATTGTAATAGAGAGCTGATCGTGGCACACTATATTTATTTTGTAAAGAGTTACTCACGTAATTTAGGTCGAATTACACTTAAAAATTTGAATCAGGATTTCACCTTTGGCTCTGGTGGAGGTCGGTGGCCCTTCAGATCACCTAATTTTACATCATAAACTAGTCTAGTACTAATGCAACTACAACAAACAGCGTGTGTGTGACTTTTAGGTACACGTAGTTCATCTCTACATTTGGGTAATAGGGAATATTAGGCAAAGCTCTGCGTAGGTGGCACCTTTGTGGCACATACAGTAAACAAACCACATTGACACATCACACGTCACGTCAAGCACATGGCCTACCGCGAAACAAGAAAATCGAAATTTCGTTATCTAATCTCTCTATCACTCTTGAATATTCGAGCGATAAAGAGGTAGATAACTAAATTTCGATTTTCGCGTTTACCGGTAGGCCCTTGTTAACAAACCGCCTTGATGCATCAATTTCATATTTTATTGTCTGTGAAAACTTGTCAAAAAACAGTTTAAGCCGTAGAGATGGGTAACTCAGGAGTGATAGATAAAAAAAATATATATCTTTCTCTTTTCATGAATCACTCTTCTTGTCTTTACGAATCCGAATGTGTCAGTATATCCGTACAGCTCTCACTCCCTCAGCAACAATTTACTAAAACGACAAGTGATGTTGGTCTCGCGTCGACCGAAGTAACACGAAAGAGCGACAGCGGTCGTTCGGGCGGGTTCGGATTCGGACGCGTCATTCGCTAAATATTCCGCGAGAAGTAGATACAGTAAGTATAGTATTTCTCGCTCGCTACTACCACTACTCTCTCTCTCTCTCTCACACACACTCATAAGATGACGCATAGTCAGCAAGCGCCGATACAGTTGCGAGCGGGACAACTGATATATACGGATAAAGATATAAAAGAGTGATACATATCCCATTGATAGAAAGATATATATCACTCTTTTCTTTCTACTGACACATTTCGCCCATCCCTAGTTTAAGGCACAGTATGTACAGTGGAAACTGGATAAGTGGAACCTGGGTTAGTGGAAAACCTCTTTAAGTGGACCCAAGTTCTCGGTTCCAGTCCCTGGGCAACGAATTACCTCTATAAGTGGAATTTTGGGACCTCTATAAGGGAAATCCATTTTTTCGAAAATTTCTTATTTTTACCTCTGTAACTGGAAGCAGCCGTCTCCGAAACCTCTATGAGTGGAATAGCTCGGCGTTATAAAATTTGTATTTTTAATAAACCGTCACAAGGAGGGTAGTTTGTTTCGTTAACATTATGGTTCGTGTTTTAACTACGTATTTTGTATGAGATCACACATCGTTCAGTTTTTTTGCATTAAAGTACAATCGGTACATTGATTTATTTAACCATACTGGTTTCTCTTGCATAAATAAATATTAGGAGTGATTTTGTTTTTGTAATTTTGAAAATTGTATACGAGTAGGTACTGTGGATTATTTACAGTATTGCTTTTTTTAAAGTCAGGATTACATACCTACTTTTGTTAATACATACATATCTACATACATATTTAATAAAAGATGCTTATTTAAGTCTTGATCATACCATACGTGACCTCTATAAGCGACATTACTAGCATCCACAACCTCTGTTAGCGAGAGCCTCTGTAAGTGAGAAAACGTTTTATTTGAACCTGGCGACTTAGCACGGTCGCGTTTTTATCCCTTGTCACCATGCCTGTCACGTTCTTACAAGTATGTAAGTGTGAAAGGGACGCGCATAGTGATAGTCGATAAAAATGGAACCGTGCTGAGCCCGCTGGTTAAGTGGAAAACTGGATAAATGGAAAACGGAATAATAAGGATAAGCGGAACTAAACAGCCGGTCCCTAGCGATTCCACTTATCCAGTTTCCACTGTATAAGTTAGTCTATGAATTTACTGAGTCGGTAGTGCTGCACTCTGGCGGCAGAACATTGCAGTAATACCCCCTATTGTGAAATTTTTTTTCGCTAGATATATTTATGGTTTCATGCACCAAATAAAAATTTTGGAATGAATAGTAAATAACTTTTATATTTAAAAAGTGGACTACTCGTATCACTATTTAGTGATACGAGTCTGATCTAGCAGCAAAATCCCAGTAAAGAATGAGTACCGTCAACCGGGGTGAATAGGGACAAAACTTAAAATGTGATTTAATTGACAATTTCTTAATAACTACCCATAAAATTGTATGAATTGTATCATAAAAAACCTACTATTATTTTCATTCGAATGATACATTTTGTGTAGGTATTTTTAAGAAATTGTCAGGTAAATCACAATTTAAGCTTGGTCCCTTTTCTCCCCAGCCATCCCTATTCAACGGTACATAATTCTGCCCTCCTAAGCTAAAAAGCGGTATTTGCATTCAATTTTTATTGAAAATACGTCCTTTTAGCTTAGGAGGGAAGGACGTATTTTCAATGAAAATTGAATGCAAATACCGCTTTTTAGCTTAGGAGGGCAGATATTTACTTATACAGTTTTTTATAATATGATATAATATATGTTAAAATGTTAGGTTCCCGGTGTACATCCGGACGCCGAGCCGCGGCGCGGGGTTCGTGCGCGGCGGGGAGGTGCCGGGCATCCGGCGGCTGTTCACCGGGCGGCACTGCGCCGACGAGATCTGCTGCCTCGCGCGCATCGACCTGCCCACGCTCGACCAGATCATCGAGGACGACCCCAACGTCGCTGTCATTTGGAGATAAACTACTATCTTATCACGTCAACGCCTTGGTCCCCCGCTGAGGCCCACGGTACGTGCAGTGTCTATGGGTCAAACACTCTTTCATACAGTACATTGTATCACTTTTCAGAACCGATTTTGAGGTTAAGATCAAGCTAACTAGATTGCGACTTCTTTTACTTTTCCTTGGAGGGAACGGAAAGAAACACATAGTTAAATCTCAATCAGAAGTATTTATAGGTAAATATTAGCAAAGAAAATAAAGTCTATAGAGACGGATTGTCAAAGAAAATTATGTAGCCACTGTACATTTACTGCCATCTTTCGACAGAACATAAAACTGTTAGAACGCCATTTGACTTTGATCCTTATTCTTTCACTGATATGTGTTAACTTATTAAATATTAATATTCACGCCATCTACTCGACTATAGGCCAAAGGTATGGTTCCATGTTTTCGAGCGATGGCGCCACAACCTTCAGCCTATGCTCGAGTAGATGGCGTGAATATTAATATTTAAAAAGTTAACACATATCAGTCAAAGAATAAGGATCATAGTCAAATGGCGTTCAAACAGTGTTAATCTTCTGTCGAAAGATGGCAGTAAATGAACTGTAGCTACGTAATTTACCATGACAGTAATTCTCTTCTTCAAATCCTCTTTGATATTAGTAAACATTTCTATGATGGACGTGGTACCAGTAATGGGATAATATAGACAAATCCTGTAAAATTAGTATTTATCATCAGTTTTAAATACTGGCAATATTTTATCATAAACAATAGCCATAGAGCTGCTTTAGTTTGATATTTCTATGTTTTAAAATTAATGGCTCCATACTGGCATTGCATCATTTAAGGAGGTAGGCGACAGTCAGGCAAGCTACTTACTACTACGAATAAGAGCCATATAATTCCATCTATAGGCACCATTCGTTTTAAAGTGATTTAAAAAACTTGACTCCTACACCGTGTCGGGTTACACTATTTAATATTTTACGAAATGTATCAACTAAACAGTGCTGGTCACTATTAGCGGTTGGCAACAACTGCTAAAATGGGTCATAAATGGAATCTGCACTTCATTAAAAAGTTAAAATTATATATATGTGTAGCCTAATTGGATATTGTTGAATGACATTTTTGTCACGTCTTTATCGACTAGTATTATTAATAACCGCCTGGATGTGGATGGCTGTAACTACAAAAAAACGAGTTAGGCTACTTTTAAGAGGAGGGCGTAAAGCCACAGAATAAATAATAGTACTAAGTACAGAAGACTCACTCTCTAACAAAACGCGTCTGTTACGATCAGCACAGATATGGCCGCTAGGTGGCGACAGCGCCACGCGCGGCTTATGGCAAACCCCAAAATTGGGGCCGAACGGATGTACTTTTAGCTACCTGTAGCAAAGCGACGAAATCGCGGAGTGAGACACGCCTGGTAAAGCCAAGAAATTAGAAGGAAACGAAAGATATGGCGCGCCGCGTGAAACTTGCGACAAAATATATGCTTAAGCTTAGAATAAATTTAAAAGTGGAAAAATTACTATCTTGTTTGAGACTTGAACTCACGGCCTCTGGATGGAGTTCAAGCCTCACCCAAGACAGTAATTTTTTCCACTTTTAAATTTATTCTGCTTAATAACATCGTTCGCAGACGTTTCTGCTTGTTAATAATTAAAATATATGCCTGTTGCGCAATTTTAATTCCTCTAAAAATGTACTTCTGTTTAAAATTTTGCTCAGATCCCTCAGCTATTTCACTAACTATTTTATTCTAAAGTTATACTGCTATGGTATGCAAAGTAACTCAAAATAAATGAACATTACACATGTTTTAGTATTTTTTCTATCAACACAACTTTAACTTTCTATGGTTTTGGTCGGTGTCTGCCATGTGTCTGCCCTTGCAAATATAATCTAGTTACAGAGTTTTTTTTCATTTGGCCTTGATTAAAACGTAAAAATTCAAAATATATTAGTAAAAGTATAATTTTGTGTTAGCCCCTCTTAATAAACAGTTAGCGGCAAGCATGGTACCTTTTCGGTGTGTACCTACACAATTTCACTGAATGAATTACACAACTTCGCTTTTACACGCGTATTTTAACTTAATAATTTTGTTAAACTATGAGTGTAAATCAGATAGTTTCGACAATTTATTAGTTCATTTTGACCGAGATAGATGTAAGGTAAATCCACAAAAGAGGTGATTAGTCTCGAATTTTAAGCGAAATATTGGGCGCGTGATTGACGTGCGTCGTTTTGAGTATTATAGATTTTAAGGGAGGCTCTTTGTACTTTAGTATTTTCAAAATGGGTTACGGTTTTTCATTTATGTTATAATTTTATTTTTAAGTCGTAATATATAGAACATGTATTTTTATGAACAAGAAATGTGTCTTAGGGATTTTCGACTGAAAACGTATTACATGTAATATTGCAGTTATAATATAACACTGTAGCATTAAGTTCCTTATAGCTGGTAATTGGAGGATGGCTATTTATTATTACATTAAACATTAAACCTAACGTCCGTAGTCCAGTGAATAAATAAGACAGAAAAATAATTATATGGTAACTGTTTTCCAGGCAGAGATTCAAATTAGATTGGACATTCGGGAAATATGTGTTTTCAAATCAAATGCATCATCATAGCTGGATTAATTTGAATATAATTGGATTTTTTGGGAAAACTTTGTAGATTGGTGCGGCCTGGAAAAGGGTTATTCTATTTATCTTCAAAAATATTTGTAATTCATAAGGAATGTTCCCTTATTCTTTATAAAGTGGTTAAATTCCACTTGTCTGTCGATACTGTATTATACTACGGTGTAAACTACCCAAAAAAGTATGATTGAAGATGATTACTAGTAACTTTGATTGACGGGGCTAGAACTTCTAGTGCCGCTGTTGTAAAATAGACGTCCATCGGCACCATAAGTTATGGCTTTGTTGATGTGTAATAGGTATAGTTAGCCAAGAAAGTGGTTTACCACTTTTCGACTCTATCACCGGGAGACTATTTATATTGAATAATTTAATATAGGTAAATAAAAACGCACGTGAGAGGTGAAGTGTGTGGATTTTGTTAGGAATATTAATCGCTGATCACTACATAAGTAATTTAAATTTAACTTGCATAAGGTTAAAGTATAGTAGGTATTGTTCGGTGGTTGGTGGTGTAGGTGTATGGCCTCTGCAGGAAAGATGAGTTGTCGCAGGACGTGTTTTAACAAACCTAATTTATTATGTTAGTGATACGTAAGTTTTATTTAATTTAAATAAGATATTAACTAGGTACTTATATTACCTATAAAATGTTAGTTCCTTATGTTTATCGTGACTTTGGTGATTTTCATACACCCCTATCACTTTCTGAGAATTTAAGAATTTCCTTGTATACGAACAGTTAAAAAATCTTAAAGTTGGCTATGCGGTCGATGGAGGGAGGCGCGGGCGTGACAACTAAATTGTGCAGCATTTAGATAATATTTTCGTGATTTTTTACCAAACCATTGGTATGTGGCCGGATATGGATCTACCAATTCGTTAAAAACATCGTACCACGTCGAATGAATCCTTATTTGCAACGCAGCTTTGTTCTAAATATTGACTTATTTGTTACGCAGTGATAATTGTATTCGGAACTGACGGTGACGCACTATGTTTGATTGTAACATTTCATTTGTTCAGTCCCGTGTTAGCCAAGGGACACGATCACAACATTTAACAAGCATAAGACCAAGAAAAGGAGGCTTTAATAGTTCATACAGAAATTTAGGTTTTAATGTGTCTTTTCTATTTCTGAAAGAAAGCACGATACATTTTTTTGGAAATTTTAGAGTAACATACTAAGTTACTAGAAATTTGCGTTTACTTAGCATCCTATAAGTACTTTTGGGAAAACAAGAGACCAAAATAGTGTTTCTATATCTGCCTAACCGTTATTAATAGATACCTACTTAGAAGAGCCACGATCTATCAATCCTATAATTAATACCTACATGTAAATTTTGAGTCTCCTTTTGATTAATTCACGCCTGCTCCCCATCGGAATTAATTTAATAGTGACGTGTGAAAGGAAAATCCTCGGGATTTTCAAACATGCTACAGAAACAAACAAGACGTCATACAATTGGTAATGAAAGTCATGCTTTCAAGGTAACATATTGATCATAAAAAGTAAGAACAACGAAGACAATGAACGATTCATTAACACCATTACACTAATGTAATATGTAATGGTTACCTTGTAATGAAATTGCGAACCTTGATTAATTGTGATATGCCACTTGTATTTATGTCAAGTATGCAATGTAAGGACTACGAAGGACTCCCTTCAAAATCATGTAAGTACCTAATTTAATTATTAATAGTGCAAAATATGCAATAATAAATTTTTTGTTATGTATGACTTTTTAGAGAGGATTTTGCCCTTAACTTAAGGCATGGTAAACCTGAAAAATCCCAGGATTATTTCAATTTTATTGATTTGAGAAATAATTGTTAAGTTAGTGCGACAGTATCAAAAGTAGGTACTGGAGTGTTTTGAGGCTTGCTGCATGTAGGCCCTTGTGTTATTTGACCTATTTGTTGATGAGTCACCAGTGAATTTGCCAGTATTATTTACGAGTATAGGTTGTTAAGATACGTGTAAACGAGAACTCGTTTGATCGCCGCGACACTGGTTACGTGCGTACGTCGTATTAAGAGGCCGTACATAATTTAGGTGCTAATTTGTGTCCTTGTTCCATAAAGTTAAGTAACAAGGGTAGAAAACTAATTGGGGTTATTACCCACGAATTTGATATGTTTTTGTGGCCTAATATTAATTACATTCAAAACTTTGGCTCCAGTGTCCTTTAAGTTTTGGGAAGTGTAAGATAACTTGTTTTATCAGTATTTTTATGACACATGTTCATTAATTTGTGTAATTGTATCCCGGTAATGGAAAATGGGATACAAACTGCGTGATGTTCCGTAACCCATGTTGTTCCTTCGAATCGGTTGCGGGCCGCGATTTTCTTTGCCCTATTGTAGTTTGTATATTTTCATCATGACATCGTATTATCTCACGCAAGAAACGAACAATGAATTAATAAATTGTACATGCAAATAAGAAAACGTTCAATGTTTATGTTTACACCCGCCGTATCGTTGTGGTGTCGCTTTAATATATAGATACCATACTGGGTTATATTATAATTATGATGCAAATCGCAACTACTGTAGTTTACTTCGCAGTGATATCTCGTTATTGTTTAAATAATGCTGTTGTCGAAGGATTGATTATTATTTCGGTGCTGTTCGCTGTTTGTATCGTTTCGCCGAGGTATTGGGCGTTAACGATGGAAGTCGGCGACTCGGCGTCTGACATGCATTAGCAACTATGTTTAACTAAATAACTTTAATACTTATTGTATCTTGTTAACTATAAAATATCTGTCAAACTTAATAAATATTCTGTCTGTGGCCGCGCATTTTTTTTTAAAACACGATTCCTGTCATGTCTAATGTCGCGTGAGTGACTAATAATACGTGAGTTAACTCTTCGTATGCCTTTGTCAAAAAAATCTGGAATTAATAACCTTTGTATAGACTTATGTTTGGATTGTATATGTAGAGTTAGACCAAGAAAAGACTGCAGCGATTTTGATAGGCCACGCAGTGCAAGTGTTATTTATACGTCATAATTTCATAGACGTTTGACGTTTAAAATAACACTTGCACTGCGTGGGCTATCAAAATCGCTGCAGTATTTTCTTGGTCTAACTCTAGGTACAGTCAACAGGTGGTTACAGTCCAAATTGTGTGGTACGTATACGGGATAAGGCATACGAAAGGTTAAACCGTAAAATTAGCCTTAGTACGAGTATATATAGGGTTGCCATAACTATAGGGACGGAAGAAAGTACAAGAACACAAGCCATACCTCAAAAGAATGTTCTATGACTATCACACGGGGACTTATTGGACGGGACACCGAGCTTTTAACTGGGACATGTCCCGGCGTACGGGGACGTATGACAACCCTACCTTAGTATTACTCACGACAGTTTAAATTCGAACATGATTCCAGTCTTTTGTTGGTTTCCCAATACAAGTGGGGCGCACAATAGAATGCGTGTAGCTAAATTTTATTTCCAGGGTTTTATTGTTATGTATTCCATTTTACAAGGATTTAATGGGTTAAAGGTCTTTCAACTACGATTAGGTACATTATCTATCTAGATGTTACAGTACCTACATGCACTACCAGCCTAGCTTACTTTGGGACTATGTCGAGCTGTGTGAGATTAAGCCCAATATTTATAATGCATATTTGTGGGTAATATTATCATTGAAAACACCCGTGTCCGCGCCAAGGTATGCGCTTTTTAACAGCATTATTTAAAAAGAGGCTTAAAATGTAGGTTATATGCATTTATAAACTTTTTCCGCCGATACCCCGGTCCTATCGATCCAGGTGTGTAATCATACAACACGTAATATGTATTATATAGAATTGCTCTTTACTATATTGAAATTACACGAGAATAGGTACTTACCGATTTTCACCATTTTTTTTATTCAGGTAGGTATGTAATAAATTCTTCATAACAATGAATATCTGTATTTCATATTGTGTCATTATTGTTTAGTCAATTGGAAAATTACAGTTATAAACTTGTGACTATGACTAATAATGTTACCCATAATGTCTTAGAAAATAATAAATACAGTTTTCATAATCGATCACATTAGTTTCACTCTCACTGTATCACAGACTTATCGTTACTAAAGCTACATCGTATCAGGTATGATTACAATAAAAAATATATTGAATTATTAATATAGGTACCTATCATTCCATCTAAGTTATAATTATAATGCGGTAAATAAACGAATGATTTGCAATTTTACTCATAGTTACTTCGTAAAGCAATTGGTTCACAAAATACCAAGAAGATTGGCAACAGTGAGGTTTTAAAGTGCCTGTGGCATAGTTACTTATAATACTTATGTAGTACTTACCTAATTAGTGAGGGCTAAATATATTAAAGCACAGTGAAATGTAGCTAAGTAATTAGGTAGGTCAATAATCATGATTAGATAGTGAAATGCCAAAGCGTTGGCTATAGAGGTAAGTACGCTACACGTTTTATCGATAATAGCTATTGCTCTAATCTAATAAATATAAACTCAAAAACTATACAGTGCCTACCTACACTAATTCTTGGTATTAGTTGCCAAGCAGACCCCAGGATCCCACGAGCCGTGGCAATAAGCCGTGACAAACGCTAGGAAAAAGAAGAATAAATCTAAATTTCAGACAATGTTAGAAAAAACAAAGTCAAAACAGACCTTAGAATTTCGATTTGAAACAAATATATCGACTTTGAATAAATATATTCACTGTGCTATTAAAGATAAAATGGCATCCCACATAATTATGTATAATGTATACAGGGTGGAACATTTCTAGAGATTGAGCTGAAAGGATAGTGTTATCTTTTAAGTGATTTATATTGATTTATTATAATCGTAAAGTTGGATTAAATTGTAAAATAAAATCATTAAAATTAAATATTTTTATATCAGTGATAACGCAACAAAGCTATTTACATTATAAATTTAAAATTGACACATGTCATGTCATTTATGGGAGATCCCACTAGTAGTAGTAGTAGTAGTATGGGAGATCCCAAGTAGATACTTGCTAGGATTGAAACATACAGATTTTTGCACTAATGATTAACAAACTGTATCTCAAACACGGTTAGAAATATTTACGTGATTAATAAGTCAAAAGTCCTTCGTTCTGTTCCACCCGATATAGTACCTACGTTTACGTAATCAGGTATATTGGAATTACGATGCTACTTTTACTAAAACACTTTCGTGCTCAAATTATGCCGAGCATTAAATGAATCAATTCCATTGTGTTCACAATCATAATTTCTTAACTTATAATATGACTGAGCAAACGACTATGTGGAAAGTAGAGTTCAGTCGACCATGCAGGGGCAGATGCTCTTGTTAAATTATGCCGCAGACCGAACAGATTTATATTGGAAGATAGGTATATAATATATTATTTTATGTAAGTTTTAACAGAAGTAATACATCTACTATTAATTTCTCTTATTTAGCCTACTATAGAACTATAAAAACCTTTTTTGCAACGTGGACGAATCATCGCTCACTGTTGTAGGTAAATCACTGCGCATGTGTAAGGTGGCATGCACTTGTGCATGCGAGTCCCAGATACAAAGTACCTAGGCATGTTCTTTAGATGCCCGTCGTGACCGGATAGGCGCTTGATGTGTTATTACTTATTATTAAAAATCTGTCTTTTGTATTACATGTTTGCTCTATCACACAGTCTGCTTTAGTACTTTAAATACTATAACATTTTATTTCATTACTCTTACATTAGATATCTGCAATACTATTACTGCAGATGTAGGTAAATAACTACCTATTCTAAATGTACTGAATGTGTATGATGTAGTATTGAAGGAAAGTTACCTATATATATAAACTAAAGGACAGGTAGGATCTATGGAATAATTTAGTTGAACAAACGTTACGTTACGTCACAAACCTCGTTAATTAATTATGTACAGCTACCTATTTTGTCACACAAATATGTATTTGGTTGCTTTTAAAATGTCTGTTTTGATCTACAAAGTTAAGGCCATTGGTGAAACGTTGGGAGTGATTTTGACCGATATACCTAATTCACAACCATAAATTATCAAGCAAACATTCTTACTTTCGGAATAGAAGGTGCAAATTCTGAATTTCTTTGTCTTGCTAATTAAAACTCGTTATAAAAGTAATGAATGACTAATGATTCGACACGACAAAGTTGACTATAACATGTATTATTTAAATAGGTAAGTAATTAAAATTAAATTTGTTGCAGAGTGGCATCTAATGGCAATATATAACATTTTAAAATGTTTGTCATTCCGTAGGCTCGTTTCCGATTGTCAATCTGTTAAAATATACAATTGTCTAATTGATTAGTAAGTATGAAAGTTCGAGCTTGATTAGTGTTATAATCGGTTGTTACGTAACTTAGTTATAATTTACACAGGTAAGCAATAATCTTAAAATCAATTTACAGAAAAGTCATGAGTCCAGTTGTCATTTTGCTACGAAAGCTTTCACAATGGATGATATACTTTCGTAAGTACCAGTAATAAATATAAAGAGTCCAAGTAAAATGATAAATATATCTTTGGCAAGCGTGTGGAATGGTAGTCCTCCTTGCTTCTGCGAGGTCATCACTATCTCTATCAGCGGGGGGAACACGAGCGCCAGGGCCGTGCTGCTGATGGCGCCCACCAGCGAGATGAACAGGCCTAGCTGGGGTATGCTCTCGGCAAGAATGACTGCAAACAAAGAAAGGTTATATAATAATACATATTGTCTTACAGTGTTTCTAGTCTTCGGGCAAACTTTAAATGTAACACTCTACATTACAATAGTTAGGTATACAAAGTATTATATACTATAATTATCACAAATAGTGTTCACGATTTGGAGCCGTACCAACGAGTGCTGCATTTTATATCTTGTCGCTTGTGACATTATTTTTGTCGTATTTTTGAGTATAGTCAATATACCGGCAATACCGGCCTCTTGTAGTTTAATATTTTTACCTTGCTTATCCATTTCGGTAAGAAAATCATATTAAATTCTGAATTAATTCAAGTGTCCATCTACAGATATGTAGATTAGAGAGAATTAATTTACATTTATTAATTCTAATTTAATACGAGATCCACTGAAATTTACTTAGTTTGTAAAAAAGCCCCTTTATATGCGTTTCTAAGATTTCTAAGATATACCTAATACTCACTGATAAATCGTATGTATGAAGATCGGTACACAAGTAAATGGAAATAAAGGAAAGTAAGTTACAGGTAAGTAGCACGAGCCCCGCCCGGAACCCCAGCTCCTTGGCCACTGGCGAGGCGGCGCCCACCTTGCGGCGCAGGCCGGGCCACGCGATGGCCACGGGCACGTAGAACTGCAGCGGGTACGTGAGCAGCATGGCCAGTGCGATCAAGCCTTGCACGACGGTACTCAAGCTAGCGGAAACATCGAAACAATTGCTCATTAATATCAAAACGACTACCTATATGGCAGGTAACGTTTGTAGTGTAGTGTGTCTTACGCACAGTAGCAAAAAATTAATGGCTACGTATAGGTAGTTGCTAATGTTCCTACTCAGAAGTATATCCGGTAAATAAATCCATGTAAATACTTCTTAAAGACGTTATCTCTTTCTTTCACCCTACCAGTATTTCTAAATGTTCAAAACACAAATGTTTTAGATTTTTCATACATTTTATATGAAATTACGTGTGCGATATCACGACGCCGAGAAACAGAGGTAACTATTTTGTCAATGCGATATAATAGCGATAGTGGAAGTTATAATACCTAATAATAATTACCTAAATTAATTAAAGTAGAATTATCCTCTGGTTGTTGTCAATTTTTATTCCCTATATTTTATCAGGCGTACCGCAAATAGATTCATGGACATGGACAAAATATCGATTGATTCTCTGTCTATGGAAACATATGGTGTGAATAGATTAAGGAACGCAGATGCGGCTTTGTGTGTAAAACGAATGAAAAATTCATGCAGTTCTTACATATGACCAGGAGCCATGTTGAGCGTGAGGCTGCCCTGTACTTCGTCGCCCCACTTGAGATAGCCGAGGAAGCCTACGGTCACGAAGATGGCACCCACCACCACCATGCTGACGTTCAGTACGCCCAGGGGCTTCTGGAACAGCTCTGGACGCCGCATCTCGTTCTTTAGCGGGAGTACCTTCAATAATATTTTGAGTTTTAACTTCGTTAGTCGTTCTCATTTACTCTCATCACCCCAGTTGGATTGATCACCCTGGTTACCGCCTCTTTTGTTTAGGGTAGGTGTTAACCATCGACTTGGTCATAATATAAATAACGTAGGTATTTTAGGCTCTTCGTTACTTACCAAACCAATTCCTTCGAAGGCATAGACGGCAGTCCCGAAATAGAGAGGCAGCTGTCGCCACGAGGCGATGTAGTCCCTGGTGCTGACGTCGGGCAGGCCGTGCGCGGCCTCGTAGATGACCGCGCCCACGCCCAGCGCCATCAGCACGTTGGCCACCGTCGAGAACGGCGTCAGATACTTCAGGTTGCGCACCATGCACGACGCCAGCACTGGCACCAGCACGAAGATCATGTGCACCGACAGCTCCATGTGGATACCGTACTGCTCGCAGATCTAAGGACATATTTCTGTAAGTTGCGTAATCAGGCGCCAGGCCAAGGCTAATAAGTAAAAATTAGGCAACGATTGGACTGTGTGTTGCGCATTAAATTAGTAATCGTTATTTATTATTTTCGTTTAATCAATCTGAACATTTCGTGTCTATGTTAATTTATGACAGATGTCTGCTTTCGCAAGTAATTTTAGAAATAAACAGGGTTTTTTTTTTTAATTCCTCTAACTTCGGCATTTAGGTAGGTATAGATAATGGCTTTGTACAGTTGACATCATATATGTAGGTAATCGAAGGGGCTATGGTACTCAAAAATATCTAAACATGCACTTTAACATATTATACGAAACGAATCAGCGTAAGTAGGTATATACCAACCTAGTTAGTGTATTTACAGTAGTATTCTGTATTATTGCAGGTCCTATTTTTCGTACTAAGTATCTACTGCCATATTGTAATTGAGGCCCATCTCATACCCGTGAAACGCATGCCCCTGAACACATAACGAGTTATATAATTGTAAGCGAACGTCCTTTTAGAAATACTGCTATGCACTATGCAGTAGGTATTTCTAACTATAAACTTATCGCATTTATTTTATTTCTGCTAATAGGAAATCTAATTGTATATACCTACTTACTCGTAGTAATGGGTTTCTAATGGTTAACGACGAACCTACTAACAAACATATGTAATATAAAACATAAATCAGATTTAGTGTGTTAAAAAAAGGACTTGTTTTTTTAAACTCCGTTAACTTCGGGGTATGGCTAAGTACATTTAAGGAAAGTGAATGGCATTATTAGCTTTTTTTTCTTTTATACTATTTTTCTTTTTACGGTAAAAGTAATTTTAATAGCGTTGTTGTAACACGGACATTATTATTTAAATTCACCAAACAAATGAAAACTATGACATATCAATGACATTTCGAATATTGATCGTCCGAGATAGTAATTGCGTTTACTATTTTGGTATTAGGAAATGCATAAACTCATACTAAACACTAATCAATATGTAAACAGGCCCTAAGGCCTGAGGTACACGCTCGTAGGGATAAGAATAAATCATTGATTATCTCCAAAATGGAGTTAATTCGAATATCGGTTTCAAGAATGCATCCTTGAAATTAACGGACTTAAAAAAAAACACCGGTATTCAAAGGTTCTTGAAAGTGCTGTTTATAACAACCATCAGTCCACCATGCTTTGCTGGAGCCATGGGTTGTTTAAATTATCAAATCGTATTAATCGATACCTACGTCTCGACCACTAAATATAAGAGTATATTTGTTCATAGAAACAACAGCCTCGATTTTTGAGTTAATAAAGACTGCATCACAGGTCGGCGCGCAGACGATCTGAAATCCATTTTTAGGGTTCCTTACCCAAAGGGTAAAAACGGGACCCTATTACTAAGACTTCACTGCACTGTCCGTCTGTCCGTCCGTCTTCTGTCACCAGGCTGTATCTCATGAACCGTGATAGCTAGATTATTGAATTTTTCACAGATGATGTATTTCTGTTGCCGCTACTAACTTCGTTGCGCGAGTATATACGACTCGCACATGGCCGGTTTTTTTAAAGTAGGGACCACAAGTATTTCTGACTCGAAAATGGATTTTGTAATTGAAGGATAAAGGTTGCCTGTATGAGTCATCTACTTAAATAGAATTGTATTTATATCTATTTAAATATTTTACTATTGGGTCTCCATGGTCCATACTGGCGCATTTTCTTTTGCTCCCATTAAGACGCTGCATGGTTTTTGGGTATTTTAAGACGTGCTCTACATCACATTAATTAGGTAAGCTATATAACTGGTAAGAATTTTGCTTTTAACTAATAGGGCTCCAGTATATAGGTAACACAGCCTGTACTATAATAGTACATATATGTATTTTATCAGACCAAATGGATATGTACTACACGTTTGTAACAAAATATAGCTACGGTTACGTATGATTATATAGTACATAATTTAATTGCAATTTAATCACCTATCAGAGTCATGTCTCGAGGACGTGGTAAATACTGACATTAATCGTGAACAAAGATCATTTTCACCACACCAGCTCGGAAAGGCTTACTTTGCACTTCAAAAACGGATAGCAAAGTTGCACTTTGCTATCAGTAATTCACATGTGAGGCAAAGTAATCAAATGCAAATTTTGAGTTGTTTTCTTATGTTTGCTGGTAGAATTTACTTTTAAATGATGATTTTGGATGATAAATATTTAATAACATTCATTAGAATTTGATTTGGTTTGATTTTGTTTGATATTTTACATTTATTATTTGCTTCGGGTTTGTGTGGTGAAAAATTTTGTGTTTCACTCGGGGGCAAATTCTGTTTAACCCTCGTGCTTTGAAACCCTCGCAACGCTCAATATTCCATTTTTCGAACCACTCGCTACGCTCGTGGTTCAATTTTGGAATCTTTCGCTTGCTCGGGTATCAATTATTAGCACGAGCGGTTAAACAATAACTTTGCCACCTTGTAAAACAAATAACTATTTTAGGGTTCCGTACCCAAATGGTAAAAACGGGACCCTATTACTAAGACCACTGTCCGTCTGTCTGTCTGTCAGTCCGTCTGTCTGTCACCAGGCTGTATCTCATGAACCGTGATAGACAGATGATGTATTTCTGTTGCCGCTATAACAAATACTAAAAAGTACCCTCGGTGGCGAGTCCGACTCGCACTTGTCCGGTTTTGTTCAATGTTTTTTTTATAGACTTGTTGGTCTGCGACCGACTGCTAAATGAAGCGTGCGAAGCAGAACAATCACGCCGTACGCTTGTCATTACAATGTAATGTTTCGCAAACGTTTCAATATTATTATTTATCGCAATCAATATAATGTAACAACTTTCCCATTGCCTAAGTACCTATATCATCACTTAGTATTGTCACTATTGTCATCGACGTGTGTATAGACATATTATCGACATGTATCACTTTTTACAGAGAGAGAAAGACATGGCGTTTCTGATGGTGCTCATCCACCCCGAGCCGTTTTTATTAGTTTCAAATTAAGGCCCCGTAGGTTCAGTTTCTTCTCTTACTTACGCGAGCTTCTTCGCTTCACTGAGCTTAAGCGAGCGCGATGGCTGTGCGTGCCTGGAATCGCGGATATCATATGTACCCTGTATGTACTTATAGGTACCTATATGTTTGTTAATTTTAATTTTTTGTAAGTTTTAACAAATAAAAGTAGGTATTTCACGAGTTCTATCAACCATAACATTGCTCATTTTTAGAAGCAATTTTCATATTTTTAATGTTTGCAAAAAACATTAACGTTGCGTTGTACCTACGTGATTTTTTTTCGATCGAGCGAATAAATCAGGATTCTAATAGATACTTCATGCCTCAAGATTGCAATTTTTTTGGCAACCGTATTGGTTTAAAAATCGGCCAAGAGCATGTCGGGCCACACTCAGTGAAGGGTTCCGTAGTTACTATTCTGCCCGAATAGGTCAACGGGTCTATAAGTAAATAAGTATCAAGCATAAGGTAGGACCTATCTACCTTCGCAGCACTTTGTACGTCTTTTTTACTAAGAAAATAATACTTTTAGCAATAAGTATGTAATTCTAAAATAGCTGGACCGATCATGTTTGCTATAGTTTTCATTGAAAGTACCTATTTAGTAAGATTTTTTCACTATACTTTTCATATTTTTTGAACTCATGGTTCAGCGATTTTTTCCGAAAATATTCACTTTATCAAAAAATGGTTGTTGATGACCCTTAGTCGTTTTGAAAGACCTGTCCAACGATACCCCACACCATTGATGGGTTTAAGTGAACCTACGGCACCTTAATAGTTATTTGTACAACAAGAGATCAAAGTTTGATATTACTTCGAGTGCTTATTTTGAGTCCCGTGCAAGCGAAAGATTCTATAATAGATTCACGAGCGTAGCGAGTGAATCTAATTTAGAATCTTGAGCGTAGTAAGGGACTCATAAGCGCACGAGATGTAAATAACTTTGATCTCGTGTAGTACACAAAATTTTTCACCGGGGCAGTGAGAACATACCAATTAGACAACTTGAAAAATGTAATCCTTCTTCATCACTACCTATGCATCACTAACTCATGTTTTCTTAAGATATACAAACAATTAAGTTTATTTACCGCAATCGAACACAAAAACTAAAAGTAATAATAAATTTCAGTAAAATAATATGGAAATAACGAATATCAACTGACACTTCAATCTACAACTTTTTTTTTGTGAAAAAAAAAACTTTGTAAGATACGGTCCGAATTGCGGATAAGTACTATTTGTCAACTATAGTAGAAATTCTCAAAAGTAAAATAATTAATATTGCGTGATAATCTGTGTATTTTTGAGTTCATTATTTTAATTGTACAATAAAATACCTAAAATATAGTATTTTATCAGTTTTTATCAAATCGTAAACTTTATTTTTATTAATTAATTATTAAGAATTCATACTCGTACGTGGTTTGGAACGATGCGTTCTGACGTTTTTCGGGGGTCTATTATAAACCGTCAATATAACGTTGAATGTCGTTTGAACTTTTTTTGTCTGTTTCTTTTTGCTAACAGTGTGAAAGAGACGGAGATAATAGAACCCAAGTATTTCGAACTTGTATTAGACCCCGCATGTTGAAATGACATTTGACTATAAAGGTCACTTGAATGTCATTTTGTCTCACTCAGTGAGCAAAATCGCATTTTGCTCACTGTTTTTAAGAAGCAAAGTACCCTTGTTCGAGCTGCTGAGGTGAAAATGTATGTAATTAACTTCATTGTTTAAAAATCATAGGTAGGTACCTATAGGTATGTATATCTTTCCCATCACGGAACAATGGTGTTCCGGACCTTTGGGAGGCGTGCGCGGAGCCGAAGCCAACACGTAGAGGCCCTTTTGACACTTTAATGAAATGTAAGGGGTACACCGAGCGGATGCTGCCCTTACCCGTGTCATAGGACGCACGCAGAGGCAGCACCCGCCAGGGTGTATATAAGGGCTATTGAGAGTTGATGGTATCTAAAATGAACTAGGTTATTGGGTGAAAGCGATGGACTAAGTACTGAGCTATGGGGTAAAAAACCGGACGCCTGCCTAATAAAACGGTATGCAATTTTATTTCCGGCAGACGGTGACTCGCCCTCACAAGATGGGCCCCCACAAAAAGCGACATCTAGGATGGCTCAAGGGCAACATCGGTGTGAGCGGCTCAGGGGTGTCGAGAGGTGTGCGCCGCTTTCTACCCAGTGGCTGTTACCAGCCACTGTGCCAACTCGCTTTTTATGCATATTTCACTTCCACCCCTGGAGCTTATAGCTCTAACGACTCCACTCTGGCCGGCCGGCTAAGGCAAGCCAGAGGCAGAGAATCCTGTCCCACCCACCCTCCTTGCGGGTAACAGAACTCCCCAGGAGCACTCGGGTACGTGAGGTCGCTAATCCCCAACAGCTCGCCACAAGCTGCCCTGCGTTGACTGATTGCACTGGTACAACCAGCGGGCAATGGTGTCGTCACATCCCTACGCCTCCATGTATATTATTATTATTCTTTTATTTCGTAGGTATCTACACGCACATAATTAATTCATACATACATACTCACATACATACACATATAACTTCATATAAACACTTTCACTTACTTAGGTATAACTTACTAAGACCTTTTTAGCTGACTTAAGTCATTATTCTTAGTTGGATAGTTACTCAGTCAAATAATAAACATTCTTATTTTTAATGTAGTAGCTTTAATAATAATTATAATATAGTGAGCCTAGTGTGGGGATCACTGTACTGCTATTTTATTGAAATAAATATATATATATATATATATATATATATATTAGGTATGTTCAATTAGATAGGACAAAAACATAAAAGTCAGCTACTTTTTGACTGACACCTAGGGTTGATGATCTCAGAACCCACTAATCAGCTACTGAATCGCTATCACCAATACCAACGTTTATAATTTTTATGTCTTAGCAATATTTGTGAGTACCTAACCATCATTCAAATTAAGGTATACAAGGATAAGTAAGCGTCACTTACAATTTTAACATTATTAGCGATGAAGACGATGTAGACACAGCAGAAGCCGAGCTGCGTGACGCAGAGGAAGGTGTCGACCAGCACCTTCATGGCGGCGGCCAGCGGCCGCAACCGCGGGGGCCCGCTCTCGAACACCAGGGACACTGTTTCCGAAAAGTTTGGCGGTTTCTCCCTTTTTGTTTGGCGATGCATCTCTTCTGAGCAATTGAGCTAAAATAATGTATGTTATCGTAAAGTTGCCACTTGTTGAGGAAGTGAACGAACATACTCAATGTTAGTATTTACAATTCTAATCTACTTCCTCAATCCTCTCAGCATTAAATTAGGACCTATCTATTTATCGGATCTGAAAGTAACTAATAATATTTAATTATCATAATCCAAGACAAAAAATGCTCAAGGTCCATCACTCAGCGTACCTATCTAATGCTGAACTTAAGTTAGGTGTGGTAGGTAGGCAGAGCTCATGAACTCTGTGAAAACATTCGGTAATTGTTTACAAATCCTACTATTTATGTATTAGGTTCCACCCAAAGAGAATTTATTTTATCAAATGAAATCAGCCTGAAACTGTCACCATCTTATCGAATTTAAGAAATTCCACATATGTTAAACATACTACAATAACTGACTTACCAACAGATGTTGGGCGTGGACGCAAATGACGCCTAGGATAGCCGTCATGATGGGTGCGAAGACGATGCCTCCGTTTTTGTAGGCGTCCCCCATGGCCAGCAGGCCCGACCCGATGTTTCCCCGGAAGATGTGCAGCATCGTGTCCAAGTAACTGCACATTCATATACCCGGTGCGGTTAATAGCCGTGCCTACATCATTTGTTATTACTTGATATTAATTAACCATCATCAAAAATGCATTACGTAATCAACACTAGACAAAGCCGAATCGAGGCCTCCGAGCAATCATACGTAGACCCGTTGGTCTGCGTGTTCATCGAGTTAATAAACGTCTTATCTTATTAAATCTTAGGTTGTATGACTGGATCACTTTTAAACTTACAAACAATAAAAATGTGTTAGAAATTATCAGAACACATCTTTATTATAATGTTCAATGACGCATTTATCTAAGCGTTCTTATAGTCCCTATCTCAAAGAAAAATAAACTCAACAGTGTGATTCATAAGACGTGAGTTTGTTTTTACCAGATGGCGTGCTCAGTAGGATATATCTTTGACAACCGGTCTGGCATAGTGGGTAGTGACCCTGCCTATGAAGCCGATGGTCCCGGGTTCGAATCCTGGTAAGAGCATTTATTTGTATGATGATACAGATATTTGTTCCTGAGTCATGGTTGTTTTGTATGTATTTAAGTATTTATATATTATATATATCGTTGTCTGAGTACCCACAACACAAGCCTTCTTGAGCTTACCGTGGGGCTTAGTCAAAATGTGTAAAAATGTCCTATAATATTTATTTATATTTTATATATGTACCTAATTAAAGCCTGACCAAAAATATATGATCACGCGCCATGTTACGGAATTTCACTGGAACATGTTTTTTTATACTAAACTGAACTGTCATGAGGTTAACTATACATTAGAATTTAGATTAACAGCGCCCTCTTGACAATGATCATATATTACTGTCAGGCTTTACCTACCCCCGCTCAAGAACGCTACTTTTGTTTCGAATCATATAGAAAATATTTTTCACCACACCAGCTCGGAATGGCTTACTTTGCACTTCAAAAACTGATAGCAAAGTTGCATTTTATTCACATGTGAGGCAAAGTAATCAAATGCAAATTTTGAGTTGTTTTCTTATGTTTGCTGTTAATTAACTTTTAAATAGTGATTTTGGATGATAAATATTTAATAATATTCATCTGGATTAAATTTGGTTTGATTTCGTTTGATATTTTACATTTAATATTTGCTTCGGATTGGTGTGGTGAAAAATTTTGTGTTTCACTCGGGGGCAAATTTTGTTTAACCCTCGTGCTTTGAAACCCTCGCAACGCTCAAGATTCCATTTTCCATTCCATTTCTCGCTACGCTCGTGGTTCAATTTAGGAATATTTCGCTTGCTCGGGTATCAATATTATTAGCACGAGCGGTTAAACAACAACTTTGCCCCCTTGTAAAACAAATAACTATTTCTCTCTATGAGTGACTCTTGTATTTTCTGTTGTTACTTAGATATAAGTAAAACTTACGACGTGGGATGGGTGACCTGGTGCGGTTCTGACTCTGCATTCTCAAGCTCCAGTTGCGACTTTTCTAGTGGAATGATGGCCTCTCGCGACTGAAATACGCCGTACCCCTCGGACGGAATCCTGTGAGTAAGTCAAATGTTCTAAACTACGGTACAGTCAAGTGTACAAATATGGGTGCATAGAGCTTACTCAAAAATATGTCCCATAATTATTAATTCATACATAAACATATTCTTAAGTAAAATGTTTGCACCTAAGATATCTTTATACTCGTAATTTACTGTACTTTTCAACAAGGGTGTTAACATACATAGGTGCAGTATTACATATTGGAATTCATTAGAGTTAGACCCTTCCCTTACCAAGCTAGGTAGATAGTTAGATACATTACATCGCAACGCAAAAGGAGTCAAATGAGGCGCGGGGATGGACAAGAGTAGATTAGTACCTACTTATATTATGTAGGTATAGTCACTAGGAGTAGGAAGTCATTCTAGGTATTTTTAGTACTTTTTCGGAGAATTCTCGTTATTATTCGTGACCATGAATTATTTACCCATTCTGTTTGTATATACCTACGTAATAAACCAAATTGGTCGCTTTGCATGCTCTTGGTACAGTCAGCTTCAAAAGTAGCGCATAGAACAACGCACCGAAAGTATCTGCCAACCTATAATAGTTGTAGAAATAAAAATTATAAAAAGATATCCTATAGTTAGGGTCGCTTGCACCAAACCGTCTGTCACCGTTAAAGCGTTCGGTAAATTTTATTGTATGGGAAGTTTCATAGATCTCTGCTGCGTGCCGTTGATCAGTCTGTTAACTGTGGTTGGTGCAACTGGCCCTTAATGTTCAAAAGTTCCGATTGTATTCTGGCACATCCTTTTTGTGAAGTCTTTAGAAAATTGTAGATAGACTCTGGGGAAAAGAGAAGAGTCGTGAAGACTCTTCTCTTTCCACACAGACTCTACTTTTGATGGGTAATCTTATCCGCTACTATTGATGCCGACTGTACAACATAAATAACATAATTCGTATAATATATTGTTTTTAATTTTAATTCGCATTGCAATTGTAAACCGCATCTACATACAGTGAAATAGTTGTTGACACAGTTGCTGTTTCAAGTGCACGGAGTTGAAACAACAGTCGAAGATGCAGGTACCTCTACTACTTATAGATTATTATTCACTACTGAGAGAAAGGCTAGGTAATGTGCTAAAATATTTATTTCAATAAAGAATAACTAAACTAAAAAGAACTAACAACTTAAAAGAACTAAGAACTTTAAAGTAAATTTAAATCTATTTAAAGCAAATATGTGATCACGTAAGGTACACTTAACGATTTAATTTTTGTATGTGCCATAATGTAGATTTACTATTGTCATTATTAGCAAAGCACTATATATTTAAATACATAATACTCATACCTAAACGAGCAATATTTCTGTTCACTTACATTATATGTAGGTACTTATACAGGGTGTCCTTTGGCAGATTTCTATTTTCAAAGTCAATTTACAATAAAAAAGTAAACAATTACATTTTGATATTTGATGGCATTAGAAAAACATATTGAGTGTGCAGCGGAGTTTGGACGAAAGTCCACGAATCCCATTTTTTTGAGATTTCCAGAGGTTAGTAGAGAGAGGCAGGTTACTGTCATTAGTGAAGACTCTAGACAAATGATAGTGGATTACTTTTTGCTAAATTCGATAGCACATCCATCAAACTTGTCACACACCTGGTTTCAGGAAGATGGTGCTACGCCCGATACTGCCGGAGTGTCCATGAATGTGCTTCGCGAAAAACTCCCTAGAAAATTGATATGCCGTTTTGGTGATATCACATGGCCACCACGATCGCCCGATTTGACCCCTATGGATTTTTTTCTATAGGGGTACCGCAAAAGCAGAGTTTATAATAACAACCCACGGTCTATAGCTGATTTAAAAGAAAATATCACCAATGAAATCCGCAACATTTCGTCGGCTATGCTGCAGTGCTAAACGCGAGGCTCCGCTTCGAAGAACGCGTACGTGTTCACGGAGCTCATTTAGAGGATATATTTTTTAAGTCACTAAATCCGCATTTGTGCTCTTTTCTAATAGATGTAAATAAACTTTCTACCTTTAGCCGTTGTTTTTTTATTTCATATCAAAAACATAAATCTGCCACCGGATAGCCTGTATATAATTGAATATCAGTTCTCGAAAAAGGCTCTAGGTACCGATCTCGATGATATCAAGCAATAACTTGTTGAAGCGGATTCTGAGTGGAATCGACTCGAGACACTTTATTTGGTTCTTGTTTGTTTACATACTGTTTTTCTTATCTTTTACCTTATTAAATTACCTTAAATGACGCTTGAAGACCCTGTACAATTTCTGAGGGTAATTCATAAACTATTTTTGGGTAGCCTTCTACACCTATAAAACAAGTTATATTTATATGTATAATTATATTTATCTTTTTTTATTTGTATTGTATACTTACTCTTGTATACGAATAACATATCTGAGTAACTATTATGAATGACTTAGGATGATTTAATATTTATATTTTCATGTGTTTATACCAAGGCTAATAAGATAAATGTTTTTATTGTATATAACGGAATATGTTGATTTGTAATTATTACTTTAAATCGTATACATCTATCATCCCTTAATTATGTAATATGACATTTTTAGTATGTTATTTTTACAATTGTAACAATCCATTGTGTAGGTACTTAACTAAGTTAATTGTAAAGTAGGTAATTTAGTAGGTATTGTACAATTTTGTAGATTAACGTAAATATAGATCTGTGTAAGTACGAAACTATTTAGAAAATATTCTGTGTAAATACTGTTTTAATAGTTTAATTTTACGAATTTATAAATTGTTTCTATGTTGTAAATAATATATTTATTAATTTAATATATTTATGAGTTTTACACCTTATCTAAAAAAATCAATTTCAATGTACATACCTATTAATTGTTGTTGTTTTTTTATTATAATAGGTACTTAGGCACTTGACGCGAAAAATCGCTCGTGTAGCCTATTAAAGAAGCTGTTTTATATAGGGACGTACTTACAGACTTGAAAAAAGTTAAGTGAGTAGGTAAGGTGATATAGGTAGTATCCTTTCTTAGTCACGTGGTAAGATAAGAAATTCCTTCATGGATACTTTATATAGGTAAGTTAATTACCTTTATACCTACAACATACCTATGTCGATTTATGCGTCCTTTACACAGCGGTAGGTTCGATCATTCTCATTCCTGTGAGTGCACTTGTAGGTACTTGAGTACTCTCTACTACTGTATTGTAGGTAGGTTAAATCAAAACGATATTTGAACACGATCTAAATAAAGTTTGCTGAATTGTTTTGGATGCACTTCACCTTGGCCTTATTAGAACTAACACTAACACACAAACTAAAATTTTTTAAAACAGTTTATATATTGGTTTTAAAAATTGATTCACTTGTCTGTTAATCTGCTTTTGAGTTTTTCTGGGGCGGTTAATGTAGTCAGCCAGGACATTGCCGAAACCTGAAGCCGCTGCTGATACCACGTTTTGGAGCGGTCGATTTGGCTGTTGAAATGCTCCTGGACCGTAAAAGGGTTGGTTTTGGTCGTGGCCCGAGGCATAATTTCCGATGAACTGTCCCCCTTGATTTTGCCCTCCGAAATGTCCGTGACCGTGGTGGCCTGCGTGATGGCCTCCGTGGTGACCCCCCTGGTGATGCTGCGACTGGCTCACTCCAATCTGCACGGGGTACGGTGCGGCCGCTGGCAGCTGCGGGTAGTGTGCTAATGGTGCTACTGGCACAGGGGCAACTCCACATCCGAAAAAATAGTTCATGACTGGTGCCGATATATACGTATAATCTTGAAAGCCAAAAGTCCTCCCGTATCCGCTCGCACAGGGTCCGGTATTTTGAGGTTTTTTACGCCTACGATGTCGTCTCTCCAAGTCTTCCGGATTATCTAATTCCAAGTCTTTAGTTTGTTCTACCTCTGCGCTTGCTGTAGCCATTGTACAGCACAGAAGTAACAGAATGGTCGCTGGTCTCTACAAAATACAAAAAAAAAAAGAAGTAAGTTCGAGCGCACGAAATTAACACATGTGTCGTGTATCCGAAAAGCTCTTACCATTTTTGCAGAGGAGTGCTATCTGTTGTGGCCGCAAGTCGACTGGCTCGCTGTTGGGCCAAATTCGGGGATTCCAAAGTTAAAAGTGAAAGTGTGTTACAGATCCTCTAAATAACAATGATACCATATCGCAACAGATGCCGAATAAGTAGCTGCTATTCATTGAGATTGCCCATGCATGAGAGTCACTTTATTGGGTAATAACATTGCTTTGTGTTGTGGGTGATCCTGACGTTAATTTGTCTTTTATATAACAATGTTTGAACTTTGCAACTGTGAAAGTTTTATTCATTTTTAATATCTCGTACCAATATTTTTAAATTCGATGGTAAACAGTGCCTTTTCATATGACAACACGTAGATATCTACGTTACCGCTTTAAGCCTGTAGTACCTAAGTTTCTAGCAACATACTTGAAACCTGCAATGTGTAACAAAAATAGTAGGGATCCGTTTAAAGCCATATTAGGTATCGTGTTCTGATAAGGAAAAAGTAGAGGAAAATTTTTTTATACACGTAAAACAAATATTCCTCTACTTTTTTCCTTATCAGAACACGATACCGAATATGCCTTAAACGGATCCCCACTACTTTTGTAACAACCTGTAAGTATATGGGATATGTTATGATAAAATTTATTAAATTTTAGGTAAATGAATATTGAATTTTATGATGGTATTCAAAATCTTCATGAAAGCCATAAAATGAAACCTCTTATGGGTTTAGATCAGAAGTCCTAACGGTAAGCGAATTGTTTTTGCATAGCGCATGTTCTGTCTTCTGTCCCTCACGGGCACACGCATTTGGCAACTCTATAGAATACTCGCTTTCAGGTTTAGAATATTTTAAATATAAAATAATTATGGCGTGGTGGCCGAATGGATATGACGCCCGACTTTCAATCCGGAGGTCGCGGGTTCAAATCCTGGCTCGTACCAATGAGTTTTTCGAAACTTATATACGAAATATAATTTGATATTTACCACTAGCTTTTCGGTGAAGGAAAACATCGTGAGGAAACCTGCATACATCTGCGAAGAAATTCAAAGGTGTATGTGAAGTCCCCAATCCGCATTGGGCTAGCGTGGGGACTATAGCCCGAGCCCTCTCGCGCATGAGAGGAGGCCTGTGCCCAGCAGTGGGACGTATATAGGCTGAATAATAATAAATAATAAAAAATAATTATTATTTACCTGATAGGGCTCACACTTTAAGTTGAACACAGATTGAAGCTTGAATTTCCACTAATAACTTGTAAATTTTTTTTTACCTATTTCGCACTTCTCGCAACAATGGGATAACATTGAAAATGAACGTCAAAAATAAAAAGTAGGTACTTACAAACCCCCTTATTCATAATCGTTATCCTTATCTGTCATTTTTACTGTATTTGTAAGAAAGGGATAAAACATAATTTAACTAAATCAGGCCCGTAAAGTTTTATGAATAAGGGCGTAAGTATTTAGTTTAGCCCTCTGCTCGTCCATTGAAATCGGAGACCCTAGACCCTGGACCCAAGACCATGGACCCTAGACCCTAGAAACAGGATTTTTTTTCCCCATTTTCAATTTAAAAAAAAATACGGACCGATTTTTGAAAATTTACTAAAAAACGTATTTTTGTTTTTAAAAATATAATCGTAAAGCTACACTTATTACGTGTTTGAAAAAATATATACTTTATTATAAAAATCTGTTGATAAATGGGAGATAAAAAATAATACTAAGCGTGGGTAAGAGTGATCTCATATGAAGGTGGGAAGGTTACTTATAATTTGTTCTACAATCGTTTGTTTTTTTTTAGTTTTTCGTAAATAACTTGTTAACGGTAGCTCATAGCAAAAAAATATCTTTTACGTAAATAATCTATTTCAGATTTGTCATAAAATAAGTGCTACTTTTTTTCGCTAGGATCAATATTAAAAAAAGATATTAAAGGAAGAAAATAAATACTAAGGTCCCCTTTTTTAGTCATTCGTAAAGAACTCGTAAAGGATGGCCAATAGCAAAAAATATTTTATACATGAATATTTAGCATAAAATTTCCTACAAAAAAGGTTATTCAAACTTTTTTGCTTGGATCGATATTTAAAAAGGGGACCTTAGAATTTATATTCTCTCTTTAATATCGTTTTTAATATTGATCCTAGCGAAAAAGTTTGAATGACCTTTTTTGTAGGAAATTTTATGTAAATTATTCATGTAATAAAACATTTTTTGCTATTGGCCATCGTTTACGAGTTATTTACGAATGACTAAAAAAGGGGACCTTTGAATTTATTTTCTCCGTTCAATATTTTTTTTAATAGTCTCGTATTGATCCTAGCGAAAAAAGTAGCACTTATATTATAAGAAATCTGAAACAGATTATTTACGTAAGAGGTATTTTTTTGCTATGGGCTACCGTTTACGAGTTATTTACGAAAAACTAAAAAAAATAAACGATTGTAGAACAAATTATAAGTAAACTTCCCACCTTCATATGAGATCACTCTGACCCACGCTTAATATTATTTTTTATCTCCCATTTATCAACAGATTTTTATAATAAACCATATATTTTTTTAAACGTAATAAGTGTAGCTTTATGACTATATTTTTTAATTACAGAATCATGCGAGGGTTAAAAAAAATTGGTAATTAAAAAAATACCTATAATACGTTTTTTAGTCTTTTCTACTTTATGCTTTTTTTTGTTAGAAAGTGCATTATTATTGTTCTAAAAATAGATTCCTCGTCCTTAATTTATCCGAAAATGATATATCACATGCCCTAATAGGTATAGTTTTAGAGAAATGTTGCTCCAAGTGAAGCGCGGCAGCGTCGAACTTCCCCCCTCCACCCCACTAAATGAGAGGTGGCTCTCGATGTCTCCCGGTCTGTATCTGCTCAAGACCAGCTAAGAACCAACTGTGCCAAGTTTCAACGCATAGTCTCAAAGTGCTAGGTCCCCATACAACGGTGTGCACTTACAAATAGGGAGTGCTCCCGGTACTGGTTTTCTATACAAATACAGTACCGGAACCGGGAATTCCCGGTTCTCGCCATACAAACTCAGTACCGGGAGCATTCCCTACTTACAAACCAGCTAACAGTCCGCAGTACCTATACGCTACGCTCCGTGAAGCATTATCAATAACAACGCAAATTGATTAGTTGCCCTTAGTGACTTAGTTGCATATTATAAGTGCACATAGTGAAATTAGTGAATTGAATTTTTCCTACATAATTTTAAGTATTTCATGTTTGTAAGAGTGGAAAATTAATGGCTTGCAAAAATACGCAAGTAAATATAACAGGCACTTTATTGACTATGATCACGTTTTTTAGCGCATTATTCTAGTAATTTAATTAGACTTCCGCAAAGTGACCTTTGATTTAATAAGTTACAAGCTTAATATGTATAAAGCTATTCATTGCATTATGCTTTTATTGTTACACAATACCTAATACCTAACACACACACTTTTATATTTTCCTTTCATTAGTTTACATACTGCATTTGACACGGGGTGCCGTTGATGACCATGCGAGTTTAATAACATGATGTCCGGTCGACAGAAAAAGTAATTATGTATAACATGTATACCTACATTGGTATACAATCAGCACCTGCACTGGGCCGAGATATTTGGTAATCGATGAAGGTCGTGCGCGGGCTTGCCTCACACCGAACAATATGCGTAGGCGAGCATTGCTAAACTATTTTAAAGGTTTTAGTTAACTTCGGGGTATAGCTAAGTATGTAAATTTTAGGAAACTGAATGGCATAGTTAATTTTTAATTTATTTCGTAATGTTGTAACACTGACATTATTTAAATCCACCAAAAAAATGAAAACTATGACATATCAATGACATTTCGAATATCGATCGTCCGAGATAGTAGGTACCTACTGGCGTTTAGTAGCAAATGTATAAACTAAACACTAGTCAATACATAAACAGGCCGGCCTAGTGCTGGTGTACACGCTCGTAGGGGCCTTATCAGATAAATTAATTCATTAATTATCGAGTTAATTAGAATACCGGTGTCTTAGAGAAAGCTACTTAATTTAAGCTCTGAAATGCACCCTTGAAATTAACGGAGTTTGAAAAAACACGGTGTATACGGTTCCGTACCCTGTAATGGTTCCGTAATGGGTAAAAACGGGACCCTATTACTATGACTCCACTGTCCGTCTGTCCGCCTGTCTGTCTGTCACCAGGCTGTATCTCATGAACCGTGATAGCTAGACAGTTAGGCCGGAGCACCACTGCTGCGCACGCTATGTATGTACACGACCCACGTTCCTATACAAAATTTCGTGGGCTTGCCCACGGTTTGTATTAAAACGTGGGCCGTGGATGTAGCGTGCGCAGCAGTGGGGCTCCGGCCTTAAAATGTTCACAGATGATGCGTTTCTGTTGCCGCTATAACAAGATAACAACAAATAGTAAAAAGTTTGGAACCCTTGATGGACGAAGTCGACGACGACGATTAAAATAAAAACCGGATAAGGACTCGCACTTATCCGGTTTTTATTTTAATTCCCCGCTATATTCTATATTCTACGCCTACTTTCATTAGCCCGAGCAACTATTATTTATTCTGTGGGCCGAGACTTCCTATACTATATCGACTTAATAGATTAACTAGGTACCTATTGAATGAAAATATGGTTTTTATTTTTTAAGTTTGTATTTTTTACTGAAACTATTAAGTTTAGCATAAGAAAATATATTTACAGTACATATGGTCTTATTTTCCCGCACTAGTGCGTAAAATAGCACTTTTCGTGCGATGTCAAAAGTTTAAAAGGCCATATGTACTGTAAAACGTTGTACGATACACGTGCGAATAGGTAATTCGCAACTCGTGTCGATTTAAAACACTCCCTTCGGTCGTGTTTTAATTTATCGCCACTCGTTTCGAATTTCCTCTTTTCCGCACTTGTATCGTAAATAACTAAAATAGAGCCAAACAGTGTAACTAAGTATAAATATAACTAGAAAAACAAAATACTATTCAAAAGTCAAATTAGGAAATATAATTTTATTAACCTATTTTAATAACACTAAACTACTAGCTACTTTCTTATAATTACTTACTTAGGTAAATACTTATTTATAATTGGAATTTGAGCATTCTACCATTACCTACTAACCGTATAATGTACTTATATACTTTTAATTACGTACAATCTACATTATGAACCGTCTCCGCTACCCGAGGACGTGGAAGACATTGCTTCTTACCGATGAGCCCGCTCGTTGTCTACCGTTATTTATTGTTTACAGGTTGTTTTCTCACTTTGGTCGATAAGAAAGTGTATTGGGGTTGAATTTAATTAACCGTCATGCATTCAGCAATCGCATAATTTGAGTTTTATTACGATTCCACTTTACGAGTAGGCATCGTCGCCGACGACGACGATGCGTCGGTATTAAACGAACTATCATCATCATCATCATCATCATCTCAGCCATAAGACGTCCACTGCTGAACATAGGCCTCCCCCTTATGGGGGGTGAATGCCATAATAAACGAACTATACATACTTATAATCTGTAACATCGTCTTGTATACCTACTGTATGTTACCATTATGTTTACGGGATGATGGATAGATTTAGTCACAATATATGGGATTAGCATTAAAACAGGCCCCTGTGACTCTTACCTTCCGTCTTGGTTAACTGACACGACACTCCCACTGATGGCGCTTATATTCACTTTTTCTGCATTCTTCATGTTCAACTCTGCAACATAAGAAAGTTTTATTAGTTCTTCATACCATTAAATGCAATTTTAAATATGATTCTATACCACAAACAAGACTGAAGTGAATATAAGAGTTTCGTGAACCGAGTCTGGTTGGTAGGTACGTAGTAGGTAACTCTAATAATTGGCAAAATGAAGTTTTACATAGTAAGTTGCGAACAATATGCCCAAAAAGGTAATGTCTCTCTCTATCACTCTTCCATATAAGTGCGACAAAGAGACATTAGCGTTTCGTTCTCTACGGCGCAAACGAGTGGCATCTTGGCTAGGCCCCCTGATTTATCCAACTTCTGCGGATCGTAACATTTACGGGTTAGTCATTCTCGCTAACTTACAATAAAATAAAACAACAAAGAACCTAACTCATAGGGACGTTCTTATAACGGAGGGTTTAGGAGAAATGGGTACACGGCGGACAGTCTGCAACCTAGACAGCAGAAACCCGCAAGACGACCGGCATTTATGCCTATGACTAGGGAGTGATGGAGAAGCTCTGTAACTGTATCGACCTTGTCCATCACTCCCTATACTGAATATCACGGACTATACTGATAGTCCGTTCGTTTTTCTAAGATCAAGTACGCCATAGTAAAAGTACGGCGTACGGCGAACTTGATCTTAGAAATCGGACAGACTATACTAAGAAAGTATTCTATACAGGGTGTCCCTTAAGTGACACGTCACAGTGACACTGGAGGTAGACCAGGCCAAGAGGACCCAAACTAACTTAACATGACCCCAGTAAAAGTGGCACGGTTTTCGAGTTATTGCCAAATTAAGGTATTTCATGATTTTTGACCGTTTTTATTTAACATTGTTAGTGCCAGTGTGCACTCGGAAAGGTCTCGAAGTTAATTTTTTTTATGTGTACGGCATCATGAATAGTTAATTAAGATAACAGAATTAGGTATTTTATCGATAAATAATGTAAAATGCAAAAAATTACTGACTTAATCTTGAATTAAATTCACAGCGAAACATTAATTTCGACTTTGACCACCTGTCGTAAAAGAAAAATTACTAGAAAAGTAATGAGCAAATAACGTCAAGCTATTGAGCATGATATGCAGATAAAAAAATGGTATGACACATGTAACTTCCTGCAATAAAATAGGAATTATTATCATCTTTCGAAAGCCTCATAAAAAATAAGTTATAACTAGGAAATATGCAATCCGTTGCTACTTAGTAAAAATAACGATTTATGATAAGATATCTAATTCTGGATACATAAATAAAAAAAACGCCTATTCAGTATTTGCCAAATGCCTAAAAGAAAGAGATGGAAAATGGTTATCTCCCTTTTTAAGGATATCATTGATTTGATAAAGGTTTAAAGAAAATAAAATACTGCAGGTTGAAGTTTAATCAATTTATTAAAATATTTTTTTTTTACAATAGGTGCTCGAATTGTTTTACCCCGGCTCGTATGCACGCTTGGCACCGTCTTGTAAAACTTAATGGTAATTTATCAAATCAATGATATCCTTAAAAAGGGAGATAACCATTTTCCATCTCTTTCTTTTAGGCATTCGGCAAAAACTGAATAGGCGTT
Source organism: Cydia splendana (assembly GCF_910591565.1). Classification (NCBI taxonomy): domain Eukaryota; kingdom Metazoa; phylum Arthropoda; class Insecta; order Lepidoptera; family Tortricidae; genus Cydia; species Cydia splendana. Next base: position 26,296,166 of record NC_085987.1, read on the forward strand.
TTGTTATTTATGTACCCAGAATTAGATATCTTAACATAAATCTTTATTTTTACTAAGTACCAACGGATTGCAGATTTCCTAGTTTTAACTTATTTTTTATGACGCTTTCGAAAGATGATAATAATTCCTATTTTATTGCAGGAAGGTACATGTGTCATACCATTTTTTAATCTGCATAACATGCCTGCTAACAATCTGCTTAATAGCTTGACGTTATTTGCTCATTACTTTACTAGTAATTTTTTTTTTCACGACTGGTGGTCAAAGTCGAAATTAATGTTTCGCTGTGAATTTAATTCAAGGTTAAGCCAGTATTTTTTTGCATTTTACATTGTTTATCGATAAAATACCTAATTCTGTTATCTTAATTAACTATTCATGATGCCGTACACATAAAAAAAATTAACTTCGAGACCTTTCCGAGTCTACTGGCACTAACAATGTTAAAAGCGGTCAAAATTCATGAAAAATCTTAATTTGGCAATAACTCCAAAAAACCGTGCCACTTTTACTGGGATCATGTTAAGTTGGTTAGGGTCCTCTTGGCCTGGTCTACCTCCAGTGTCACTGTGACGTGTCACTTATGGGACACCCTGTATACAAACCGTGTAGTGTGTAGGTACATATAATAGTGTACGACTAGAGGGGCCTACTGATTAACAGTCTGCCGGACGGTATCGGCCTATCAGTTGCTCGGAACTGTCAAAATTTTGTTCTAACCGGCGGACTGTTAATCAGTGGGCTCCTTTAAGGTGTAGGACTCTGGTCATATAAGGATGTTATCCTTTATCAAAAACCGGTTTGTAAGATTGACTGCAGTTGGGGAAGTTTCTATATTAAGGATATCTAACGCACCATAGCGGAAAGAGTCAATGAAAATAATAATTATCACGGATATCAAGTCTGCGGTACCCGAATATTTGCTACAGGCAGGACCAAATCATTGGATTGAGCTCCACAATTCGAAAGTCCGCTTAACGGAACATCGTCACCACAGCAGAAAAAAAAGCGTAAAACAATTGAAATATCAATCGGAATGAAGGACAGGGGATCTCGTCCTCGTGAAATCCAGTGATTAATGTAAGAATTAAAAAACATCCAGTCACAAACCATTGGTTCTCGTGAGAGTTGTGAACGCATAGTGATAACCTTATTGTGAAAGTGAATAAAAAAAAACAATATCAAATACCTACGGGTGGTAAGCAAAACCCGCGAAGAAGATGATCAGAAGCACTACCACCAGTTTTAACATTGACATATTCACTCACGTTTAAGTAACTTACTTTCTATGCATCTCGCTCGTACTCGCATATTAGTGCAAGCGAGATGTATAGAAAGTAATTTACGTAAACGCGAGTTAATCTGTCAATGTCAAAACTGGTGGTAGCCGTACAGGACAAAATACATACTTAATAAAAGTAAGTGCACGCTATACAGCCCCGTGTCACCTTAAATATTTAAGTACTTAATAGTGAAAATCGTGTTAGTTTAAATCGATATATGTACTAACTCATATGTACATTAAGCAGCAAAACTAATGACAAGAGATTAAAGGCCTTGCATAATTAAGACTAAGTACAGAAAACGCCAACAGCATGCAGCTATTAGAGCTGCTGACTGTACCTAACCAAAACAGGCATGGGTGATGAGAGCGACCAGCGGGCACAGCACGGTTCCATTTTTATCGACTATCACTATGCGCGTCCCTTTCGCACTTACATACTTGTTAGAACGTGACAGGCATGGTGACAAGGGATAAAAACGCGACCGTGCTAAGCCGCCAGTTGAGTTGGTACCTACGTAGGTAGGGGTTAAGTAGTTTCCTCGGAATGGATTATCTTGTCATTGTTGCGTCAAACACTGTTCTAGTGTGGTAAAATTGAGGAAACTTCCACTTATCTCAGCCATTTGGAGCACGCGCGTTCCCGCGAGGACTCGACAGCCTAGCAAGAGGAAATAAACCGGCTTAATGAGCCTTAATATTAGTACTTCCGTATTTATTTGTGTCGTGTTCGAGTAAAATAGGTAGTCAAAGGTGACATATTGATAATCCCATGATTCCCATGACGTTAAATTAGTTAGGTATTTAGGATTTTTTTTGTCAAGTACCTACCTACAGTCAGCAACAGAGTAGGTAGTGTAGCGGTGGGCTTAGCTATCTGACAATTGTTCATAGAAAACTCCAAACATAACTTAAAAATATCATCATATCATTAATTTTGGTTCAACTATAGGACGAAATTTAAGGCACATTATTCATCTTCTGGGCAAAGGCTTATGTGGTATGTATTTATTTATTTTTATAAAAATACTGAATAATGATAAGATAGTTCGGAGTCGTTAAATCTCAACTTTTATATCTTGAATCATAAAAAAAAAGTTACTGGAAACGCGTTCTGTTCTAACCTTCTAACATATAGAAAAAAAATCTAAAGGATCCCTTTTTAATGGATTACCACCTTTCGATTTTGTTTTTGTTGCTCATTTGTTCATATTTTGGTGCCACTACCCTACATCGAATATTTTTTGAATATCAAGCTCTATCTGAATTAATCTTTATTGTAAACATGCTCAGAATATATTCCAGTTAAATCATTGATTTATCGTTAAATAAATTAAATAATTACATTTTATAAAAAAATATTACTAATTAATCAAATTTCAAATTTAAATGACGTAAATTGTCCGGGAGCCGGTTACTGCCACTTCAAAGGATAAAGACATAGGTACGAAATATCTTTAACACGAAATATACGCAATTTAACGCTGTTGTAATATTATACTTTTCCTGATACCTACTAAAAAGTAAACCTACTTGAAAGAATACTTACCAAGTTATGTTTATTTAAACGGCCTGAATTATGATAATTAAGTAAGTGGTAAAATAACCACTCGCGCTTTCGGTTACTATCTTCGAATCGATACTGGCAACAGTCAATCGTTTTTGTAGCTAAAATGGCATTTTCCAAGATAGTAAAACTGTTTTATGCATAGGTAGGTAATATCAGTATGGTATGGCCTAAATCATAAATCTTATCAATATATTTTCTTAAGTATTTTTATGGTTATCGGGTGTATGAACTCAATGGAAGTGTGCGCTAACATAATATATATGATGAATACCAGTTGCGCAAACTGTAGATTATACACTGGAAAATTTAAGCAGTCGGTGCGTTAGAAACATAGCTAGGAAGTTAAGTTCGTTTGCAATCCCAAGTAGCATGGAAGTGTCGGCAACATCAATATAGCAGCCAATTAAGAACTTAGAGTGATTTAAGGGACGTATAAGAGTGTCAGAAAAGATTTAAGCTGTATAAAAGGTACTTTACAGACATTATACAGCTCAAGCTGTATAAAATCATTATAAAGGATTCTGCGGAAGCATGGGGTGCTTTATCAGAATATAAAAAATCTACTATAATACTAAAAGTGTTGTGAGAGACTACAAGCTAATTCTATCGTAAAAGCTGTATACAGGCTGTATTGTAGTAACACTTGGCACTTTTAGCTGTACAAAAGTATCTGTCAACTCCGTTTTAAAACATTAAGTGTTATGAAACACTACAAGCTAATTTTATCGTAAAAGCTGTATACATGCTGTATTGTAGTATTACTTGGCACTTGTAGCTGTACAAATGTATCTGTCAACCCCGTTTTAAAGCTATTTCTTATGGCGTAATCTTACTCTCCTATAAGAATAGTAGTTGTATAACTTCTGTCTGTAAGGGTATTATAAAACCAAATGAATAAATGGCAGCTATAGTACAGCTTTTTTCTGTATTACTGATAGAGTCGCTTATAACAATCTTTTGGCGTAATTTTACACTCGTATAAGTATAGTAGTGTAATGATTTCTGAAAATAAGTGTATTATAAAACTAAAGGAATATATGACAGTTACAGTCTTCTTCTTCCTCGCGTTATCCCGGCATTTCGCCACGGCTCATGAGAGCCTGGGGTCCGCTTGACAACTAATCCCATGATTTGACGTAGGCACTAGTTTTAGTTTTTTAGTTTTTACGAATGTTTTTAATGAATGACAGTTACAGTACAGGTTTTTTATTTGTTATACGGATCTCTAAAGAGAATTATAACTTATGTACGGAGAACCGAAATACAGCCAAACGAATACAAATATTCTATTATAAAGCTGTTTTAATTACAAAAGCTGTAAGAGATACTCTATTTATTACACAGCACAGCTACTAAGATTATAATGCTCTCCAACTATCCTGTAGGATGTTTAAAAATTGTCGCCATTTTACAAGAAATAAAAAAACGTATTTGTAAGTATAATTAAAGAAATACTTGCAAATATTTAGCAGACTAACGCCGTGTTATGATTACCAGCTAAAATAAATTGTTTAGCCTTAGAATTAATATTTATAAATATTTTTGATACTCTAACCTTAAAAACAAACAGTAACTTTGCCAATTTTTGATATTTTCCTTATGGTTTCTCTTTGTTATTTTGCTGGCGCGTAAATATTTTGCCAGAAAAGATACACAGGTTCACAATAAATAATAATCCGCACTTACCAATAATGTAAAATTCCATTCAAGTCCTGTATAATATTTACTTTTACTTTTACCATCCACTATAACACTTTATTGTCGCCATTACTATATTACGAATGAACAAGATTAAGACATTTTAGTTTCTTAAATGATTATTATTCTCTTGTAATTCTTTCTTATAACTCATTTAAAACTTATATTCTTATATCGTACTTATAAGAGATTATCTGTAGTGTTAAGGTTTCCTTTTACACCGAAATATAGCTGTAATGCAGCTATTATGCAGCTTATGTATTGCTTATACAGCTACTCTACAGCTCTAATAACGCCAAAGGCTGTATAATTTGGGCCCTTTTTTTACTTATAAGGGCTGTATAAGCGCTTATACAGCCTTTGTACAGCCTAACTGTACAGCTTATAGTATACAAATAAACTTTAATACAGCTTATATACAGCTTGCAATGCTACTTGGGATAGCGCATTGTATTACTCAGGGTACAATAACACAACCTTTGTATACTGGGGCTCTAGTGAAAAGAGGTACAATACCAGACTCGGGCAGCGCAGGTGAAAAAGAGTGTAAGTTTTATAAGTATACACTTCATTCGTACTCGACGAATGAAGATGTTAACCTACACCTACCAGTATCTACTTTTTTATCATACCTAGGTCCTAGGTACATAAAAAATACAAAGAGTTTATTTACAAAAAAAATGTGGATATCCGTCAGAGACCAAACTAGGCCAAGCCTGTCTCTTGGCCTTCTGCGAGGAATGCGAGTGTGGTTAACAAAATGCAATTTTGGGATAGGTGGTTCGATAGTTAACTGTCTAAATCTAAAACATAAATATAACAAAACTAGGAATGACAATGGTTATCGTGCGAGGGAATAGTAGGTATGGGGCTGTCCATAAATTATGTCATCGATTTTTGACGATTTTGGACCCCCCCCCCCCCTATAATCATCCAAAAATCATGCTTCAAATGACCCCATTTCCTCCTACTTCATGCTACCGTCATCCGATGTCCAGACCCCCCCCCCCCTAATTTGAAATGACGTAATTTATGAATAGCCCCTATGTGTGTGTGTGTGTGTTTGTGTGTGAGAGAAAGAGACTAGAAGGAGAGAGTTCCCCTTTTACATAATGCACCTTTACTTTATCTTGAAGCATTTGATGATGTCCTACACTACTACACGCTACCCTGGTGTGTGAGTACCTATGTTTTACTTCTCTAGGGACTGATAGACGTTTGATGTTACGCTTATTACTCGTTAATATCTGGGAGACCGAGCTTTGCTCTCTCGGGAAACATATAAAAACTCAAAAATGCGCGTTTTCCCAGAGATAAGACCTAGCTAGATCAATTTTTCGACCCCGAAAACCCCTTTAAAGCAAATTTCATCGAAATCGTTAAAGCCCTTTCCGAGATCCCCGAAATTTATAAATAAATAAATAAATATACAAGAATAGCTCGTTTAAAGGTATAAGATTACATGGGCATAAGCGGGTGATCTCCCCGCGAGCGCAGATTTGTACGTTCGCCGGCTTAACATGTCAATATGAAGGTTAGAGCCGCCTATGTTACTGTGAGAGATTAACAAAATAAGTGCATGATTGTGCAGTGCAGTACGGCTACCACCAGTTTTGACATTGACAGATTAACTCGCGTCTACGTAAATTACTTTCTATACATCTCGCTTGCACTAATATGCGAGTACGAGCGAGATGCATAGAAAGTAAGTTACTTAAACGTGAGTGAATATGTCAATGTTAAAACTGGTGGTAGTGCTTCAGGTAGTGCATAATTTGGCTGGCTCGGTTAACTAAGTACTTTTGTTGTTGACTATAGGTAATTAATAGCAGTTCAAGAACCGTAAACCGGGGTTACTTTGATTTGCGGGTCGACTTTGATAACGACTTCCCTCCGCTACTAAAGTGCTAGTTTTGACGAGTTGGAAAATACCTTCGCAGTTATTTTTTCTTTATTGGCAACACTGATAGTTGCTTCACCGCCCAGTAACCGGACGCGAGTGTAATATTATTATTTCGTCTTGAAAAAAAATATTAATGGCGGGTACGCATTTCTTCCTGGTTTTATTGCTTGAAAAACTTAAACTGTATTTGTGTCAATAATTAAATACATGTAATTTTATAGTGTCTTAGGTTAATCAGTGTTTATTCGTGAGTTTATAAAAAAATACCTGTATTCAACAACCTACACATGAGCACATAGCTGGGGAATCCATGGGTCGGGGTGTCTTTGATCACTTATACGTGGTGAAATTGATCAAAATATTAAAGTAACACCATGAATTATTTTGGCAACTTATGATTTTTTTAAGTATCTTTTTCAATAATAAATAGGTATCGTTTGAGTCAGTGGAAGAGGTAGAGGTTGTAGAATTATAAGTTTGTATGTAAATGTTGATCTCCGGAACTGCTTATCTGATTTTAAGCATTCTTTTACCCGTTTCTATTGTATGGAATTAACTTTCTGGGTGGAAATTGGCTATATTTAATCCTGCGTCTTTGCTTTAGGGATTTTATTATACGTGCGTAAGGCCACCAGCCCACCACCACCAGGGTATTAATTAATTCTACTATTATTAAATATGCATTTTTTTTTATAAAAACAATGCCAGAGATTACAAAAAAAATATCGGGTAACGAGACTACAAAAAATACCAAGAAGAACAACTCAATGATGCACTCGCACACATAGTGGCGGGCACAAAATGTATTCGTGCCGCATCGAAAGCATACAATTTTTTTTATACAACTTTACACATTAAGTATAAAGGCAACATATCAAAAACCCGGGTGCCCAGACCAAATTTACTGAAACCGTAAAGCTTGCAATTCAAAAATCAGTTGCTAAGTGAGATAATAAGTTATAATCCTACGTTATTTATAGTAGATAATATAATAAGCGCTTAAAGTTATTAATTTGTATCATTTGGTATGTTATCAAAGTAACCCCACACCTTAAAAATATAAATAACTTAAAAAGTACTTAACGGATTTTTATTTTTTAATTTTTTATGGGCTTTTTAGCGGGTCTACTTTAGATTGTCAGCAAAAAAAATAGTGGTTTCAAAGTAACCCCATTCTCAATATAACTTTGATCGCGTTGTTTTTATTTATTTCCGAAAAAAATATAAGTCCTAATTTTTTTTTATTTGGCAGGCGGAAAGAAGAGAAAAAACCGATTATTATATTTTTATTTCATATTTTTACCTATATTAGGAAAGTCAAAAAATGGTGCCAAACTCTAAAATTGATCAAAGTAACCCCGGTTTACGGAACCTCTCATCTCTAGCATGACCTGACAATGACAATCCTGACATAGTCTTGGACTTTTTTTTAACCGACTTCAATTTCATAGAAGGAGGAGGTTCTGTATTCGGTTGTGGCTATTTTTTTTTCTATGTACGTTCACCGATTACCTACTCCGACATCCGTAGTCCGATATGAGTAATTCTTTTTTTGTTTAAAAGGAGCTACCTTCGAGTTGGTCCCATATTAATTTGTTTCTGTTCTGATGATGGGATCCATGAGGAATTGAGGGAACTCCTCAATTTTTAAAGGCACATGCATGGTGATTTGGGTGTTTTCTTAAGCAACTCGAGCATTTTCTCCCGAAAACTACCAATTTGATAAAGTAGACCTGATCATCATCAGGTTGTTTTGATGATAATGATGATGATTTTTTAAATGTAGTATGTTCAGCCATTACTCCGGCACCTGTGATCCGATTTGAGTAATTCTTTTTTTGTTTGGAAGAAGTTACCTCCAAGGTGTTTTCATATTATTTTTGGTTCTGGTCTGATGATAGAATCCATGAGGAATTGAGGGAACTCCTCAATTTTTAAAGGCACGTGTAAAGTTATTTCGGTGTTTTCTAAAGTAACTCGAGCATTTGCTTCCGAAAACCACCAATTTGATGTACTGCAACTGTAGCCTTACCATGAGTTTGACACTACTCCCGATCAGTAGCCTTACCACGAGTTTGACATTGACATATTAGCTAACGTCTTTGTAACTTACTTTTTATGCATCTCGCTCACTCTAATGTTAGTACGAGCGAGATGCATAGAAAGTAAGTTACACACGCTAGCGAATATATCAATGTCAAACTCGTGGTAAGCTGCATGGTAAGGCTACTGTTCGGGGGTTAGGGTTAGGAGTTGAGGGGTCAGGGATTAAGGGGTCGGGGAATAGCGGTTGAAGGGTTGCTGGTTTAGGGTCGAGGGGTTCCTGGATCAGGGGTTGGTGCGCTGTGAGGTTGAGTGATCGGGGGGTTGAGCGATTGCGTCAGTGGCGGGGCGGAGGATGGATTTAGTGTAGTGACATGAATTATAATTTCCCAGACGGACTCGAGAAAATTCCTGATTACATATTTACTAAAGTAATAGGTACACGAATTTAGTGTTAAACATGATCTTGTTTTTCATTCAGTCGTTGTGCTCTTAACAATGCGTTAAAACTAAAAATGGAAAAATAAAAACTTTTTACAAAAAAAAATAAACCGACTTCAAAAAGGATGAAATAAAATATTATCCTTTTTAAGTCTATGCGTTACCAACTGATATGTTTGAAGTCGGTGCTAAGCTAAGTAGTAACAATACCAGTCAAAAATAATCAGCTTTATGGCTATAAATCCCATTAGAACTGTACTAATAACTATTATAAATGTGTAAGTAATTCTGTCTGCCTCTTTGTCGCCTTTTCGTGGCTAAACAACTGAACCGCTTTAGGTGAAATTTGGCAAGAAGGTAAATTCCTTGAATTGTTTTATATTTTGAAATGTAGTACTCTGGATAAGGGATGGAAAATAACTCAGTCCCAATCCCACACTTGCATGCTATAGACTGTTCGAGCATTAGTAAGAAATGCTCTTTAAAAAAATGCATTGGATTTACACTAGGGATGTACCGACTAGTCGCCGACTAGTCGGGAAAGCCAACTATCCTGCCACATCTGTAGTCGGCGATTAGTCGGCACTTTATTAGTGAAAGAAAAACAGAAATAAATAAATCAACAGTCAATATTTACCATATTATGTTTTATGTCTATTTTACTAAAATACCTATTCAGGCTGCAAACGAAAACTTTTGTTCATATAATTGACCGTTTGATCGTTATCGTATGTTGGTGGGCTGGTGATTTCCTCTACAGGTCGAACTCACCTGATTCTCGTGTAATTTCATGGGCAAGTTCGATAGTAAAATAATTTTATTATTATTCCGTTTTTGTTTTTTTTTTTTTATGGTGGAGCCATGGGGAACTATTAATGTTATTGCAAAATTTAGAGACAGACAGGGCATATTGCTCGTAAAGACGCTGACCACAGGGGATAGGTTCTTAACTGGCGACTACGTACCTACGGGAAATATAGCCTTGGAAATACTCCTACAAGCTGTACTGACGGTCTGCTCAGGATCGCAAAAAGACAGAAATTGAAACGAGGATTCTTGTGATAGGTCTTTGAACCCCTTTTAGTCAAGCTAATATGATGAATAGCGCAATCAAAGGAGCAAAACTATTGTTTTTCACCAAAACTTATACGAAACTAATGATCTGGCCGACTAGCCGACTAGTCGGCCGACTAATCGGCCACTCGAGCGCCGATTAGTCGGCTAGTCGGCCAAATCAATAGTCGGTACATCACTAATTTACACTAATGTGCCGACAAACATGATACGGACTGCGCTAAGAAGGTTTGATCGTGTGTTCTTAGGTCCAGTCGACGTCAATGATATGTTTACACTTATGCACCTTACTCCTTTGTAACAAGCCGAAAAGTGTAAACATATTTTTAACGTCGACTGTACCTACAGAAAGTACGTTCATTGTCGTCGTGTAAGGCAATCCAACGTAGGTACCTACATCCTTATCGAATCGCACCAAAATCATGGTATGCTTCAAAATTTGGATTGGCACCGACTTCAAACATATCAGTTGGTAACGCATAGACTTAAAAAAGGATAATATTTTATTTCATCCTTTTTGAAGTCGGTTTAATTTTTTTTGTAAAAAGTTTTTATTTATCTATTCTTTGCAATCAGTATATTTCCAAACGATTTATCTATAAAGGCTATTCTAGATTATATGACTTCTCCGAGAACTTATTATTTTGTATGTATTATCTTTAGTACCTAGGTACCTACCAAGGCCTGTTCACTTCCTAAGAAAGTTATGTCCTCTTATAATTGCGCATTTGTGCGCCTGAAGTTTCTATGTGTGCTTTGGCCTCCTAGAAATAGTTGCCAGTAATAAAATTAAAAACATTTTTCTACAGCAACATTGCTCCCAAGAAAGTTATGTCCTCTTATAATTGCGCATGTGTGCGCCTGAAGTTTCTATGTGTGCTTTGGCCTCCTAGAAAAAGTTGCCAGTAATAAAATTAAAAACATTTTTCTACAGCAACATTGCTCCCAACTCTGATTTAAATTTTCATGATTTTTTTACATTATTAATCATAAAACGGGACTTAAAACACTTAAAACTTAATTACACGCGATTAAGTTTTATAATGAATATTTGCTTCCAACGGTCTTTATCAATGTTCATAAAACATATGGAGGGTAGGTACGTCTACCCACCATAATAAAAAAATATATTTGTCAATGACTCTGTCCAACTGCTGTGGTTAAAGTTCATAACGAAAATTTTATTTAGTAAATCTTTAAATAATAAATACAACGTAGCGGTACTACCACTTAAGACTCTGTAAGTCTGTACCTACATGGATTACAGCAATGCACATAGAAAATGTGCTAAATGCGGAGCAACGGGTGTTGAAGATACATATTTGAGTGAAATTCACAGCTTTATTAGTGGGTTCAGAAGGAACCGCGTCATAACGCACCTGGAAAGCGTATTAATTAACCATGAAGAAATGTATGAATACAAGTTAGAAATCTGTGTAAAATGCCGTGTGTAAAGTGTAGTGTATCTGTGTGTGTAAAGTGTAATAGGTAGGCATGCCTAAAGTTATTTGTATTATACTGAAAACTTTGTGAATGCGCTTTATTAATGTCTATTTTTTTACTAAGTTGTCAGGGTTTAATTTTCAGTGTATATTTCTATATGTAAAATATTTTTTAATAAATAATACAATGTTATAAACATAAATATGCCTTTTATTTAAATCAATTGATAATACCACAAACAAGGGCTTATTTGCATCTTTCATATATTTCGTGATATGAAGATAACAAATATGTTTATCAACAGAATGTTACTACCTACCAATACCCGCCAGGCTTAACCGGTTGTCAACTTTAGTTCCATTGGTACACAACAAGGGCGCCACTAGTATAAACGTATAAACGGAAGGGGACATTTTTTTGTATGAAGTTACCGTTCTTCTCCTAGTGAGTATTATATTCTTTGGTACATACCCTCTTTCAATCGGCAGCACGCGACGCGATTAACAGCTTTAAACGTAGCACTTACCAAAACGCGCGACGACGAGATATAAATATATAAGATGTACCTAGTTAAACTGTTCAATCAAGCTTACAATACAATTATCAATACACCGTTCAATCACTGTAGGGTTAACAAGGGTAACTCAGTAGCTCAAAGCATAACATATCTACTTTGCTGTTCGAAAACAATGAGCAAAGAGCAAAATCGTGTTTGACTTCATTGTGCAATAAGGGCGTTATAGCTATAAATAACTGTAAACGAGTAGGTATAAAAACCCGACACCAAATCGTGGAGATTTATTATGGCTTGAATTAACTATTTTAGTACCTGCCAATTGCTCTGTAAAGACAATTATTCTCATTATACAGGCTGTTTTTTTCACCCTTAGCCATATTTTGCGAGGTGAATACATGTATTTATAGGTACTGACCAACTTATGCAATTCCGAAATCTCTAAAAAAATTGCGAACTCCTAAGAACTCCTTATAACTAAATATAAGTAACAATTAGGTAGGTATGTCAGAAAATTAACTCTCTATCGCTCGAATATGCAAGAGCGATATAGAAAGGTATTTAACGATTTTCGTTTTTCGCGGCCTAGCCCTAATAGTAGGGTTGCCAGATCGAAAGGCGCTATTATCGGGAAACAATATAAATTTTTCGGGAGTTTGGGACATAAGTCGGGAAAAAAAAACATTTAAATTAAAGTAATTGTATTAAAAACAACGATATTTTACATTATTGGCACTACGTCAGATCGCTCGCTCGACGACAGTTCGGAGCTTCAAATTATTGTTTTAAAACGTGAAGTTGTTTTTCGGGACAGTTTACACTTTGTCGGGAATCGGGAACACATGCTAAAAATCGGGAAAATCCCGCCAAATCCCGACCATCTGGCAACCCTACCTAATAGCCTTAGATAGGTATAGGTACCATTATCTACTCGTACTTTCGTTTTATGGTTAACACAAAATTTTCTCGTCAATCACCATTAAAAGTAAGTTGCTCATTTTTATGTTTTTATGATACCTACATTTTGCAGCGTTTTCATTACCTACAGCTTAGTAGTTGATGAGTAGGTACCGTCTATATTTTATTGGTTCAAATAAGTACGCTAGGATACTCTTATGAGCCATAAAAAGTCACTTTGCTTAGAGATTTAAGTGTAGGTAAGTACCTACCTATTATTTTCAACTGAAATTGGTTGCCACTTTGCATCAAACATTCGCAACCTTATTTATCTCTTGAAGCTAATTGTGAAGTTTACGTGACGTTCGTGAAGCTAGTACCTGGCTATTGTTCGTGTTGTGCATGGCTAATGGTGGTCCCTCAAGGTTCGCACGGTCCATGGTCCAGCGAGCACGATCCACTGTGCTAACCAGTGCCCAGGCAACAAAGTAAGTAATGTATGTTTTTTCATCCGTTTTTACAAAACTTCTTAAAGCATCAAGAACAGATGCTTACCAGCTTATTATAGGCCTAAACTAAGTACTTTCACTGGATATCATTTTATAGCCTAGCTACGTAACGATACTAGAATCTATTAATTACGATTAATAGGTGTACCTACTTTGAACAGTTTTGTGACTGTCTGAAAAATAAAGCCTAGCGGCTGTATTCTTTTTCGAAAAAGATCGAGATGTTCAATATAACATTCGCTTTTCTGGTATTAATAATAAATATTAATAAATAATAATATTAATAAATATTATTATTAATTAACTATTATCATGCTAGAAGTCTGCGTCTGACCGAGCAAAATGTACTAATAGTGCCTATCTACATTACGCGATACTAGTGCGAAAAATAGGAAATTCGAAACGCGTGGCGATATACTAAAACACGGCCAAAGGGAGTGTTTTAAATAGACACGAGTTGCGTATTACATATTCGCACATGTATCGTACCTATAACGTTTTACAGTACCTACTTATGGACCTTTTATTATATTTTCGACATATAGTTCGTTTTTTTAGCATTAGAAAGAACTTGAAAGAAGGTAAGCGATCTTGACAAGTCTTTTAATTGAAATCCGCTTTTTAAAAATCAATAACTATTATGTACTTATGAAAGCAGAAGAATATTATGATCGTATTAGATTCATAATTGTTACATATTTGCCGTAACTTATTAAGTAACAACGGGAGTGGTCATTTCTCCATACAAACGTACTCCTCGTTTTCCTTCGTGGTTTTTGAAGCTAGAGCAATGATTTTTTCAACACAGATTAATATTGTCAATATCTGTGTCGGACCGTTTTGCTTTTTTTGATATTTTTGTTTTTTAAGGCGCTAGAGACGTTCAAAAATGGCCAAAATGGCCTAATTGACTATGCCGCAATGAGAGCGTGGCATTCAAAACTGATATCAATTAGCCAAAAAAGCAAAACGGTCCGACACAGATAATTTCATAATCATTTAGATTGCCAAATTTGGTTACGATTGGTTAAGTTTTGGAGGAGGAAACAGAGGAGTACGAAACCTCGATTTTTGAGATTTTTACGCAGGATTTTTCGCCTTGTCCTTATCGCACTACTTTTAGGTGCCGCTTCCGTTAGCGAGACGGGTATATTTACCTAAAATATTTAAAACTCAGCTCCTGTTTAGTCTTAATAAAATGTGTTTTTCAATTAAGACACATCAAGATTGTTTACCTTATTTCTAATGCTAAAAAAACGAACTATAGTTATGTAATGTGCTAATTATCGCACTAGTGCGGTAAAGTAGGACCATAGTAGTAATAAAAATAATTACTGCTTTATGTTGATTTATGGTGTCGGTAGCTATTATAAAATGGGTAATTTGTGGTAGTTACTGTATATACAGTGACGTGGGTAAGTAAATGGTTTAAATGTATTACAAGTATATAGATGTATTGCAAGCCATTAACTACCTAAATAATAGGTATCACGCCAAAGGCACTTAACACTATGCAAGGTGCGCAAGTATTTACCTTGCAACAAATACCAACTTACGTATCGCATGCAATCGAATGTGGTCATTGTCTTGTCTCGTTTTAAATTGTTAAATTGTTGCACCAACGTGACAACGTGACGATTCATTTACGAAGGTCGGTGGGTAGGTACCACGGCTACCTACCTACTGTTGCTAACTTATCACTCTTATCAGACATCCGTACACCAGGCAGCACTAAAGATACAGTTTTTTTTTCAGGTTTAAGGAAGGTAGCAAAGGAATGTAAGAGCTGCGAGTAGACATGCTCTTGGCCGGTTTTTAGGTAACTAACGTCTAATTAAACTGCCCCCACGCCCTTCTTAGCTAAATTGCAACCCTTATTGCTCCCCTTTAGAAGATGAATTCTGGGATAAAAAGTATTCGTTATATATGACAGCGGTGCAGCGGTGTTGTCAATATAGCATATAGCACCCAAACTAAGTTTCATATACCTATCCTACACGTGAGGGTATCACAAATGAAAGCAGATATGTACTGAAGACCAGTGAAAAAAATATTGAAAAGTACGAAATAAGTATTTACTTACTACATGTCAGTAAGGTAAACGTACTAGTGCTCGACATGCTAATGCCCAATAGATGACACCTTGCTGTCACCTCTATTGACAATGACTTAAGTTTCAAGATGACATGTACTGGGATCGCGTCGAGCACCAGTACCTACGTTTACCTTATCTGTGTCATATCAAAATGTCCAGAAAGGTCACAAACACCGATCTTTCTGAACAGGCTTCTTCTAAGCTCTTATCCATTGATAACAGAACTTAAAGTCTATTTCAATAGAACTTGCTAACTATGTAAACAAACAACTTAACTTTGTTGTATCACTGTTTCTCTTTGAATTTTCACACCACCTCATCAAATACCATTGAAACCATACACATATACATACACTATTGAAACGGTCCGTTCCGTAAATACACAAATATATAACTGTATCATGGATATTTCATTAAAAGTTTAAAATGGGTTCATAAGTTAGGTTATTAGGACCAGTTGGAATGACGGTTTTGTTTCTTTTAAATTCTACAATTGTCTATGATGGGTAGTGTTGTAACTAAAGTTTGTGATATAAACCCGCTACACACTACCCAACCCACGCTCTGTACCTACCGCCGCGGTTATAAAATACATCAATACATCATTCTTAAGTACTAATTAGTCTTCTGGTCGTGATTAAACAAATTAAAAATAAGTAACTACTTGTTTTTTACTTTTGGTATTTTATTATTCGATATGGTTTGACATTAGTAAAGTAGTAAGTAGGAGTCTTGCCCAACACTAGTAAATTGATCATTCAGAGACAATTTCAATATGGCGGTTTGTTTACATAGTTAGCAAGTTCTATTGAAATAGACTTTAGGAAATGCCTAGGAAGAAGAAATGTTTCGTGTCCCAAGCTGTTTTAAAATTACTTAGTTTTAAGCGATAAGATGGGTTATTCCTTTTAACGTTAATTTCGTTGTTGCATATTCATTCCCCCCTCTTACTTTTGAACCATGGGTCCAATGTATGTACATGATACTTACTAATAGGCCTCGTTTGGCCTCTTTTGACAGAATGGTAACTACGAAACCCACACTGAGCATAGCTCGACATGCCCTTGGCCGATTATTTATAAACGTATTCTGTAATTTACCAAGTTTAGGACCATTTTTAGGATTCCGCACCTAAAAAAAAACTGAATCCTTATAGGATGACTTTGTTGTCCGTCCGACTGTCCGTCTGTCCGTCCATCCGTCTGTCCGTCCGTCCGTCTGTCTGTCAAGACCCTTTTATCTCGGGAACGCGTGGAGGTATCGACCTAGAACTATGAAATTTGGCAAGTACCTACCTAATATCGTCTTACACTACAAATACAGGGAATAATCTGATAAATGTAATTAAAAATATATATTTTAAATTTGTACGGAACCCTCGGTGGGCGAGTCCGACTCGCACCTGCCCGGTTTTTTTATTTACAGTACATATTATGGAGCTAATTTACCGCCCTAGCGCGGTAACTAGAACTATACGTGCGTATGTCGAAAATTTAAAGGGCTGTATGTACTGTAATAGTTATTTACGATACAATTGCGGAAAAGAGGAAATTGCGAGTTACCTATTCGCACGTGTATCGTACAACGTTTTTGGCCCTTTAATTTAAACTTTTGACATACGCACGAAAAGTGCTATTTTACGCACTAGTGCGGGAAAATAGGACCAAATGTACTGTAAAACATTGTACAGTACACGTGCGAAAAGGTAATTCGCAACTCGTGTCGATTTAAAAATTAATGATTGATGGTGATTGATGTGGTGTTAATTTATCGCCCCTTGGTGCGTATTTCCTACTTTCCGCACTTGTATCGTAATGTACTATTTTGTAAACCACAGTGCACTGTCACAATACTTGAGTACATAGCCCAGGGGCACCTTTAGGTACCTATTTGAGGTAAAACCAGTTTACAATCCAGCGTTGCCTTATTTCCTTGTCGATAGCCTTCGCTTGCAGTATTTCCCTGGCGAACATGCTAAGGTTTGGTACTAAAAATCATATATGGTCTTTATAATAAAAACAAAAGTAAACTCCATTACACTCCAACTTTTTCAGCACGTCTAGTAAAAAATACGAGAATAAAAACATAAACGAATTTTATTTTACATGTAAGTAGGTATCGACTTGAGCAATAGGTATTTGGGTTAAGTATCTCCAAGGAGCTTTTCTCCTCAATAAAACTTACCTAGGACGTAAATGCCACTTGTAAATTAGCACATTGTAGTTACCTTAGGGCATGTTAGGGTACAGGATGGACCAGAAATAAAAAAAATTGAATCGGCCGCTATATTTGTTTGAGTATGAATGGGAAAATGCAGGGTAACTACGTCAAATGAAAGAGTAGAACATTAGGAACTCAATAACGGCTGGACGCTGGTCCGATCATGTTCGCTATACTAGTAAGTAGGTAGTTTGGATTGAAAGTATGTACTAATTAAGCTTTTTTCATGTTTTTTGGATTCATGGTTCTAAAGTTAGAGAGGACACACATTTTTTTTCTTTAATAGCGATTATTTCCAAAAAATATTCATTTTATCAACATTTAAAAACGAATTTAAACGTGATCGATTGAGCGAAATTTGAGATTTTTCTAAGCACTTTCCCGCTCAATAATGCCTAGGACGAGTAGGACGTAAATTAAATGCCAATAAGATATGTTTATGTTTCGTATATAAATGTACGCAACCAACTATACAACCCACCATGATGGGTAGTCCGACATGCACTAAGTGGCCGGATTTTTTATTAATACATACTCGTGCTCGACGCAGTCCCAGTACATGTCAACTTGAAACTTAACTCATTATCAATAGAGGTGACAGCAAGGTGTCATCTATTGGGCATTGCCATGTCGAGCACTAGTACGTTTACCTTATTTGGTAAATTATTTTGTATTTTTATTAGCATTCATATGGATATTGATTGGCGTGGGATTCGGTCCGTGTCATTTCGCTTTCCTTGCCCAGGGGGTAGATTTTCAAACCTGAAGTAGCCCTTGGCTATTGACCCAGAGGCTGTCTAAATTTATCAAAATCAGTTTACTAGTTTAGCCATGAAAAGTTAATTACCTACTGGATTTCCATTTCTGGTTCAGTGACATTTAGGTACTTATAGGGGACCTGTCTCAATTTGCCACCTTAGGGAAATGCTAATTTTGTGGAAGTTAAAACAATAGGTACCTACCTATAGGATGTTTAACTGATGGTGGAGGAATCTTTGTTTATTTATTAACAGTATTTTAGAAGCGCAGGGGGCCGATTTTTGAATTTTGGACCGCTCGATTTCGTTCGAGTTTCGAGTATTTCGTTCAATAATATCTGCAGTACCCGCCGGCATTTAAATTCTACTAATAGAATTGAAAACGATTCCCAATTTCTATCGCTCGTATTTCAAAAATCAGCATTACGCTGTATTCCACCGATTTTCAAGTGACGAAATCGAGCACTCGAAATTCAAAAATCGGCCCCCAGGTTTCGTATCGGTAAAGCGTGCGAGTTTCAAACCGAAATTCGCTAATTCGAACCGTGGTTCGTATCCATGAGTTTCGTAGGCTTGGAGCTGGTATACCATCGCTTTTCGGTGAAATAAAAATATCTCTAGGAAACCTAACCTACTAACTAGCCTAACTAACAGACTCAGGTACCCTTTGAGTTGGATTGGGTCATAATAGCAGTTCCTCTCGTAACTACTAGTGCTTACGCCAATTCTTTGGTTGCGAAAGCAAATCCCGTGATGCTTTAGAATGCAAAATAGGTAGGTATGAAGGAGTTAATATAGAATTTTTAACATTTATATAGCCTTCTTAATCTAGTTAACCAGTCAAATATTAGTTATTAGTTAATCTTAAAACTATCATTAAGGTTAATGTTTTGAATAGATTTCCTTTTATTGCCATTATATATTTATTTACCTTATAGGTAAGTATCGGCATACCTAACTATTTTTAACCGACTTGAATTTTATAGAAGGAGGAGGTTCTGTATTCGGTTTGGTGTTTTTAGGGTTCCGTACCATAAAAGGAGAAAACGGAACCGTCACAGCCTATTTTCTCGGAAACTACTTGACCAATAAAAAGTTGAAATTTGGCACACATGTGTAAATTAGTAATCCAAAGATGGACATGTAACGTAAACAAATGAATTTTAAACATGGGGGCCACTTTTGGGGGGTAAATGAAAAAGTTTAAAAATAAAGTTTATCAAACTATATCGTAATTAAATGAAACAGCTTCACTTGAGAATATCAAATGTAATTTTATTATAATTTTAAAATACCGAGGATCGAAGTTATTTAAGAAAATATCCAAAAAATTACCATCCCCCCCCCCCTTATTTTCCAAACTACTGGTTCTACAATTTTGATAAAAATACACAAAACAGTTCTTTACCTATAGATGACAGGAAAACCTATTAGAAATGTGCAGTCAAGCGTGAGTCGGACTTAATGTACGGGACCCTTGAAACGCGAGTCCAACTCGCACTTGGCCGGTGGTTTTATCTATGTTCACCGATTACTCCGAGACCCGTCTGATTTGAATAATTATTTTTTACTAAGTAAGAAATAATTATCCTACGCGTGTTAAATAGTAGAATACCTATTACCATTAGCAATCAATAATACACATGGGTACTAGTCGGTATATGTTGAGTTAATCAATTGGAGACGATTTAATACAGATAGGTAAGTCATTGTTAAAACACTTGACAATAAACTGGTTTATATTTTTCAAGTGATTACTCTTCAGAGAATAACAGTAATCGCAAAAGCTTGTGGTAGACTCATGTATAACGTACCTACCTAAGTACCTATGTAGTATAAGCATATGATGGTTTTAGTTTTACATATTCGCATAACTGACCTTTTTGTAACGTAGTTTGTGTAGTGGCGCGCGCGCAGATATCGGCGGTGTTGCATGCGCACCCTGGCCGACCGCCGGAGATGGACTGTTCTGTTTGCTCGAGTACGCCAGCACGGCGAGTACGGTGATGCGAGGCGCGTGGCGAGCGAGCGCGAGCGCGAGCGCGCGCGCTGCTTGCAGACTTCGTTACCGCGACGCAGGGTGCACGCTCTTCGCACTGCATACTGGCGAACCGAATCACTAAGTGAGCTCAACAATGACGCTCCTCAGATCAAAGGATCTTGGTTCTGTCAACTATATAGTTTTGTCATGCCCGGTCGGTCCGTCGATACTCTCCTTTGCTTGTATTATCTTATCCATAGTTATTATATACGAGTAGGTACAAAAATAAACACCTTTTAAGTGCGCGTACTCTGACTTAGTCCGACAGGCTCTTTAGTCGGTTTTTAAATGTAGGTACCTTAGATAGAGTAGAATTGTACGGCGTGATTATGGTGTATAGGAATTGTCGAAATATATTGTAGGAATGTCACCACTGCTGTTTGTTATTACCTATTATTACAAAATGCAGCAGCTGGGCAGTTACCTATAGCAGATGTGCACCCCGAGGGTGTACGTAATATTAGAGGTACCTACTTAAATATTAAATCGTGAACTAAGAAGTTTATAGTAATGTTTGTTGCACTATACAATCACAATCTTATTTGCAAAGCCAGAGCAGTTTAGATGTGTGACAAGTGTAACAACCCGCATGGTGCTCTCATGGCCAAGTTTACTACTTAAAAAATATTTAGACAACCTCCCCCTACTCGTAAATAAGAAAAAACCCGACAAGTGCGAGTCGGACTCGCCCACCGAGGCTTCCGTAGACTTTACAGCGGCATCAGAAATAGGTACATCATCTGTGAAAATTTGAACTGTCTAGCTATCAAGGTTCATGAGATACAGCCTGGTGACAGACCGACGGACAGTGGAGTCTTAGTAATTGGGTCCTGTGTTTACCCTTTGGGTACGGAACCCTAAAAAGGGAAATTGTTTTTCGCTTGTCTGAAAACTATTATTTGTTGTACTTAGGTAGTCAAGTACGAGTATCCGCCGCCCCCGCTACCTATGAGCAGGGCTTGCTTGCCAGGATATGTTCATCCTGCGCGACTCACGCGACTCCACAATCAACTATTCTTATCAAAATTATCACCTGCGGAGTACGAATCAATACGTATTTTTGAAGTGAAAACTTCTTTAGCGGCGCTGTGCACTTTTTGAGGTGGGGAAAAAATGTTAAACTCGAGACAGCGTAAGGCGTAAGGCGTAACGCGTAAGGCGTTTGCGTGACGTCATGTGTGACGGACAATGTCATTGTTTTTTTATTTAAATGACATCTAGTGAGTTTCCCTCAAACTGGTATTGATATAACTGTAGTAAGTCAAGTCAAGTAAGTCATACATAGTGCTGCAGATATTTTGCACTAGATGGCGCTGTTATTAATATTTTCAGTTACAATGTCGTTGAGTTTTCACTTCTGCCGGCACTCCCGGAGTGCACCCCGTTGTTTTTTTTAAGGTCCCTCCCTTATTTTCTCGTTCGCTCAGTTAAATTTGACACTAAAACAGCAAAAACTATCAATAATAGTAAAACATAATAGATACACTTAGTTTCAAGAAATTAAAGATAACACAATAGTTACTTATATATCTTTATGATGAAATCATTTGTTACTGGGCCAAAACAATTTGGGATTGATTTCAGGGTCCGGGTCCGGGTAGTACTGCATGAGGTCCGCCACCGGGGCCTCCTGGTCCTCGTAGAAATCGCACGCGAGCAAATATTCTCTCTTGGAATAGTCATCTCCTTTGCAGAACATATCACCTGCAGGAAATTTATTGGCTTATCAAATAACCGTGATGACGATGACTAGGTACTCGTATATTATATGATTTATATGACGTAGGTACTAGACCCACTATTATATTTATTATTTATTCAGAGCCCACTGTGTCTCACTGCTGGGCAAAGGCCTCCCCCCTCTTCTAACCAGTCCCACTCCTAAATAAAAATAATGATCAGCTAAACCAAGTGTTTATAATTTTCTAAAATATCTGTGACACCAACTATGCACTATACATATACACCGTGTTTTTATTGAATTCCGTTAACTTCGGGGTATGGTTAAGTACGTTTAAGAAAACTTATTGGCATAGTTAATTTAAAAAAAAATATATTTTTTTTGCATTTTTTCAAAAAAATATTAAGTTTAAAAAGTAATTAAAGGTAGCATATAGCGTTGTTGTAACATGGGCATTACATTTAACTCAACCAAACAATTGAAATCTGTGACATATGAATGTCATTTCGAACATCGATAGACCGAGATTGTACTTAAGTTTGCAAATGTATGAACTCATTCTAAACACTAATCAATATGTAAACCGGCCCTAAGGCAAGTGTACACGCTTGTAAAGGCGTTATAGGAAAAATTAAATTATTGATTATCTCCGAAACGAAGTTAATTAGAATATCGGTGTCTTTGAGAAAGTTACTTGACTTAAGCTCAGGACTGCACCCTTGAAATTAACGGAAATAAAAAAAAACACGGTGTATAGTCTACTCTAACTCTAAGTAATCAATTGCAAAAGCCGCCAAATATTTATAACAGTAAAAGTCATTAAATACAGAGGTTCCCAAGAATTAGGATAGGTTTAACGGCCTCCTAGCCTAGTCGGCAGTGACCCTGCCTACGAAGCAGGAGGTCCCGGGTTCGAATCCTGGTAAGGGCATTTACTTCTCTTCACCACAAATATTTTTCGAGTTACCTGTGGATGTTTTCTATGTACTTAAATAAGTATTTATATATATGTGTATATTATATATATCTTCGTCTAGTACCCAGAACACAAGCCTTATTGAGCTTACTGTGGGACTATAGGTCGATCTGTGTAAAATTGTCCTATAATATTTATTTATTATTATCCGATTGGGCTATTTGTGCTATAACCTGTAAAATAAATACCTGATTATTGATGCAATGAGAACCTGCAGAACTTACGTCCCACGTAAGTACCTAATTAAACAGGGTTAGTAATGAGTAATTGAATAAGTTGCTCGTAGCAAGTGTTTTGTGGTTTTACGGGATTTAATGTTACTGTGTAGCTACCGTACACAGGTGACTAACTTAAGGTTATACCCAATACCCACGAGTACGCGGGAAACCCTGATTGGTTAGAGGTAGAATAGAGGTATCATGTTGTTTAAGGATGTGCACAGTTCACACCACAGATATAGAGTTTTTCCAGAGCGAATGTCCTGGTCCGAACCCTGTGGGCTGTTAGTACCAGAATTTATATTTGAATGTTCATGTGGGGGCTGTGCAGGAGCTGTGCATCAGGTAGTGTGTCCCAGTACGAGTCCAGGATGTTATTACCTACTGAATGTGCAAGGGCCGTGCGTCTGGGCAGCGGCAGGCGGCAGCCTTAATAATTAAGAGGCCACGGGCGACAAATCTTTGAGACGTCATTTTCTTTAGTGCTACTTAAGTAAAAGAATCTGCGCGGTTCGTTAAGGCAGCGTGTCCAATACGAGCGCGGACTGTTGCACTTGTTTATGTGTAATATTACCTTCCGAGTCGAGGATGTGCACGGGGCTCTGCGCCTCCAGCGCGCCCACGCAGTAGTGCTCCTCGGTCAGGTCAGGGTGCCAGTACATGATGGCGTCCCGGCACGAAGTCCCAGCTATCGGCAGCAGGATTCTGTCCTAAATATTTTTATTTATTGTACATATTAGTATGATATTTGTGTCTCAACTATATCGTCGGGTGACAAGCAAAAGTCACTAACTAACACCATTGAACTTATTGGACAATAAACCGTGTTACAAGTGTAATAAAGTGCATTGTTACTTTATTTTTTTGGTAGTATGTACTTAGTGACTTTTGCTTGTCACCCGACGCGTCGATATGCTGTAGCGTAAACTGGAGTTACTTTGATCCTTGGGGCTACGTTGATATGACCTATTTAGCTCCTTAATGGAACTCGACTTGTACATTCTATTAGTGTTATTAACGCATTCTTGCGATTTTTTAGGGTGTACATTACTAATATTACTATGTATGTATCAACGGGTATTCTACTGAATTATTTACCCGTTCTTAAGCTCCAGAAATAAGTTAAAGTCGTTAACTATTGCACGACACGTAAATAAATTACCTTGCAAATAATTTTGTTGCTGACAATGGGCTCCTTGACCTCGCCGGTGCAAAAGAACTTGCGCTTTTTGCGCATTATCACTGTGCTCACCTCCAGTACCGTCTTGATGGTATTTCCTTCAAAAAATAATAACTTAATTGCGGTAAAATATTATATAATGACTGGTACTAATCGTGAAAATTCCGATTATACCATTAGGTACATATAAAGTCCAAAAAAAATTTTAACTCACGCTACAATTTAATCGGTCCGGGGCGCCTACATTTCACTTTTTTATGAAAGCATCACATGATCAATTGATCACCTATCATCTGTCATAAAAAAAGAAGTGTCGCAAGCAACGTCCCGAGCCCGGATCATTCTAGCGTGAGTCATCCTTTATGCTTACTTTTGTACCTTAAATTTCTAATGGGCCTGGAAAAACTTAATGCTTCTCGTAAGTAAAACTTACTAAAACTATTTCCGTCACTTACACCACAGCACAGGGATCAGTATTATTTTTTTAATGGGAACCAACACGTGAATGAGTAAATAGGAGAGTTGGTAATTGCCTTTTTCGCCGTTTATGGCCTCCAGCTCGCGCATGCCGCGCGCCTGCGTCTCGCGGCTGTTCTGCTGTTTCATGTAATCCGACAGCCGCTGCATGGCCGATACGAACTCGTCGATAGGACCTGCCCAATGCCAATTCATCAAAATATAAGTTAGTAAACCCATTAGGTACTACGAGTATAAGCTTACCCATTAGGTACTACGAGTATATAATGAGCTTCCATTGAAATTAAAACACGTAAAAGTTTACCTATTCCAAAACTGCTGCCATCTAAATAATTGAGGAACTGGAAGAAACGTAATGCTTCATCGGATTCTATTTCGTCCATAACCGGTCTCTGTGGATAAAAGATGGATCAATGTAGACGCATTTTAATACAAGTATATTAATATAAGTATATTATTTGTTTCAATAGTTAAAAAAACCGGTCAAGTGCGAGTCAAACTCGCGTTCCAAGGGTTCCGTACTGCACACATTTTCGAACGAGCGAGCAATTTCTTACAACTTGGAACACACGGCTGGCTAGGGGCACGGCTCCTTTCCATGTTTTTTAACTGATCTATCAGACTAGTTACGCAATAACTTTAGTAGTTCTAAACTAACCTAATTTTTTTAAATTTAGTGCAAGTATTATGTTAAACATAGTGCCTAATTAGGGTTCCGTACCCAAAGGGTAAAACGGGACCCTATTACTAAGACTCCGCTGTCCGTCCGTCCGTCCGTCTGTCTGTCACCAGGCTGTATCTCACGAACCGTGATAGCTAGACAGTTGAAATTTTCACAGATGATGTATTTCTGTTGCCGCTATAACAACAAATACTAAAAACAGAATAAAATTAAGATTTAAGTGGGGCTCCCATACAACAAACGTGATTTTTGACCGAAGTTCAGCAACGTCGGGCGGGGTCAGTACTTGGATGGGTGACCGTTTTTTGTTTTGCCGTTTTTTGCATTATGGTACGGAACCCTTCGTGCGCGAGTCCGACTCGCACTTGCCCGGTTTTTTTTACATTCTTTTTGCGTTGGTTCTGTTATTTCAAGATAACCGATATACGTCTGACACAGCAGTTCAGCATTCTCATTTAGCTACTTAAACCAATTATTTGTTCTATGTTTGAGCACTAACCTCCTACAGCTCATCCTTCGAGCTTGCGTGCAGGCGCACCTCTCTCGGATGCTTCAGGCCTTCGGCCCCACGCAAAGCTTGGCCTTCGACCTTCGCACTAGCTGTCCACTGATGCCCTGATACAGCTTACCCGCAATTTCTATTCTAAAGTCCGCTTCACGCTTGTCTGCAGACTTCTTATAGGTTTTCCAGTAATCTATTGGTAAAGAACTATTTTTCGTGCTTTTTTAAAATTATAAACTAACTAGTTATTTTAAAATTATAAAAACCTTTTTCTCTGGTTTTAGTTTTAACTCAGGATTTACCAAAATTCCCGTTATACATATAGTGATTATGTTCTGTTTCCACCTTAATAATCCTAGAAATTATAACGATTCGTTTCATTATAACTATATTAAATGTCCGATTTCATAGAGCGGGCCCAATCGCTTAACAGAAGATAAATAGATAGAACAAAATCGACGATCTTCTTTGCAGGAAGCATGCACATGGCGGAGGCTCCGGGCCTTCAGGGCCTTCGACCTTCGCATTCAGACACTTGTTCTCTGTTTGAGCACTATATAACCT
This sequence comes from Cydia splendana, assembly GCF_910591565.1. Taxonomy (NCBI): domain Eukaryota; kingdom Metazoa; phylum Arthropoda; class Insecta; order Lepidoptera; family Tortricidae; genus Cydia; species Cydia splendana. The sequence goes on from NC_085987.1 coordinate 26,322,934, forward strand.
CCCGCAACTCGGCCTTCGGCCGCGCGTTTCCATGAGCCTCTGCGGGACGCTTCGGGCCTTCGGCCCTACGCGTAGCTCGGCCTTCGGCCTTCGCAATAGCTGTCCACACCACGTTTCACGTAAACCATAACGGCTGTGTCCCTAAAACAGCCCAACCGCGTTTTTTTCTTAAGTCCGACTCACGCTTGACTGTAGTTTTCAAATAGGTTTTCCTGTCATCTAGAGGTGAAGAACTTGTGTATTTTTTTCAAAATTTTAGACCCAGTAGTATCGGAGTTAAGGGGGGGGGGGGGGTGGTCATTTTTTACATATATTCTTAAATAACTTCTAAATTATTTATTATAAAATTAAAAAAATATATATTTGAGATCCTTAAAATAAGCCCTTTCATTTAATATGTAACACAATATGGTTTGCAAAACTTTGTTTTTTAATTTTCTCATTTTGCCCCCAAAAAGTACCCCCTATATTTAAAATTCATTTGTTTTCATTACATGTCCGTCTTTGGGTCACAAACTTGCATATGTGTACGAAATTTCAACTTAATTGCTCCAGTAGTTTTGGAGAAAATAGGCTGTGACAGACGGACAGACAGACGCACGAGTGATCTTATAAGGGTTCCGTTTATACATGATATTTAACATTTCTAACACATATCTGTGAAAGAATAAGGATCAAAGTCAAATGGTGTTCTAAAAGTTTTAAACATCTTTCGAAAGATGGCAGTAAATTCACTGTGACTACATAATTTACTTTGATAATCCGCCTCTATTTCAAATTCTCTTTGACATAGTATCGCCTACCTACTTATAGTGCAACCACGTGCAACTCATCCTTAAAGACGGGTTTCCACCAGTGTGAGTCACAAACAATTTTCTACCGAATATGCTAGTGCCGCACACTGGTGGAATACCGCCTTTAGGCTTACCATATTGCGGACCCTGTACGCAAGAACCCTCCGCCAGAAATCGGCTCCCTTCAAGCGAATTTAATATGAACTTACGAATTTCCCACTCCATGCCCCGACGTCAGAGTAGAGCGAGTTGACCCTGCTCGGCATCCAGTCTGATGAAGCGCGCGCCACCAGGATCGGGTGCTATAAATCAACCTTCATTTTATAGTCTCAAACTATACAAATTTTATGTACAACTTTTTCTAACTTTAATAAGGTGGTGGTTACGGTGCTCGACGCGGTCCCAGTACATGTCATCTTGAAACTTAAGTCATGTCAATAGAGGTGACAGCAGGGTGTCATCTATTGGGCATTAGCATGTCGAGCACGAGTACCACCACCTTAATAGAGTACTAAGTTATATTTACCAGCGATGGCAAACCACTAAACACATTCTGAATCCAAAAAGCAAGGAAAATGAAATAAAATCCCAACGCGTGCATTTCTGCTCTAAGCAAACACGAACAAAAACCAATTGTAAAAAATAATAACGAGAGTAATCAATTTCTCCAATTAGTACCACAGTTTTAGTTTTTTTACGTTTAATTGACGCAGTAGATTACTCACCTATCGCGCTAGATAAAACATATACCTATGCCAACCTACTATACTACTACAAATTATTTAAATAGAAATACCTATTCAAAGTGTTGGTATGTAAATACCCTACTCCTACTATACTTAGTAATAACTTAGTTACTTAATGCGAATGACACTACTTCGTCCCTGGCCTCGATAGGGTCAAATAACAATGCTAGTCAGCAGGCCAAACAAGTTTTTCAGTGAAAAAGGCGCCAATTTCTCAATGGGACGATAACCCTTCGCGCCTACATTTTTTAAATTTGCCGCTTTTTTCTACTGACGGTAAAGGGTTGACAGACTTTATCTAAATCCTTATCGTCTTCTGTAAGTAATAGTGCTTAGGGATCATCCATTAATTACGTCACACGAATTTCTAGGTTTTTTTACCCCTCTCCCCCCTCCTTGTCACACTTGGTCACATTTTGCAAACCCCTCCCCCCCTGGTGTGACGTCACATTTTAGGCAATTTTGTTTTCAACGAAATCGACAATATTAACTCGGCATTATTTTTTTAATAAAAAAATATTTTTGATATATAAATATTAGTAATTTTTATAACACAACGAAAGTTACATCCAAAATCTCATTATTTAACTGTACAGCGAATAAAAAAATATAAATAAATTTTCGGTTACTGATGAAGTTAAAGTGACATCACAATGTTTGGACTCCCCCCTCCCCCATATCACAACATGTCACATTTTCTTGACCCCTCCCTCCCCCTAAACGTGTGACGTAATTAATGGATGACCCCTTAAATAACTTGGTTGAGAGTTTTAATTTTTTAGGTATGTACTGCTAATGAAAGAACAAAGAACAAGGAGAAGCAAACCTCGTAAGTTTACGAGGTTTGCTTCTCCTTGTTCTTTGTTCTTAAGTATGTCCAAACGCCATCGCCAACACTTGGTTCGCGGGGGAGACACGTGATTTACTTTTATAAAATGGCGGTCGGGAGTTGCGAGCATTATACACTCTTTGTTTGCGAGGTTTGTTATGTATTTAAAAACCGTAGGTAAGAGTTATCTTTTTCTAGCTCTCACTTATGGGTGCGGCGCATTTAAAGGTCGCGGTGTGGTACGATGCGGTAGTCTGTTATTACGGCAGGGGTAGGAAACTAGAGAGTTCGGGCCAAGTTCGGGCATTTCGCCTCCGTTCGGCCCAGCAATGCTCTGAGCAATTATTAGGCCCCGTCGCACAGCAGCTTTTTCGACGCGCGTTAAAAAAAGCGTTTGAATGACACAAATGGATAACTATGTATGTATTCACACGAAGGCGGTTTTTAAGCGCGGCGCTTTTTTATCGAGCACTGTTCGATTTTCGGCGTTGAGCGTTGGCCGTTGATTGAATTGATCATACGCATTGACGTATAATATCTAAGGACGGGCTAAAGGGGCACTAAAAATGGTACTAGTTCAGCGGTGTTACTTACGAATTCCCGCCAATCGTGCAGTCTAACGCAACTAGTTGCGACCAATAGCGCGCGTAATGATCTCTTCAACCAATCGCGCGCGTGATGCGAACTCATCAACCAATCGCGTTGTAGCGGTTTCACACCGCTGTACTGGCCCCTGTCATGCCTCATTATTATTGCCCGTAAAGCCAGTCCCTAGATATCTATGTCAATGATCATACGGAACTCCGTGTATCTGTTCTCACAAGTGTTGTAAAAGCGCCGGCGCTGCTGTCAGTTGGCTGTCAAGTGTCAATTTTTGGTATCAATCGTCAAAATTATTATTAGTTTCACCTTAAAAATGTCAACTTATGCTTACTAATTCCTGAAATATTCAAGCTATATTCAAATAATACGTCGTAATAGCAAATAAAGTATGGCTTTGCTGAGATGTGTACGTGGCAGTACGACTCACAAGTGATTTTTAAGCGTTCATATGAACACAAATATTAGAAACGGTAAAAAAGCGCCAACGTCGGGTTTTAACCATGTTTTAACGCAACGCTTTTTAGGGTTGGCACAATTTGACGTCCCTTTGCGTGTACGACCACAGATAAAATAATACTCTCAATTTTGACAACCCTAAATAGCGGACATACATAAGAAAGGGACAGCAACGCTGTCAAACTTCGGTTTTATCAAGGGCCCAACGTTTCTGTTCTCTTTCACGGCGCAGCAACTAGTATCATTTCTCTCTCCTCGCTCTTTTAAAAATGCCGTTTGTCAAAAAAGGACAACCATACTGTTGACAAGATGAACTTCAAATCAAGTGTTGCCTTTCTTGATGCGCCCAGGCTGTATATGTGTGCGTAAAAGCGTATATGTTTGCTCTTTTAGGGATGTGAAAAGTCGATTTTAATCATGTTATATATCGATAAACGCTACACCGCGGAACGAAATAGCGATTAATTGAATCTTCAATATCTTCGTTAAACATAAACATAATTGAAATGCTAATGGATAATGAATATATTATAATATAATAATATAATTCAATTATTGCGGAACGCCTATTTTAGGAGGTATTTATGTATTTTAATTAAATATCCGAACTTTCCCTTGGTTCCCTACTGGGGCGTGACTATAAAATTGTGATCTGATAACCACAATAAAGAATAAAAGCGTTTTTGTTAGGGATGTACCGACTAGTCGGGAAAGCCGACTATCCGGCCACATTTGTAGTCGGCGATTAGTCGGCGACTAGTCGGCATAAATGGCCGATTAGTCGGCACTTTATTAGTGAAAGAATACCATATGTTTTATTTTTATTTTACTAAAATACCTATTCAGGATGCATATGAAAACTTTTGTTCATATAAATAATTGACCGTTTGATCGTTATCGTATGTTGGTGGGCTGGTGTTTTCCTCTACAGGTCGATCTCAACTGGTTCTCGTGTAATTTCATGTGCAAGTTCGATAGTTATTTTTTTTAATTATAATACGGTTTTTTTTTTATGGTAGAGCCATGAGGAACTATTGATGTTATTGCAAAATTTAGAGACAGACAGGGCATGTTGCTCGTAAAGACGCTGACCACAATAGAGGAAATAGAGCCTTGGAAATACCTCCTACAAGCTGTACCTACTGACGGTCTGCTCAGGTTCGTAAAATAAAAGAACTAAAGACAGAAATTGAACGAGGATTCTTGTGATAGGGGTTTGAACCTGTAGAGAACACCTTTTAGCCAAGCTAATATGATGAATAGCGCAACCAAAGGAGCAAAACTATTGTTTTTTCACCTGAACTTATACGAAACTAATGATCTGGCCGACTAGCCGACTAGTCGGCCGACTAATCGGCCATTCGAGCGCCGATTAGTCGGCTAGTCGGCCAAATCAATAGTCGGTACATCACTAGACTTTTTGTTCATTTTAGGTATCGTTAAGCCTTTGAAGTAAAATTAAAATTGCAAGAAATGTCGATAGTTTATCGATATGACTTTATCGACATGGCTACAGCAAGGTGGGCCTCATTGTTAATCGTAAGCCCCCTCCAGACTATGCGCGTGAATCGCAGGCGAAGCCGCGAATGCGAATGTGGAGTCGATTTTCGCAGACAGCGAAATCGACTCCACACTCGCGTTCGCGGCTTCGCCTGCGATTCACGCGCATAGTCTGGAGGGGGCTGTACACTAAACAAAAGTGGCAACAGTGACAGCTCGCTGAGACACCGTCTCTATATATTATAAGTCTATAGCCCCCTCCAGACTATGCGCGTGAATCGCGGGCGAAGCCGCGAACGCGAGTGTGGAGTCGATTTCGCTGTCTGCGAAAATCGACACCTCACTCGCGTTCGCGGCTTCGCGCCACGATTCGCGCACGAGTGTGGAGGGGGCTTATGGGTTTTATAGGAAGTTCTTTTCTTTACGGTAGTACTATTAAGCCCCATTCGCACGACAGCTTAAAAAGCGTTGCGTTAAAACCCGACGTTGGCGCTTTTTTACCGTTTCCAATATTTGTGTTCATATGAACGCTTAAAAATCACTTGTGAGTCGTAATGCCACGTAGGTACGCATCTCAGCAAAGCCATACTTTATTTGCTATTACGACGTATTATTTGAATATAGCTTGAATGTTTCAGGAATTTGTAAGCATAAGTTGACATTTTTAAGGTGAAACTAATAATAATCTTGACGATTGACACCAAAAATTGACACTTGACAGCCAACTGACAGCAGCGCCGGCGCTTTTTTAACGCTTGTGAGAACAGATACACGGAGTTCCGTATGCTCTATTCAATTTGACGCCAACGCTCAACGCCGAAAATCGAACAGTGCTCGATAAAAAAGCGCCGCGCTTAAAAACCGCCTTCGTGTGAATACATACATGGTTATCCATTGGTGTCATTCAAACGCTTTTTAACGCGCGTTGAAAAAGCTGCCGTGCGAACGGGGCCTTACTGGTTTCGGCCAAAGCCTACTACTATTATTTTAATGTGAAATATATAATAGTCGGTCAAACAAGTTTATATAACCCTTCACGCCTACGACGTCACGACGGAAATGGCTTGACATAGTAAATAAAAATACTATATTGATAACGTTTTAGTTAAATTAAACATAGCTGGCAACACTACTATAAAATCCGCGCCTGAGTGCCTACCGCGAACCACGTTCGAAGTCTTGCCTCCCTTTCGCACTTGTAAATTCGTACGTATGTGTGACAAGGAGGCAACACGTCGCACGTGGTTCGCGGTAGGCCCTCTGGACGGCTACCGTGAAAATCGAAAATCGTCAATTACGGGCATTTTTCTCTGTCACTCTAATTACGCCTTCATTGGAGTAAAAGAGAAAGATCCCCGCAATTTGCAAATTTCTGTTTTCGCGGTAGCCCCTCTGAACCGCCAACCAAGATCATTAAAAAAAAGTCATTTGACGTTTGTTGTCGCTGCCGACGAGTCTCGCGACTGCTGTTATTACACACAATTTCGCGCCTTTTCAATGATTACTACTTTTCATTGCAAGTTGGCTTTTTTTTAATAATGCACGTACGCGTAAGAATATTTGGTAAACCCGACACCGTGGTCGCGGTTAACTCGAAACTAACTAAAATTGAACAATTTCGACATATCATAAATGATACGTTTAACGTAGACCCAAAATCTCAACGGCTGTTATACGGCGGCAAATTGGTATGTATTCCTCAAATATTCCTCATCTTGGTTCAATTTTGTTACAAAAATAACATATGTTGTAAGGATATGCATGATATGCTACTCTTTTTTTGTATCTTTTGTTCTTTTCTTTTGAGATAACCATTGAATTGTGTAAAGTCTATTGTTGGCTTGGAGAAATAGAATAAGAAACCTTACACTCATTGATCTGCTATGGCGAAATTAAATTCAATGCCGTCTTTATCAAAATGAACCAGGGCCCATGGCCAACGCCTCTTACACTCCCTGCAACCCAGCCACAAACATTTTGCCCGAAACGTACTTGGGGGGGGGGCGTCTAGTTACTTATTTATGTTGCCCTGGCGAAATTAAAATAAACCTTTAATTAACAGCAACTTACATTACTAATTGGTATCTACAGTAATCATGTTTTCATTAGTTACATTTTGTTATTAGAGCTCTCTGAGTCCCATGGACTCTATATTGAGTCTGAAATGATAAACAAATTCGATTCTGAAATTAAAACCCCCAGGTTGTTATATGGCTGGTAAATTTAAGACCTCGGGACTAAATTAACTATACATATATTAAAAATAAATTAATATTACAGCTGGATGATGGATACACATTCCATGATTACAACATTAAACTTAATGATGTCATACAACTCATGGTGTGCTCACAACCTGAGGCAGCTACCGAGGTCACAAAAGAAGCTGAACCCAAAACTGAATCTAAAGAAGACATCAAGACCAAAAAGATAAATTATATTGGTATGAATCATGTTATTATTATTCTGGAAGACATTCAGTCAGACTTAATAATAGATGAAAACATAAAGATGTTCCTTTACATTGCTGAAAACAGATTATTGTAATAAACTCAGAATACTTGTTCCACATATATGTAGAGACAATATCTCTTTTTGTGAAGCTGTTCCTTTTGCGGCTCGCTGTACATTATGTTGTACTGTATTGAACTGATTAATAATAAATTTCTGTTTTGCTAT